>NW_017731369.1:7174034-7194773 GCF_001890085.2 Hipposideros armiger | reverse complement strand
ATATATATATATATATATATATAGAGAGAGAGAGAGAGAGAGAGAGAGAGAGAGAGAGAGAGAAAGAGAGAGAGAGAGAGGAGGAAGGAGCCGTATGTGAGGCCAGGGGCCCTCTGAGGGCGCCTTCGGGGCAGGACATGTCACACTGCTTGTAACCACACACACAGTCACACTCACACCCTATCCCCTGTCAGATCAGATCACCCATGCATGGGATATAATTATACCGCTAACAATGTGGGCCAGATTTGCAAGGTTCAGGGCAGTTCCATGAGGGGCATTGCTGATGGCTGGGTCACAGGGCCAGCGGTTCTGTGTAGGGACTCTGCGTGTCCTCAGCTTGTGACAGTGAAGGCCACCCACGTCACTGCTGGTCTGCCACTAGCAGCTGTGATGTCACTCTCTGTTCCAGCAAGCAGTGTGACATGTCCTGCCCCGAAGACACCCTTGGGGGCCCTTGGCCTCACACAGGGCCCCTTTTCTCTGGGAAGTCCGTTTGCACCCCAGGCCAGGAGCTTCGGCTCACGCTGGGTGCATGTGGGGTGGAAACATTTCACAATGGGAAATGATGGACTTGGCCTGGAGGAAGGAAGTGTCCTCCGCAGGCCTGTTTGGTCTCAGGGTATGATTTCAAAGGTCCCTGTTTTGAAATTATGAGACCACCGAAAAAGCATGCCGGGTCCAAAAATGACTGTAAAAGGTAATAATTGTTAATAACTTGGCGTCTACCCTGTCATTCGAGCAGCCTGGTTTTGCAAACATAAAGGACAACATTGTAAGTAAATAAGAAGGCTGCAGCCTGGCCCGTAAAACTGTTAACCACACCGTAACTAAGTATTAAATGTGAGTTTTAATTCAATTTATAGCTTTCATAAGGGTCTTTGCACCAACTTAGAGGGGAGGAGACGATTCGAGACTTATAAAGTCATAGAGACATAGCACTGTGAGCATCCTGCTATTTTTATAATCATGGCAGCAGCCTTCATCTGGGCAGTCCTGGCAGGTTAACCCTTGGCGTTTACTGGGGCTTCAGGACACTTTGGACGAGGAGTCATGTGGGCAGAGGTGGGGTGCCCACACCTCCTGGGCTGGTCACTATCGCAGGCCGGCTGGCAGAGCCATCCTCGCCGCCCTGCCATCAGCTCGTGGGCTCCAGCTGCGTGGCCTTCAGGTCAGCTGTCTGTCCCACGTAGGCACGCCAGGTGCCACCCAAAGCGGGGCTTCCTCTTTCCATGGCTTTTTGGCCTTGACCTTCAAGCTTCCCTAGAAGACACTACATGGTTTACTCTAGGGAAGGTTTCAAGGAGTCATGGAAAGAAAGATTTTTCACGTAAGGTGCTGGCAACACGCATGTGTTGGTTTTCTCGGGAGGACCTTGGAGGGGCTGCCTTCTGACTTACACGATCCTTTTTATATATTTTTTTCAAGTTTTAGATGTTTAATAATCAGTGTAAACCCCAACATAATACACCAACGTGATTTCGTGCATGGGGAGGGGAACTATTTCCTGGTTAAGTAGAAAATTGTGCAGATGGCTTCTGAAAGACCTTCATTGTAAGCAGCTTTATAGGGAAACATTCTATTTAGAAGTCTGGATCTTCTCTCTTCAGTTTGCTGTAATCTACTTTCGCTGAGTAGAACTTGTATTGATCATTGGGACCCAGTTTGTTCCAGGGTTCTGGGTTATTCTCTCTGTCCCAGCAGACATCTGGATTAAATGATGCCGGGTACAAGGTACACAGCGTTGCTCCAGTACCTCCACCTCCAATAAATACAAAGAGGGCTCAAGCTTGGATGCTTCTTGGCCTGACCAGGATCTGGCAGAGGGTCAGGTGTGGTAGCAGAGGATAAACCACAGGGCCCGGGACCAGGTAGCCTCTGCCTCATGCGGTTCTTGGTTGCACCCTCTCCTGCCCATCCAGTGGATAAAGGTTGTCAGACACAATGACCTTCCATTAAAAAAAAGTTATAACTCGCTTCTTTGCCTCCCATATAAACTACAGGTTTATAAGTAGAAAAATCTAGACATTTCAGAACCTGATCTCTAAGAAAATAAAAATCACGTGTGAACCCAACATGTAGGGCTAAATTCTGTTAACATGTTGGTCTTTTTGCTTTCATGCTTTTTTGAAGCACAGGTACCCTTATGTGACAATACTGCTAGCTGCCACAGTTGCCAGTGTTCTGCACCCCAGGGGTTGTGACAATTGCCTTAGGTAACCCTGGCTCCTTAATACTGGGAACAGCATCGTGGGGTGTGTTTTTCAGGACCCGTTAACTGGAGTCCAGTGAACCTAGGCGGCTGCTCAAAGTTGTACAGGTCTTACGTGATGAAGTCGGGGTTTTAGTCCAGTTGTGCCCGATCCCAAAATTCACCCAGCTGTTGCATCTGCTGATTCCTAAAATCCATGGCTGATCAGGTCGGTCTCGCCCTGAGTTGTTTAAGTGCTGCATTTACTTGTGAACTTATTCCTGCGACTTCATTGGACAAGTAAATGAATGGATGGCCAGATGGCCAGACGGATGGATGGATGGATGGATGGATGGATGGATGGATGGATGGATGGACCTAAGCAAGGGTGCATGAGTCACATGTCCCAGCTGTGCCTCGGTGGGGAGCCCTGGGGGTGGACGGTTCACCACTTCAGGCCATTCACACCTGGGCAGCAAAGTGGGTGTTCATCTTGGCGAAGGCCTCTGTCTGGAGTGTTCCTTCTACACCCACTGCTCAGGGAGACTGACCCTACCCTCCTGGTCCTCCCAGGTGACCGCATGCTGGCCCTGCTGGCTGGCCTAGCACTGCCCCCAGGGAGTGTGAGAAGTCTCCCCTAAGTGCACACCCTCCCTCCCCAGGGCTGTGGGACCTGCAAATACCCACTGGCCTGAGACCCTGTGTACATACGCTTATTTTCCTAAAGGTCCCTGTCTGTCCTCTATGTATGGACTTACCCCACTCCTTTATGTACTATGATCAGAGACAGTATCTGTAATTATTTTTGGATATATCAGTGAGGATCGAAACAAAGAGAGCTTTCTGATTAACTCTCAGTTCACTAGAAAAATCAGTTTTCTGAAGCCAGACTGCATGGATTTGAATATCGGCTTCTTCCTTTCAATAGCTGTGTGAACTTGGGCAAGTCACTGAACCTCTCCGAACATCCACTTCCTCATCTGCAAAATGAGGATTAAAAATTGTACCTGTGTGTATTATCACATAGGGTTGTCATGAGGACTAAATGCAGAACACATAGAAGGGCTGTTATTATTAATTGCTAGTTACTCATTAATTAACATTAATAATATCAATTATCAATACTTAGTAGTGATTGTTATTTGTACTACTGATAATTATGGTTAACATTGTTATTTAATAGTAATATTATTATCCACGTTGCAGTATTCTCCAGACTTTGGTGTATAATGTTTCCTTCCCAGCATCTGGCTCAAAATGAATTTTCGGTACACAAAGATAAATCAACTTTCATTTTTTCAATAGGTAATTCAACATAAAGAAAAGGAATTGTCCAGCTCTAGTTACGGTGTTTTTGTAAGACCCTAACTCACCCCACTCTAGACCCGTTTCCCCCACCCCCAGCTGAGGCCCTTCTGCCTTCGCATCTCCGAGTAAAAACACCCCTCCACCCTGGTGTTTCCCAGGCCTCGGGCTTTCATAACTCATCTCTCAGGGTTTTTGTGAAAATAGAAACCAGTGTTTTCTAACGGATGACTTTCTGAAATCTGTGACCCTCTGTCCAGAGCCAAGAATTTGCTCTCTCATTTTTTGTATGCATAAATATTCATGAGGAAGGTTCCAGGTGGGAAATCGAATTCTCCAAGTAGGGAGCGAGTGGAGGATGAGGAGCCCTCTGCTCAGGCCGTGCCTTTCGGCTGCTGGGCTCAGGGACCAGAAGGATCGCTGAGCAGGGCCGCGCGTCCCGTTAGCACGTAGGGTCCTGGCTGGGGGCTGGCTGCCACCTCCTCCCCCAGCAGCTGTGTCTGCTCCCGCTACCCTCCGCTCTCTGCCTCTCCACATGGGTGACATGCTTTTCCAAGCCAGGGCTTTCGGTGACACATAAGACATTGAATCATGCGGTCAGTTACCATGGTGTCATCCTTCCTCCTCTCCAGACAGTCCTGGCATTGCTGTGTCATCCACCTGCATTGCTGTCACACCGTTCCCAGCCGGGAGCATGTCAAGGCCTTCAGTCCTCTCCCCCATCCATCAGCCAGAGAAGCCGGGTGAGGGCTTTCTAGCACCAAAACCCAGAACACACCACTTCCCCGTCGGAATCTTTCCATGGCTTCTGCCTGCCCTTACAAGAAAGTCCAAACCCCGCCCGTCTCCCCAATATCTCCTCTATGTCCAGGCCCCACCTTGACCGCCAGCCCATCTGGGACCCTCCACACACCCATCCCGTTGGTCCAGGGTTCCGCCCCTGCCTCTTCTTAGGGTGGACTCACTTCTTCCTTCATGCTTTGGCTTCAAGGACTCCTTTCCTGACCACCCTGTCCCCTTTTCTCTTCCTTTATTTCCTGCTCAGTTACTAACTGGCACCCACCACAGGACGCATCCTAATTTTCTTTTAATTGAATACCTGGCTCCTCACCAGACTGTGAGCCCTGCAAAGACAAGGACTTTTGCCTCTTGCCCACTGGTGCGTCTTTAGCACCTAGCACGCGACTCAGTAGATATGACTTAGTTGAATGAATGAATGAAAGAACATTTATGGGGTTATCCTTCTGTTTTGGGCTGACCTTTGGATTGGAGTTTTACTGCCTGGTATGTTCTCATGGACACCCAAGAGGAAAAACTCTCCCCTCAACCACACATCTTGAGTCTTACCTCTTACCTGGAGTGAGTTTACCTGAATCTGTTGCAGGAGCCTGCCAGGCAGACCCTGTGGATGTCCTGAGAGCCCCTCCCTCTACACAAAGCCACCAGTGATCTGGGGGCTGTGCATGTGCCCACCATAGGGTTTAGGCTCATGCTGTGCCTCCTTCCTAGAAAGCCCCCTGGATTTCTCAAACTCCATTCTCCCAGTGACCCCCCCCATCTTGCAAGGCTTAGCTGAAGCCCACCACTCCAGAACACCTCTCAGATTTTCAAATCCTGGCGCCCTCCCCGCCCACTACCTCTTCCTGAGTGCCTCTCACCAATCTTGGTGGTGGAAAGTCCCCATTCTCTTCCTGTCACTGAGGTGCCAGTGGAAAAGTGTGTTTCTTCAAAGAGAACATCAGCCTTCAGGTGAGACTGCATTTCTCCTAGCAATTCCACTCGTAGGTGTCTGCCCAAGAGAAATAAAAACACACAGGTCCACACAGAACTGCCCCACCCCCGACAGATGTTCTTAGCAGCATTATTCATCAATAGCCAAAAAGTGGGAGCAAGTCAGATCTCCATTATCTGAAGAATGGATAAACAAAATGTCGTCCATCCATACCATGGAATATTATTCAGCTCTGAAAAGGAATGAAGTCCTGATACATGTCACAACGTGGATGGACCTCCAAAACATGATGCTGAATGAAAGAAGGCAGACACAAAAGACCACATAGCATACGACTCCATTTATAGAAATGTGCAGAATAAGCAAATCCATAGGAATGGGAAGTAGCTTTAATGGTTGCCAGGGGCTGTGGGAGGGGTAAGGGAGAGTGACCGTTAATGGGTGTGGGGTTGCTATATGGGATGCTGAGAATGTTCTGGAACTAGACAGTGGTGATGGTTGCACAATTTTGTGAATATACTAAAACCTCTGAATTGCATACTTTAAAGAATTTGACGGTATGTGAATTTTATCTCAATAAAAAAATCCATTTTTTTTTCTTATTTCAGCCTGATTCATGACCCTCCTCTCCACGCCCCTCCTCACTTCCCCTGGTCTTTGCCATGCACTGTTTGGACTGTAAGGCTTTTGGTTTCGCTAGGGAAATGCTCCCAAAGTGTTTTTCTTAAGACCTGCCATGGAGGTTAAAACATGACACTGTAAGTCTGAAGTCCCCCTGGGGAAACTGCCAACGAATGAGGGGATCAGGGCTTCGCTGCTGTGCAGGTGGGTGCTGCTGCGGGCTGTCCTGCCCATCGTGTCCTCGCCTGGAGAAGGGGAGGACAGCCCGGGGATGCCCCCGTTTCTCACTGGTCCCTTCAAGAGGGCTGAGAAAAGGGGCCTGCAGGCTGTTCCCACGATGGGGAGCAGAACATGGGTCCGGGGGGTCTGAGTTCAGAGTTACCTGTGCCTTTGTCCTCTGCAGAAGAAAGTCCGTGACATCCTGGGCTTCCTTCAGAAGCAGCTGAAAAAGGAAATGATGCAGCAAGTTGCCAATCTGACTCTGATCTCTGCTCCACCCTTTAGGAATTTGGAGAAATCCCCGGGCCTTGGCTTCCCATTCTTTCAAATGGATATGATGATGATGATGATGATGGTGACAGATATCCATGAGGCTCTAAGAGGGGAGATGCATCAAGCCTCTGGAGGCTCTCTGGCCATAACAGCTGTGACAGTGTCGCTGTCTCGAGGCTTACAGTGAATCAGAAAGCAGCAGTCGTCTTCTCCCGGGGACAAAGGTCAGTAGGACACCTCTTGGTTCCCATAATTTCATTGCCTTCCGGTATCAGTGATCTGGAGCGGGGCTTAGACCTGGGCCACTGGTGGGGTGTTGTGGTGGGGCCGCTCGGCCTTAGAGTGGGACACCCCTCCAATGGACATTCGTTTCTTTTTATTTTAAATTAACATATTTGAGTGGGCAGCACCTGCCATGGTTCAAAAATCAAGCTGAGATGAATTCCCGATGAATCCCTGAGAAGCTTTGCTCCTCTCTCCGTCCATCAGCTGATCCCTCACCTCTGCTGAGAACAGGGTTTGTCCATCCCTCCTGCGTCCACCAGTGCTCACGCAGCCAACCAGGAAACACAGCACTTCAGGAAGCAGAGACCTCTAAAAACTTTATTGAGATCTGTTTTACGTCTCATAAAGTCCACCCAAGTCAGGTGTACAAGTCAAGGACTTGTAGTGACTTTGCATGGTCTGAAAGCAGTTTTAGAACATTGTCACCCCCTGGAAAGATTCCTCATGCCCATTTACAATGAGTCTCCCCAGCCCCTGCAGCTGCTCATTAACTTTGTCTCCACAGAGTTACCTTTTCTGGACATTTCATACAAATGGAATCATAGAATATGTGGTCTTTTGTGTCTGGCTTCTTATTATGATGTTTTCAAGGTTCACCTATGTTGTAGCGTGTGTCAGTATTTCACTCCTTTTGATGGCTGAGTAATACTCCATGGAGTGGATGGACCCCGTTTTGTTTGTCCACTCACCAGTTGTTGATGGACGCTTGGGTTGTTTCCTGCTCATAGGTTCTTATTTTCTTCTCTTTCTCATACAAAGGATAGCCTTGCTTTTATGTATAAACCCATGTGTGTACATGTATTTATACACATGTGTAGATATATATATATATATATGCATGTACATGTATGTATATCTATAGTCTTACGCCTTGCTTGCTTCACTTAACAATGCACACAAGATTCTTCTTTAAATCATTGTTCATCTTTGATGTCATGTCATGTTCCCCGCTGTCTGTTCCCCGCAGGTGAGCTGTCTGTCCTGGTTCCTGGGGAGGACACCCAGCATCTGTCCCACTCACTGGCAGTGAGTTTTGTCATATGGATATTACACCCCTAGCAGATGGTGAGCTCTGGAGGGCAGGACCCAGGACCCCGTCTGGCACTCAGAAGTTGCTCAGGGAGCTTGTCTATTACAGATGAAAGGGAAAATGTCCCCTAGCCCCGAAGCATGTCTCTGAGAGCTTTCCCTGGTCCTGACTCTTGGCTTCTTTGGCAAGAGCAGGAGGCCGGGAGCTGTCTTCGCACTGGCAGCCCTCAACACTGCTCCCAGCCCCCCACCTTTCTCTGCTACAGACTTGAGTGATTCCTGGGAAGAAACTTGCAGTGGCAGAGGCTCTGTGAAGCCCCCTGTGCAACATTGCGGGTTCCACTGGTTTCAGTCAAGGTTAGTCCTGGGAGGCACTGGGAACTCTGTGGGGAACGGAGCAGAAACAACCCCTTGTGATGAGGACAATGACAGCCCCATTTGCAAGCACAGACTTTGTGCAGGGCGCTATTCTAAACACTGTGAGTGAACGAACCCATTTCGCTTACTAAGGACCTGTGAGGAAGGCGTGGTGTGAACCCATTTTACAGGAGGGAAATTAGATCCTGAGCAGAGCCCAGAGCCCACCCTCCTAGCCACCTGCTTCACTTTCTCCAGAGAGGAGGCTCCTGTCCCCTGGTCCACTGCTGCGTTGAAGTAGTAACAAGGATAAGAATGACCACAAACACACCCCTCCCATGCATGTGCCAGTCTCATAGCGTTGAGGGCTTGCTGCAGACCCCACAGCGTTGCACGTTCCCATTTCACAGGCGAGACAACTGAGGCTGGGCTGGGATTAGCGCCCAAGGCAGGATTGGAACTCTAGAGGGGCCAGATATCAACAATGCAGGGCAGAGCATGGACAGGACAGAGGGAGGGTGGCGGGGGTGGCAGCTCGGCCCCTTAGGAAGCTCTCTCGGTTCCTGCAGGGGGCTCTGGTCAGTGAGGGGGCAGCTTTCTGCCCTTGCCCTCCCGGCCTTCATCCTGGCTCAAGGCCCAACACTCCAGCCTGTTTTCCAGACAGGAAATATGAATCAAAATAACATGACATACTCAACCATAATTAGTGCTGAGTCGTGAGGCTGAGTGAGCCTTAATAAGGAGCAGGCCTCTGCAGCCAAACCTGCCAGCCGTGCCCTCCTTCCCTCCCTGTCTGCCCCCCAGCTCCATCCATCAGCACCCCCCTCACACACACACACCCCAGGTCAACAGAGAGGGCCATAGTGAGGACCAGCAGGGGGAGATAGAAGAAGAGAGAGGGGAGGTGGGGAGGGGAGGCCTTCCGTGTGTTATTTGGTTTTGTTGTTTTGACACACTTGAATTCTTGAATATCTGGCTTGCTCTGGACTTTGATAGCATCTTGTACTCTTTGGAGTCCATTTGGGCGTTTTCTAGGAGAGTCCCTGGCTATACACGGAGGGGCTGACCTCTGTGGCCCTTCTAGCTCCAGGGCTCGCTGAGATTCCCCCCATTCTCCCTCTCTCCTCTCTGTCACTGTTTTGTGTGTTTCTAGGTCTCTCACCCCTTGGCTTGGTGGCCTCAAATCTCTCTGTCCCTCTCTGTCTCTATCTCTGCGCCTTTTCTCTCTCTGTCTTTATCTTTGTGTCTCTCTTTTTTGGCTCCTGTTTCTGTTTTTCTTCCCTTCGGTTTTCCCCCAAAAGAAAGGACTCCGTGAGAAAGAGAGAGGCTAAGTCTGTAAGGACGTCCCCTTCCGACCCGTCCATTCCTGTGACCTCCCAGCTTGGGCCCTCTCTTCTCTCTAGCCCCTCAGCCCCCCCCTCCTTTCCAG
The DNA here is from genome assembly GCF_001890085.2 of Hipposideros armiger. Taxonomy (NCBI): domain Eukaryota; kingdom Metazoa; phylum Chordata; class Mammalia; order Chiroptera; family Hipposideridae; genus Hipposideros; species Hipposideros armiger. The sequence goes on along the minus strand of NW_017731369.1, from coordinate 7,185,332 downwards.
AGACCCCCCAGAAGCTCCCCTCCTGGAAATGCCCTCTCTGCGACCACCCCTCGCTGGCTGACCTCTGCTTCCCTGGTGGTCTTCCTTTTGGTCAGCTGGGTGAAAGGTCACGGCTGTTGGAGGAGGCCCTGGGTCTTTGACAGCATCTGACTGGGTGTTCCCCACGTGAAGGGCCTGGGGCCTCTGGGGCCTCTGGGCCGCCCAGCCTGGGACATGGACCCGCCTTCATTCGTTTTCCATAGTCCCGTTTACACACGTAGTCATGTTCCTTGTGGGAAAACCCGGCACGTCAAGCATGCATGTGAAACTCCATGGTCCCCCCTCTCAGAGACCACCGTCAGTCTCAGATACACCACCACCAGTCTGTCTAAATGATTTCATCCTTGCTTTTCTCACTTGGCAACAGTTTTGCAACTAAGGGCCAGGGGCCAGTTCACTCAGCACTGCAAAGCCTCAGTTTCTTCATCTGATCGATGGGAGCAAGGATGGCATTGAAGCCCCACAGGACTGAAAGGAGGACTCAGTGGGCATACAGGCCCATCCAGCTCTGGCCTAGGCTCTGAGAAGGGACTCAGTGAAGTGAATAGTCCTAGTGGTGCGCGTGTCAGGCCTGGTGCTGGCTGTGTTCATGCACGTGATGAGCTCACGGAATTGTCACAACGGTCCCCAGTGTGGATGATGTGTTATTCTCGTTTAGAAATATGAGGTCAGCCTCAAAGAGGTTGAGTAGCTTGGCCAAACTCTACTATCCTAGGTTCGTTTATTCATTCATGCTTTCACCCAATATTTCAGGAGTGGTGCTATGTATTGGGCACCATGTTAGACTCCAAAGCTACTATGGCGAACAGAGCAGGTGTGCTCACTACCCTCAAACATTGTCAGTCCAGTGGGGGACAGACATTCCACACCTTCACACAGGGAACATAAATCACATGACACAGTGCTGTGAGGTCATCTGCCCTGGGTTGGGCATGGTAAGCCACGACTTCCCTAAGCTTATGGCCTTGGCAGTGAGATTGGCTGAATGATGAGGGGTTAAGAAGTAAGGGAGGGAAGCACCCCAGGCAAAAAAAAAATAGCATGTGCAAAGGCCCTGGGGTGAGACAGAGCTTACCACACTCACTTGTGGGAATGAGACAAAATCATTGGAGTAAACGGTGAAACTTGGAAGGTCAAGGCTGGGGAGGTTGTCTGAAGGGCTTGCAGGTTGCCAAAAGGTAGGTGGTCTTTCCTGCCCAGAGTGGCCCAGCCTTGTGGCTCATGGCAGCACTGGGACAGTGTTTTGGTATCACCCCTTAGTCCACAGCCTGCCTCAGCTACCAGCAGCCTGGTTGGTGTCTGACGGTACACCCTCACTGTGAACGGCCTTAGGCTGTTCCCCTCAAGCAGCCCAGGAGGTGCCCTGGACCTGGGCATCCAGGTGAGTGTCCAGCTCAGATAGGGCCACTGTGCATCATGGACAAAGGACTCTGGAGCTGCTGGAGGAGTTTGTGTTTCCTCCAGGACAGGGACTGTGGCATGCACCCAAGCTGGCGGGGGTGGGGTTCACCAGAATCTCTGTCCTTACAGACTAGGTTCTCCTGTCTGCATGAGGTCATGGTGGGGGACACCCAGCTCGCTGCAGGGTGCCTGGATCAGGGATGCTTGTGCAGTCTGTAAATTAGAGCTTCACCTTTACTGATTTTTAAATAGCCCTATTGAGGTATAATTTACACATCATGAAAGTCGCCCATTTTAGGTGGACGATGGAATTCAACTCAACAATGAAAACGAATAAATTACCTACATACGATGACATAGCTAAAGCTCAGACACCTTCTGCTAAGTTAAAGAAGCCTGATGCAAAAGAACACATATGCAGTGATTTCATTTATAGGAAATTTCTAGAAAAAAAGTTATGTCCTTATGGAAATATTCAGTTGGATTTGAAATCCATTCTTTTTTATCCCAAGACCTTTTATTTTTTTAAAAAATATTTGTCCACAATAGAAAATGATGTGCAATAAGTCTTTAAAATACTTTCAGTTATACATTTTTAAATAGCTGCAAACATTGGTTAAACATTTTTTTTAAATCTCCTTGTGTAAACAAAATATTTCTTTGACAGTGATTCTTAAGATCTTGAAGAAATCATCATTAAAATGACCAGTGAGTGCTGGATACTGAGGATGCCTGCCTTTTCCTCTGTCCCCTCTGCCCCCTACGGCACCTGCAGTTCTGGCAGAGTTCCAGGCAGCTGGCAGCCTCCCACTTCAAGCACCTGAGCTTCTCTTATTTTCTGCTGGAGAACTTTCTTTGGCATGTGGGAGACTGCTTCACTTTCACCCTGGTGCAACCTGAAAGTGAGGAGATGGGTACATCCTTCTCCCATGCAGAGGGGTGGTGCTGGGGGTGGGTGAGTGGGTGGTGGAATGATGAGGGTTGGAAGATAACTCCCTGCCCTCCAGGGGGAAAATTCTGTGTATAGGACTATGTCGTCTGCACATAGAGATAGTTTGACTTCTTCCTTTCCAATTTAGATTCTTTTCATTTCTTTTTCTTGCCTAATTGCTTTGGCCAGGATTTCCAGTACAATGCTGAATAGCAGAGGTGAAAGCAGGCGTCGTTTTCTTGTTCTTAATCAGAGGAAGAAGGTTTTCAGGCTTTCACCATTGCGAATGATGTTAGCTGAGGGTTTTTCATAAATATTGCTGGTCATGTTGAGGAAGTCCCCTTCCGTTTTTTGTTTACTGAACTTTTTTTTTTTTTATCATGAAAGGGTGTTGGATTTTGTCAGTTGCCTTTTCTGTGTCAACTGAGATGATTATGTAGTTCTCCCCTGCCCTGTTCTATTCATGTGGTGTGTTACACTGAGTTTCATATATTGGACCATCCTTGCATTCTTGGGATAAACCCCACTTGGTAATGATATATAATCTTTTTAATATGCTGTTGGATTCTGTTTGATAGTATTCCCTTGAGGACCTTTGCATTATTACTTATGAGAGATATTGGTCTCCAGTTTTCCTGTGGTGGCATTGGGGCAATTCTGGATCATGTCCCACGTGGTTTCTCAGAGGTCCCCAGTGGGACTGAGTCTCTGGTGCCCACAGTGGTCCCCCCAACTTTAATGCACCCCTTACTGGCTTGTCTCATTTCTCTGTCTCACTCTCTTATTTCCTCACTTATACTTCCTGGGGTCACCTCCCTCATAAACTACTTCCTCTCAAGTCTTCACATCAGATCTGCTTTGAGAGGAACAAAAACTAGGAGAACCCAGGCTGGTGTGTAACTATTTTGAGCATAAAACCTAATTAAAAAAAATTACATCCATGAAAGCAAGCTCAAGAGCCTACTTTAAAAAAAAATGAAATTGCCTTTATTTAGAAGTTTTATACTCTTTCAATCTGTAAACATTTTCCCCAAGCTTGAATTTTATTTTTTTCTTAGTATAAGTAGAAAATATGATTCCCCCCACCAGATCCTAAATCGATGCCTCCACTCCCCTCTAGATGGTCCCTTGTGGGTTGCACAAGTTACCACATTCTGTATGTGCCCTGATGACAAAGAGGTGGGTGGGAAGCCCTGCTTTGGGCACGGGAGGGAGCCAGGGGTTGGTGGAAGCTGCCTGGTATCTGTGTGGAGGGGATGACAGGGGACCTGGCCTTGTTTTCTGTTTGAAGCAAGGAGACAAGAGGACCCCCAACCCTGTCCTAGATGCACCCACAAACTAATCAACAACAGCCCCTCTCTGCACATCTACCTGATAACCCAGGAATTCCCATCATTCCTCTCAATGAGGCCACCACTTGCCACAGGTAAGAGAGCTGCTGGTTGGCCTCACTTCATAAGAGACCCATTCTCTTCCTTCCGGGTTAACTGTAGAGAGAGTGAGTGATTAAGTGAGTGAGAATGCCACCAGTATCCCAGTTATCCAGAACTGCTTCTAACTCACATAAAAATGGGCATGGACGCACACACGGGAAACTGGCCTCAGCTTTGATGCATAGTACCTGTACTTTGTAATGATTAAGAGCCTGGTTCTGGGAGCCAGGCAGGCCCTGGGTTTGAATCCTGCCACTTAACCTGCTGTGTTTCCTTAAGCAAGTCATTTAGTGGCCCTGAGACTCGGTTTCACCTTCTGTAGAATGGGTATACTTAGTTGCTGTGGGAATTATGGAAGAGAAGGCATGCTGGCCCACTGCCCGGCACCCGGGAAGTGAACGGTTCATACACTTATTATTCATCCAGCAAATATTTGTTGAATACCTCTTCTGTGTCTGGAATTAGTATAGGTGCTGAGGACATATCCATAAACAGGGTGGGCATTCCAGTGTAAGAGGCAGAGGGTGAACCAGCACGTCACATAACATCAGGTGGCATCTGTGCCGTGGGGGACTTCAAGCAGGGCCAGGGAGGGAGAGTAGCAGCGTGGAGTGCAGCTGTGTGGGAACGGATCAGGGAAGGCCTGTGATATGATGACCTAGAAGAAGTGAGAGACTGAGCCAGGCTGATAGCTTAGAGAAGCACATCCCAGATGGAGGACACAGGGATACAAAGTTCCCAGGGGCCAGTGGGGGCAGGGCATGATTAGCCCCCCAGCTGTGTGCGACGCACGGCGGTCAGCAGGAGGTTCAGGCGGCCAGCCTTGCTTTGGTTTTTGGACTTGTCCTAAGTGAGATGGACCGTTGGAGGGTGCCGGGCAGGGAACAGTGGGGGCTCCTTTATGATGTACAAGGGTCCTGCTGGATGAGTTATCACATTTAATTCTCAGGCTCTCAAGGCTCACGGCCTGAAAGGTTAGCAAATGTTGCTATGATGATTATTACTTGCGACACTCCCACAGGCCAGGGACTGGACCCTTTGTTGAGAAACCATGCAGTGGACCAACTGTGGCAAAGGAGAGTTTATGCCTGGCAGGGGGAAGTTCATGGCCCTCCCCCCTTGGGATGGACGGTGTCCCAGAGGGAAGTTCTAGTTGGTCTGTGGGGGTAAAGGGCCAATCTGTCTAATTCAGCCCTCCCTTGGGCAGTCTAATTGCCCATTTAACCTTTGTGGGGGCTTAATTAAGGATGTTTAGTCTGGGTGTACTGCACTTGACTCATTAGGTTAAGCTCATGGCCTTCCCTCTAGTCCATCAATGGCCCAGACACACAGGCTTTCCGAGGCGTCCCCCGAGAGGAAGGGGAAACGGCCGGTTTCACTCAAGCTCTCCCCAGCCTGTGGTGGGTGTGGGCTGACCAGAGGGCATTTGTGGGTGGGGTGGGGAGGAAGGCTGCCCCAAGATATGGGCAGCGTGCCCAGGACGGGGGAGGGGGGAGAGTTGAACACAGGCTTGGATGGTTTACTCAGATAAGGTCTGGCCATAGTGTGTACGTGCTCGTGTGGACCCACACCTCCCTCCTTGCTCACGTAGGAAAGGATCAGAACTAGGGGTTAAATAGCACTCTTTTAGCAAATTGAGGTATGGAAAATGGCCCACCCAATGGGATCCCAGAGACCATCTCATCCAGGGGTTGGCAAACATTTTCTATGAAGGCCCCAGGTACTGGCTATTTTAGGCTTTCCTGGTCTTGGTTGCAACCACCGCACCCTGCCTGTGAAAGCAGCTACAGGGACTATGCAAATGAATGGGTGTGGCTGTGTTCCAATAATACTTTATTTACTAAAAAAGACTGAGGGCCAGATTTGGATTTGGCCTGAGAGCCTTAGTTGTTGATCCCAGATCTGGTAGAATTTTCCACATGAGGAATTCAGACAATTTTCCTTCCATCACTCATAATAGCTCACCAGCTACAACCTTTCTGAAGCTCCCTTCTCCAGCAAATTTCAGGTCTTTTTCAAGGTCAAGTGTCATATTTACTATATATAGCATTTATGGATTATTTTTCTTTTCTTTTCTTTTTTTTGGCATTTAACACGTGTGAATCTGAGATAGCATTTTTATTAGATTCCTATTTTTTTTTAACATGTCACTGATGAAGTTTTTGAGTGTTGTGCTCTTAATCCATTTAGTCTCTTAAGCCCTGTGGTCTTTATTGTCCAATTTTGCATAGTGCAGTGATTTTAAGGAATATGTATGTCATGTTATAGAAGAACTGACTGTACCTATACCCCAGGCCTATTAAATTGTAGTCCGGTATTTTCCACCTGCATTAGTTAGGATTGGCTAGGCTTTGCCACTGTAACAAATAAACCCTGAGATCTCAACAGTTTTATACCATAAAGATTCACTTTTCTCTCACCCAAAGTGTAGTTCAGATTGGTGACTCTCTAGGGTAGGGTGGCTGTCTTTGTGCCATGACTCAGGGATCCAGGATACTTTATGTGGCCCTGCTCTCTCACCATGTGGTCTCCTTGGTCACTGACAAAGTTGAAGACAGAGCTGGAGGACCCTGGAGGATGTTTCTTAGATAAGGTCTGGGAGTGGCTTAGAACATTTCTGCGCACATCCCATTGGTCAGAAAGCAGTCACACAGCCCCCTAGCTGTAAGGGATGCTGGGAAATGTAGTCTTCTTGTGTGTCTAGGAAGGGGAATGAGATTTGACAAGCACATTGCAATGTCTTGGTCACATCACTTCATCTTAAATTACTCACCTTTCAATAATTCACTGTCATTTTATGCCAGGACCTGTTCTAGGCTCTGGGGATATAGCAAAAACAAAATAAAGCAAAACTACAGAAACAAACCCTGCTTTCATGGAGGTTACATTCTAGGAAATAGATATAAAAAATAAATAAGTTTATGTGATGTATATCTGCTGGTGAGGTGCTATGGAGCAAAAAGAACGCATGGAAGTGGGAGAGAGAGAGAGCATTGGGGGTGGTAGTGGCATTACAACTTACAAAAGATGGTTAGTTTAAAACCCTCTCTGAGGAGGTGGCGTTTGAGAAAAATCTTAAAAGAGGTTCAACAGGGAGCCATGTGGAAGCCTGGGGTAAGAGAATGTCAGCCAGGCTGAACAGCCAGTGTGAAAGGGCCTGAGGTAGGAACATACGTGGAATGTTTGATGAACTGTTAAGGTGGCCAGTGTGGCTCAGAGTGGCTGGAGGAGAAGGAGAGAGAAGTGGTAGGAGATGAGATCAGAGCTAGCAAAGGGTAGATTTCTGAGAAGTTGTAGACTATGCTTAGGACTTTCAGTTTGAGACCACTGAAAGTCACATGATTGCTGCCCTGGAACCCAGGACATCCTATTTTACCACTTGGCTCCACCACTAACGTCTGGCACCAGGTCTTTGGTAGATGAGACAAGTGCGGCTCAGAGAGGTTAATGAGTCCCATTTCCCAGAATCATAAAACTAAAACGAGAAAGTGGTTGTTGTGTGTGTTGGGAGCTTCAGTTTCACTTTATGGTAATGTGCAATGAATATTAAGATTATCCAGGGGGGTGAACCGTAGGAACCACAGGGTCTGTGAGTTACCCCTCCAGCCTTTGCTCCAGCTAGAAGTTCTGTGGTTCAAACCCTTTGTCTGGAGATAGCATCTCACTCATTCATTTAGTTGTCCCGATGGGGGCTTCATGCAGACCAGGTGAAAACACTCTGTGATATTTTTTCCTCTGTGGAAAGGGGGCAGGCAGGGAAGCAGCAAATAATTAAATTGATGTCGACATTTATTGCTGTGAAGGCAATAAAAGCATCACATGGCTTCCTCATAAAAAGTCATAAGGCCTATTTACAGTCCCGCATTATTTTTCTGGTAATCCAAACCAGAAACTTTCTCTGAAGCTCTTATGTGTTCAGCTGAGAGCTTCACGGCTGGTCGGGAGTGTGTGTGTGTGTGTGTGTGTGTGTGTGTGTGTGTGTGTGTGTGTGTGTGTGTGTGTGTGTGTGTGTGTATCAAATCCTCGTCTTGATGGGGGTGGAGAGAACCTTGTTTGTTTCGGTTTGTGTGGTTTATTGATTCAGAGCAAAGGGCCATTACCCGAAGGTCAAAAGCTGCAGTCTTGGCATTTGGTGGGCAAAAGTCAGGGATTCTATGCTTGGGCCATAGAACCTAGCTACTTTGAGCCAACAACATTACTTCAATTGTCCATAATGAAATCTCACATTTCAAGGCCACTTATCAACTTCCTCAATATGTGTTTGCATAGAGTATGAATTAGGGTCATCTCTTGGGAGAACAAGTCAAACACATGTATCAAAACATAAAATTCATGTGCATCTTTATTCAGTAATTTCACATCTAGGAATCCACCCTGTTGATGAACTCACACATGTGCCCAAAGGCCCATGAATATTGAAATGAATATATTTTATTCAAAATACTCAAACGAAATATATGAAGTCAATATTGAATGTTGAAATGCTGAAAATGCTGAAAACCACTGAAATTTATATAGGTAGGTGATTATAAATAAAAAACGGTAAAGCAAGACTAGATAGCCATGAAACAACTGAGGGTGGTCTGCCTGCAAGATCCCCAATGTGCAAGGTTTAAAAGTAAGATACAGGAGTCTATGCTTATAATAAGCCCATTTATCCAGATTAAAAATATCTATGCTGCTATATGCATAGAAAAATTCTGTAATGATGCACAAATCACTATTAAAAGCGCTTCCAGTGATAAGGGAAATTGAAGATCTTTAAAAAATATTACACATGCCTTACTTTTACAATTGAAAACATAGTAAAAAAAATCTATTTTTTACCTAGGAAGGTCACTATCGGAATATTGTAGTTGAACCTCAGATCTTCTAAATCTGACTCTAGCTGCCCCCCTTACCAGCTGTGTGATCTTGGGCAAGTGACTTTTCTTGGACTCTCAGTGTCACTGATTATAAGATGTTATTATCTCCTTGGCAGGGTAGGTGTAAGGTGGTATTTTCTGAAACTGTTAGGTGAGATATGACACACCACCCCATGTTAGACAATCCTGTTATTATTTCATCTTTATAATGTATCAATGTGGGAGTTTTTTTGTTGTTGTTATTGTTTTTGTGAGGAATAGAAATGGACTTAGCAAACTTAAGAAAAAAAAAAGAAAGCAAATTTGATTGGTGGGATATGGTGGGAACATGGAGGAAAAGCATAACAATTGTCTTAGAAAAGATGAAACTAGAGCAGCTTTTGTGACTTGGGAACCACTAATGAGATGAATCAGCTGCAACTGTTTCTCTCCTTCATTTACTCTGCTCAGGCTCCAAAGCCCCAGGACAAAGTCTCTGATTGGCTGGTGTTGGCTCCTGTGCCCACCCCCAGGCTTATGGTAGGTGGAGCATCTTGATTGACAGTAGGATTAACTAAGGAGAGAGGAGGGAACTAGAAAGTGATAACCGAAAGGAGGAGAAATGGATTCTGTGTGGGCAAACAGCCAAAACGAAACAAATAAAATAGTGGCTGTTCTTTCACAGTAGTGAATTAGTCTCGGTAGGCTAACTGTTGGAATAAACCAACATTTCAATGGCTTAATAGGTAGAAGTTTATTTCTCACTCGTGATACCCTCCCATATTATTGCTCCTTGGTGGGGGAGCCCGCCTGGGTCTCTGCCCCACTAGGTGACTCAGGGACTCAGGCTCCTTCCTGTGGGTGCTGCATCGTTCACTGCATCCTCTGTATCTGGCCATTAAACAAGGGGAGAGCTGGCAGAGGGTCCATGTATGGGCCAGAGTCTAGTCATGTGGCCATACCAAACCTCAACTGAGAAGTTGTCTAATTATGTGTTCAGGAGGCCCCTTGCTGGGGTCTGCCACAGGTAATACAACATACAACAAGTAATGTTCAAGTCATTCCAGGCCCCAGGGCCCGTGAGTCTAACACTCTGACCTAAGGCAAGTCATTTCCTCTCTGTGGACCTCACTGTCTTCATCTGGAAAATGGGAATGTTGGAGAAGATACAAGGTTTTAAACTTTACTTCGTCCCAGATAATATTTCCCAACTGAAATCCATTGTAGAACAATATAAAAACAAAACAGACAGCTGTAGATGAGGGGTGCAGGTGGGGAGCCCAGAGCCATGTGTGCCCATTCTCCTCCCCCCCCTTCGCTCCTGAGGCCTAACCCTGGACCGTCTGGGGCTCTGGGGCTCTGATGTGCAGGCCGTTGTTGGCCTACGTAGACTCCAATTATGACGCAACCCAGCCAATCTCCAGACTGTTTAGCGAACTTTCAAAACTTTGCTGTGTTCTCACTTTGGAAACATCTGAAGACATTTGAAATCAGGGCCACTTGGCCTCCCTCTCTGGCTGGCCCTGGGATGTGCCTGCTCCCTGCTCGGAACCACCTGCTTGGCGCTCCAAACCATACTCTACCACAATTTATTTTTCTACGAGGGGGAATGTTTAGCATAATAAATTGTGTGGTTCCAGTGTTCCCTGAGCCATTTCCATGAAAAGGGGATCCTGAGCTGATCTTCAGACTAGGACTCGCCGTCGGCAGAAGCACCAGATTCCCATGGCAGAAAGGGGAGAAGGTCTATCTTAGGACTTTCCCAAGTCAGAGGAACCAAGCAGGCACATCTGCTTTGATTAAAAAGGAAAAGGATCAAAGATGAAGTGATGATATCACTTTACAGGGTGGGGAGACAGCTCCAAACCACGTTATAGATTTTTTACAACAATAATTTTGAAAGGGAATTCATATAATCCTGGCAATTTAGACATTAACGTTTCAAAGCTCTAATGGGCCCAAAATAAATATATACATATTTTCCTCCGATTTCAAAAATAATTATCCTAAACCCAAAACGACTTTAGTCTCGTTTCTTGAATTGGTTTGCTTCCTTCCCTAAGTGGAGCAGTTTGAAAGAATCAGAGCAGAGAAGGACAGAAAAATTCCTGCAGCCCCTGACTTGCTCCAGGAGACTTTGGCCTTTCAATTGAATTAGGTTCAAAACGAAGGTTTTCTTGCATTTAAAACCGCTTAAGTCAATGTTTTTTTCTATCTGGAGATGGCATAATCAGTAAGAGAATACCAAGGCACCCAGGAAATGGCTCTTTTTGGTTTTAAGTGGTCTTAAAATGAGCTAAGAACTTTCCAAATCCTGGTATTTTGAAGTTCCCTTAGAAATAAATGACTCCATGAACAGGCACTATCTGCCCCATCCGGGCTTCTCTTCAAACAGGTGAGGCTGGACGTTGCACTCTGTCAATCAACCTATCTTTATGTCTCCAGGGAGGGAAAGAGATGCTAGTTACACAAGCTATGGATGCAGTCTTCTCCCAGGTCCTCTGGGACCCTTACTTCTAGTGATGTGTCTTCAGAGACACATCCACATTTTCTGGGTTTGTAGATAAAGAAGCTCCAGCTCGTGGAGAACTTCGACAGAGCTATAAGAGGAGCCAGCTGGAACACGATAAAAAAGGGTTAAGATGGGTCC
>NW_017731369.1:7160968-7168898 GCF_001890085.2 Hipposideros armiger | reverse complement strand
CCTCTAACACTTGTTATTATTTGTCTTGTTGATGATAGCCATGCCATCAGGTGTGAGGTGGTATTTCATTATGGTTTTGATTTGCATTTCCCTAATTGTTAATGAAGTTAAACATTTTTTCATATATTTGTTGGCCGTTTGTATGTCTTCTTGGGAAAACTGTCCATTCAGGTCCTCTGTCCCTTTTTTTAATTGGATTGCCAAACATTCCTGAATGTTCTCTTTCCCCTAACGTAAGAATCCAGAGAAACATTTTTCTTTCCAATCTCATTATATAAGCTTTAGAAATAAAACAGAATTTCAATATGTATTTGAGTTTGAGTTTTATTTTGGGTGATCTGTGACTCTATGGAGAAAACATTTCTTTTCCTTCAGCCGCTTTCTCTCATGAAACTTGGTGATAGGCTTCTGAATTGGATTTTATAGATATTTGTTGGGTTTTTTCTGTTTGTTTGTTTTTTCCTGTATTTCAAGCATGACACATGTATTTTAAGCTTTGGTGCTTAAGTTCATCTGTCAATTGTGTATCCTGTGCAGTGAAGTTAGCAAGTAGTTTCTGAGGCGGTTGAGAACATGGTGACAACACTTTAAGTACCAGGAGGGACTTGGTACTTAAGACCCTGAAACACCATGAATCAAGTCTTGCTGTCCTTTCTGAGATGGAAATTAAGAACTCAGGGCTCATAGATCCAATGATTTTCCAAGATGCTTGGTTAATCTTCCCAACAGAAAAAGTGCCGTATTGGGTAATTCCATTGGCATTTCTCCCGGCACGGCTAGTGAGATGTGGTTACAATGCTATAAGTGTGAGAAGGAGCTGATGGAGTGACCGCTGAGGAGAAGTGGGCTCTGTGTCCAGGTAGTAAAAGAGCATCAACGTGGCGTCCTGAAGTGTCCATTGGTTGCCCTGCCCCAGCTTTGGCATCTCCTCCAAGTCACATTCTTGGTGTCTCCCCCATCTACATACCCAAGGCAAAATGGACGGTTCGAGGTAAATGCCCAAGTCACCCAAGAATGATTCCCAGAGGCCAGTCCCTCTGCCTTTCTCAAGAAGAACAGTTTCAGGCTCCAGCGATGTGGCTATTTCAGGTACAGGTAGCAATGGGCTTGAAATGCCTGAACAATTGCTCATGAAGAGCTCCCCTGACTGAAAGGGCAAATGGAGACAGGCATTCAGAGGCTACCTCCTAACCTGTAATTGTCTCAGAAGTTTAGGAACCTGGGATCTGGGAGTGACAGCTCAGCAAGTCTGGAGGGCAAGCCCTGCATGCATGAGAGCCCCTCGCGCCATCGCCAGGCCCTTCCTCTTCTCCCTGTGGGCCCTGCCATCAGAGGTCCTGTGGTTGCCTCCATGCCAGGTCCCTTCTGGGTATGATCTATTCTTGTCCCCAGTGAGGGGAGCAGACCTATCTGGGTAGGGTTTGGAAGAAGCCCCCCTCCTCTGTCCTGAAGGCTGGTGTGGTGAGAGCAGCCCCCTTTTGCAGGAGCTGCCAGAGCAGGGCTGCCATGGGGATGGTTCAGATCCATAAAGACCGTGGGCTTTTCCCCAGGAAGGCAGGGACTAGTCCCTCTCACTGTCTTCTCAGCATTCCTGGTGCAACCAAGGCCTTGGAGGTGTCTTCTCCATCACCTCTCTCTGCCCTCAGCCCCCCAGGCTCCCTGGCGGAAATTGAGAGGCTGAGGTCTCAGGTCTTTGGAGACTCAGTTTCTGCCCCAAGGAGATGAGGGCTGTTCTGGGAGAGACAGAGAGAGTGGCCCTGGCTGGCACTGTGGTTTTTGGAAGGCTGAGTTCCAGTGTGCCCAGACAGCTTCCTTTGAGAGACAGAGTCTGAGCAAGAAGAACACCTTCCCCTATGATATAATAATAGGATGTCATGTAATATGATAAGACAAGCAGTCANGACTGGGCAGTAAGGTAGACCTGAAATTAAGTCCCAGCTGTGTCTCTTATTTGTTGTTGTTATTATTATTATAACTATCTTGTGATAGAATGCACGTAAAATGTTTAGCACTGTGCTTGGAAGGTAGAGGTGCTTGATCAGTGTTAGCTTCTATTATGCATGAATCAGATGGAAAAGTTTTTGCATCACCCAGAAAACGACGAGATTTAATTCAGTGGATTAGGTGCTTTCAAAACTGTTGAAGAGCTTGAGGAACAAGGATCAGGGCAAGTTGTCACTGGTGCTCAGGTTTACCATGAAAGGTTGGCAAACCGGGACATCACAGGAACTGCAGGAAATTACAGCTGTCTATGGTACTGAGGTGGGTGTTTGGCGGGAACCCCAGGCAGCTGCTGCAAAGCCTTACATCTGCCAAATCCCACCTGTCTGCCCACTGGTGCAAGGGGAGCAGTGTCTTCGGGGTTTCTCCTACTTCTCAAATCTTGTGTGTGGATGGCACTCAATGGTAGAGTCCAGTCTAAAATAATCTTCATAGCAAGGGATTCTGGGAAGTGTAGTTCTGAGGCTTCTAGCCCCTGCCATTAGAGGGCTAGGTGCTGAGAGGCCATCCTTTCTGCTACTGAGCCATAAGTTTGACCAGTGGCATTTACAAAAAAGAAATCATGTAACCACACATACAAGACCATAGTGAAGACTCAAAATGACTGGAAATATGTACATCGGAGAATAGGGACACCAAATGTAAAAGTGTAGTTGGCAGTCAGAAATTGTCACTACAGCCAAAGATGTTGGAAATCTGGTTTTGAGGCTAATTCTGGAACTTGGGAAGTATGGGATTGTCCAGCAGAAAGAGAGCCTTTGTGGTTTGGTGCCTGAGTTATCAGGCTGACTCCCCTGCCCTAGGAAGCAACCATCGCCCCCAGGACCTCTTCCTCCTGTGAATTCTTTTTGTTTTTAACTTTATTGGGGAACAGCGTGTTTTTCCCAGGACCCATCAGCTCCAAGTCGAGTCATTGTCTTTAATTTAGTTGCAGAGGGCGCAGCTCACCGGCCCATGTGGGAGTCAAACCGGCAACCTTGTTGTTCAGAGCATGTGCTCTAACCAACTGAGCCACCTGGCTGCCTCTCCTATGAGTTCTTATTACACACTTTGTCTAAACCACATGTGTGAGTCCCTTTCCTAATGCCCTATAAAGTACAGTAAACCTTCTTCCTAAATAGAGTTTTTAGCTCCTTGAAGGCAGGGCGTGTATCCTCAAATCTTCAGAACCCACAAAGAAGTGTTTCTTTTTTTTTTTTTTTAAAGATTTTTATTGGGTAATTGGGGGGATGGGAACAGTGCTGGGGAATTGGGGGAAGGGGAACAGACAAGTTGCTGTTGTTTTGTTCTTCAATCTAGTTGTGGAGGACGCTGCTTCACTGGCCCAAGTTGGCACCATCATTGCGCTCTTCCCGGGCGAGGCAGATCAGTCGCCGGCTTCTGGACAGCCGCTCACTGCGGCTGCTGGCCGCTCATGCTGGCTGCTGGCTACACACGGTAGCCCATGGCAACCCACTGCCACAGGGGCTGCAGCCCACGCCGTCGCCAGCGACTCACGGCTGCCCAGCTCCAGGTTGAGCTGTTGTTCAGCATCTTAGCTGTGGAGGGCAGTGTCACTGGCCCTCATATGTGGGATCCAAACCGGGGCCCTCTGGCATCCCAAGCGAGTTCTTAACCATCGCGCCACTCGGCCGGCCCAAGAAGTGTTTCTTAAAAATAACATAAAAAATATGCTCATTAAGAAAAAACCTGCAAGAAGCACAAAGAAGAAAATACAAATCTTCCATAATTTTGCCCCCCCAGAGTTATATACTACTAATGCGTTAGTGACTACACTTTCAATTTCCCCCCAATATTCATACATATATAAATGTGGAATTATATTAACATCTTAATAAAAAGTTGTTGAGTACCTAACACCAGCCCGGCATCGACTGCATTTATCATTTATAATAATCATAAACATACGGATAGGCTATTATTGGGGGGAAAAGGTGTTCTGTCTCCTGTTTTTAAGGTGGAAGTAGCCCCCCGAGTTTTCAGGCCGCTGCGTCTTCACCATCTTTTCCCTGTGGTCAGCCTAGACACGCCCCCTCCCACTTTGATGGACTGGATGGAGCGGGAGTCATCCCTTCCTGACGCTCCATGCCATCAGTCATGTAGGGACAGACCCTCCTCCACCCCGGGAGGCCTGCGGTTTGCTGCTCTGCCAGCAAAAATCCATGTAATTAGTCTACCCATAAAGCAGCTGAGCTAGAACCATGTTCTCCAGTCAGCTTTATCAATAATAAAAGTGATCCATCTATCCCCATTGGCCTGGTCTCTGTGCCAATCGCTCTATGGCCCGTGCTTGGGGTGGGAGAAAAGGAGGTTGGATATTGACCCCTAGGCACACGCTAAGTGCTCACACAGCTTGTCTAATTAATCCTTAGATGGCAGAGCATAATTATGGCCATTTTTTTAGGGTGAAAAAAACTAAGGCACAGAGAGGTTAGTCACCTGCCCTTGGTCACACAGCTGGTAAATGGTGAAGTTGAGTCTTGCCCCAGCCTGTTCCTTCCTTCCTCCCTCCCTTCCTTCCTCCCTCCCTCCCTCCCTTCCTTCCTTCCTTCCTTCCTTCCTTCCTTCCTTCCTTCCTTCCTTCCTTTCTTCCACTTTCTTTTAAAACAGCTTTCTTGACATATAATGCACATACCCTAGAGTTCACTCATTTAAAATGTACAATTCAGTGGTTTTTAGTATGTTCACAGATATGTGAAGCCGTCGCTACACTCAATTTTAGGACATTTTCATCACCTCAGAAACAAACCCCTTACCCTTTAGCTGTCACCCCTTATTTCACTTTTCCCCCTCTTCGCACCCTTCGTCTTAAGTAAGACTGTTCTGGACATTTCGCATAAACGGAATTCTACAGTATGTGGCCTTGTGTGTCTGGCTCCTGTCACTCAGCACAGTGTTTGCAAGGTTCATCCACAGGTCACATGATCGGTGCTCTGTTTCTGTTCATGGATGAGTAATATTCCACTGTGCGGCTGTCCACCTTTTGTTTGTTCGTTTGTCAGGTGGACATCTGGGCTGTTTCCACGTGGCTAGGGGGATGAGCTCTGTCTTCCTGGAAGACTCTTCCACACCTTCTTCCCAGTGGATCCGTGCCTTTAAATGGGAGCAACAGGGATGGCGAGGAGCCTGAGCTGCTCTGCCTTCTCAGACAGGCCCCACTGACAGTCACTTACCCAACCTGCAATTTAGGTTCAGCCCAGAGAGGGGAGCGGCCCAGGTCCCCTGGGGCCAGACCACCAGGGCGGCCTCAGCTCAATTAAAGTTGTTATTCCCTCCAAGAGGGGGGAGTAACAGAGTGGGTGTAAAAGCAGTAAAAACAGATGTCACTGGCCCTTTCCTCCTCCAGGAAATCTGTCTCTGGGGCTCAGAGCATTATTGCCGTGCTGGATAAATCCCAAGTGATACCGCGTTGTGACATGGACCGCGAGACGGCTGCTCTTGGTTTCCCTTCAATTCTGAGGGCCTGAGCAGCAAAAAGGTCTGGAGTGGATTGAGAAGTGGGGAAAAAAACGCTCCCTCCAGCCCCGAGGAGATATTAGTGCCTGTCTGTCGGGGAGAAACAACTCCAAGCAGCCTTGCCCTGTACCCTGGGGCCTTGAGGTTCATTTGGAATTGGCAGCCCATGTCCCCGAGGGGCTCTGGCCCCCACACGGGATCTGTGTGTTCCTGGAGTCTGTGGTGAGAGGGAATTAGAGTGACCCATGTCGCCACTGTGACCCATGTCGCCAGCGGGGCTTGCTGTGCTCAGCAGCAGGGGCGGCCAGGCAAGCTGTTTCTGGAATAATCACCCTGCCCATTACTGGCTTCGGGTGGGCTCCCAGGGGTCAGGCTGGGTTTGTTTGCCCATCATGGGAGTCAAGGAGACTGTGGCCCTTTTAGCTGCTTCAGCAAAAGAGAAGTTCTGAGGTGGCGGCAAGGACACCAGCAAATGTTAAAATGGCAAACCTAAGGCTGAGACAGGAAAGGGAGCTGATTAAGAAAGTAGATTGGAGGTGGGCCCCCCGGGCTCCTGTCTCCTCTGTGTGATGGCAGCTTACAGATACGGAGGGACCAGTTTAGCTGAAGTATACCAGCATTGCTGGGCACCAGGTGTGATCGGCCCACCAAGTGGGCAGTTTTATCCTCTTTTTATACAAGGAGAGCTGAGACTCAGAGAGGTTAAGTAACCTTCCTAAGGTCACACAGCTGGCTGGAAGAAGAGGCGAGCTGTGAGCCCAGGTTGCTGATCCCACCACCCAACTTCTGATTACTGTGTTTTTTTTGGGAGCTGATTGCTGGTCCTGGTCAGGTTCCCATGCATTTGATGTCCAGGGGAGACATAGGCTGGGAATGGCCTGCATGTTTCTGTGCTCCAAAAATTCTTCTTTTTGTTTAAATTATGGTAAGATATGCAAAACAAAATTTACCATCGTAACCATTTTAGATGTACAGTTTGGTGGCATTAAATACACTTGCATTGTTGTGCAACCATCACCCCCATCCATCTCCAGAGCTCTTTTCATCATGTGAAACTGAAACTCGGTCCCCATTAAATAATAACTCCCCCTCCCCCATCCCCCCAGCCTTGGCACCACCATTCTACTTTCTGTCTCTATGACTCTGACTACTCTAGGGACCTCACACAAGCCACCAAGTTTTGCGGGCATTTGTTACAGCAGCAATAGGAAGCTAATACACTCTTTAAATTTCCACAGCACATTTCAGGGGTTCCTGACCCTTCCTGAATCTCTGTTAGGGGAGTCCAGGGTAGGGACACTGACTGAGGCCAGCGTGTATGCCGTTGCATTCGTGGGTGACTCTCCAGTTTGCAGTGCGATTGCACCTGTCCTCCGTTCACCTTTGTGGCAGCCTTGGGGAGTGGTAGGTTGACGGCCATCTATCTGATGGAGGCAAAAACGGCATCATTTATGGGCCTATTCATCATTGCTTCTTCTTCAGCCACTGTCGGTAACTTACATTGTCTAAGTAAATTGTTCATTTCATCTACACTTTCGAACTTGTGCTAAAAAGTTATGTGTAGGAGTCTCTTAAGACTTTTTAAATCTTCTCCTCTCTGTGGATATGGTTCCCCTTTTTTGTTCTTAGTGCTTTTTATTTGTGCTTTCCCTTCTCTTTTCACTGATGATACTTGCCAAGAGTTTTTGTCTATTTTAACAGTCTTTTTGAAGAGCCTGCTTTTGGTTTCATTTTTATTTTTTCCTGAGCGTTCCTATTTGCCAAACTTTCCTTTTTTTATTTGTTAAATTTACTGGGGAGACAATGGTTAGTAAAATTATATATAAAATTATATATATAATTTATATATATTATAAATAATATATATTATAAGTAATATATATTATATTATATATAAATTATATATATAATATATAATTATATATTATATTATATATCTATATAAAATTATACTTCATGAGACATTTCTATAATACATCATCTAGATATTGCATTGTGTGTTCACCACCCAGAGTCAGTTCTCCTTCCATCACCATATATTTGACCCCATTTTCTCTCACCTACCACTCCCCTCCCCCCTTACCCTCTGGTAACCACTAAACTGTTGCCTATGTCTATGAGTTTTGTTTCTTTGTTTGTCTTGTTCCTTTGTTGCTTTCAATTTTAGATCCCACATATGAGTGAAGCCATATGATTCTCGAATTTTTCTGTCTAATTTACTTCACTTAGCATAATAGTCTTAAGATTCATCCAAGTTGTCACAAATGTCAGTATTTCATCTTTTCTTAAGGCCGAGTAATATTCCATTGTGTATATGTACCACATCTTCTTTATCCAATCATCTATTGAAGGACACTTGGGTTGTTTCCATGTCTTGGCCACCACAAATAATGCTGCAGTGAACATCAGGGTACATATATCTTTATGGATAAATGTTTTCAGGTTTTTAGGATAGATATTCAGAAGAGGGATT
>NW_017731369.1:7154537-7156063 GCF_001890085.2 Hipposideros armiger | reverse complement strand
CTTGTTGCCACCCAAGCATGGAATCCTTTCAGGGCTGTTCATTTCACTGATGGACACCAAGAAAGAATCAATCCTTAGCTCACTTTACATCCATCATCCTGCTGTTTCCATCCATGGGGAGGAGAATTCCAGGGGATCCTGCTGTTACTGTTTTGTAGTAGAAAGGGGGGAAAAAATCTTTTGAACTTGAAAGAGCAAATTAACAATGGGTGACTCTTTCTTTCTTTCTTTCTTTCTTTCTTTCTTTCTTTCTTTCTTTCTTTTTTTAATGTTTAGAATATTATGCTCACCTACTTATTATTTCTGGGGGTCTAGGAGCCTAATGCATATTTGTGGGACTGAATTTAAATTTTCTCCAGAGAGTCTACATTTCTAGCACTGAAGCAGAAAACACAACCTTCCACTCCCTCACCTCACTCCCCATTGCAGAAGCCAGACATATTATTAAGCATGGCTGTGTCACAGATTATCCCTAAACTTAGCTATTTAATACAACAATGAACATTCAGTTGTTCATGAACATCTCACACAGGCTTCTGAGGATTAGGGATTCAGGAGCAGCTTAGCTGGGTGTCTCTGGCTTAGGGTCTCTCATGAGGTTGTAATCAGGATGGTGATCAGGGCTGCCGTCTCATCTGGAGGTTCAAGTGGGGCCAGAGGCTCCATTTCTCAGAGAGCTCCTCACACGGTTGTAGGCAGGAGGCCTAGCTCCTCACCACTAGTTCCTCACCAGCAGGCCTCTCCACTGTGCTGGGCATTTTAGATACTATGTTTCAGCAAACCTGGATTCTGAATTGTATTTTTGAGAGTTGTTTTGATGTTTAAGTAACATTCCCAGACTTAACACTGTGAGATTCATCTCCCCTGCAGTGTGCAGCCACTGATGTCTCCGCTCAAACTTACTTGATTCTTGTTTTTGTCTTTCAGCCTGGCCTCTTAGTGGTCCCCTAGCAACTGCATAGCACAGTGTTCAGCTAGTGAATTAGGCCAAGGTCGTGCATGAGACCTTGAACCAGAAGGCTTCCATTTTGTGCAGGTGGATCTCTGTGGTTGGGGAGCAAGTTCACTGCCCCGTTGATCCTCAGGTCTCCCTGCTTTAACTGTCTAGAGGACTTCTTGGTTTCTTTTCCCAGATGGGCAGGGACGAGGGGGAGATCTTATTTTGACTTTTGTGCTGCTCTCCTTTCCAGGATTCTTGTTAAACTGTTGGCTATTTCGCTGCTCATCCCACTGAGATCACAGCCTCCAGCTCCCGGAGCTGGGGGTCCCCTGCATGTTAGTGCTGTTAGCACCAGGTCACTGCTGGAAGGTGGAATAGAGTGAGGCCGGAAGGAACGGGGGCTGTCCACAAGCCAGGCCAGAGAGAGTCTCACTGCTCATACCCTCTGCCCTCACCTACAGGGTCCCTGTAAACACCCTTGGGCTTGGCCTTTTGTAACTCAGGAGGAGTACATGTGTGGAAACCTCCACCCAGCCTTCCATGCTGGGCCTGCAGTGGGGCATGGAACGCCTGTGTTTTGGGAAGC
>NW_017731369.1:7148325-7152042 GCF_001890085.2 Hipposideros armiger | reverse complement strand
TGCAAATTTTATGGATTTAAAAACATTCTAAAAAGGAGCTTCATGCTTTGCTTAGGACTTCCAAAGGGGTCCAAATTCCCCTAAAGATTAAGAACCTCTGGATTGGACAGAAATGTTTTTTTTTTCCCCCAAGTCACTGATGATTTATTTTTAATTTTTAATTAAAAAAAATATCTAGAGCTCAACTGCCTTCGGCTTCCCAGCCGAGCCCGTTCTCATTTTTCAGGACCAAACGCAAACCCGGCGCCAGAGTCCGGGGGAGAGAGGCAGCAGGAAGCGGAGATACCGGGATGTCTCTGTCGCAGAGGGAGCTGGGCAGGGCTATTTTCAATGGCTGCCTGCCCTCTTCTTGGATGAGTACACAGCTGACTTTCACAGCTGAGCCTACCCTCCTGGAGAGATCATTTCAGGAGACAATCCATCTCCACGTCCATATGTTCTGCTGCCCTGGATCATGGGGCCGCACAAGGAGGATGGACAGCCACCCAGACAGAAGAAGGAAAACCCAAGCTCTCCCATGTTCAAGAGGCAACGTGCCCACTTCTTTGCTGCTATTGGGGGCGAGCAGGAAGCCTTGTGGGCTCAGAATGACATGGGGGAGCAGAGTGGGTGCTATTACATACTTGTACACCTCCTGTGTGCTGGGAGGGACAGACCACCTTTCCATGGGATCTTCACGACACACCCACATGCATTGACTGGCCAAGGGCATGTGCTGGTTGGTGCCAGTGGAAATTCTAACCCAGGCCTTCTGCTACCCGCCCCAAGCCCATGGCTTTTCTGTTATAGCATAACTGCTGATGTGCCGTATATCAGCCGGTCTGCTTACAGATGCCCAGCACAGGACGTAAGGGGAGCAATGGAAAGCATGATGGGTCATTCTAGAAGATGACAGCTGTTGGCCTTCTAAGCAGGAATCAGACCCGTCCTATCAGTCACGGTCAGGCGCATGCATTGAGGGTTTTCCACCCACCAGGCACAGAGAGAGCTAAAGTATTCACAACTGTTATTTAATCACAGAAGCCGCTCTGTGGAGGCAGAGGCACCAAGAGCACCAGCATGGACTCCAGGGCCCACTTCCTGGTCCACAGACAGGCTCTGCCAGTTACAAGCTGTGGAACCTGGGCAATGACCTGGGATCACCTCTGTGCCTTAGTTTCCTCATCCATAAAATGGGGGCACCGGTAGTCCTACTGCACAATGTTGCTGCAATAATCAAATGCAATTCTTTTGTGGGGGGGATTTATGCATTTTTAAAAAGACTTTTATTAAAATATAGCTAACATACAATGTCATATTAGTTTCAGGTATACATAATAATTTTCAACATTTATATACCTAAAGAACTGATCACCATGTATAAGTCCAGCAGCCATCTGACACCGTGTCACACAATCACAATATTATTGACTATATTTCCTATGCTGTACATTACACCCCATGACTTATTTGTTTTATACCTGGAAATTTGGATCTCTTATTGCCCTTCACCTTTTTAACTTTTCGATTACAGTTANGGCCATGTGTGAGGGAGTCTGGAGTGATGTGGCCACAAGCCAAGGATGCTGGCACCTCTAGAAACTAGAAGAGGCAGGAAATAGTTTCCCCCTGGAGGCTCTAGAAAGAACTAGCCCTGCCAACCCCTTAATTTTAGCCCAGGGAGACTTGTTTTGAACCTCTGGCCTCTGGAAGTGTACGAGAATAAGTTTGTGTTGTGATAAGCCACTATGTTTGGGGCGATTTGTTACAGCAGCCATAGCAGCTGAACAGTGAGGGAGAGGGGTGGCCTGCAGACCTGAGGTACCAAGCAGTACTGCCAGGGACACTCACTGCTCAGAGCTTTCCCATCTGTTCTTTCCTCTGTGACTCAAAGCAACCCTGTGAGGTGAACAGGGCCACCCCTCCCTCCACGGGTGGGGAAACTGAGGCTCAGGGAGAGGTAGCACCCTGTCTAAGATTGCACAGCTAGATGGTGACCGAAGTCTTCAGATGTCCAATCCAGCGTCTTCTCCAGTCCACAGTGCTGCCCACCTCCAATAAACATGTGCAACAGCCTGAAGGCGGGGGGGAGCTCTTTGCATAGAACATTCCACATTTTCCTTCTGGGACCCTCAGGAGGAGAATCCAGCCTCCAGAGTTCACAGGCTTGGGGATGAAACGAGGGAAAGAGCCCTGGTCGCCACCCACCCCAGAGCCGCTAGGCCCCAGCAGGTGAGCTGAGGATGTGCCCAGGCACGGTGCAGGGTACCTGGCCTCGTCCCACCCTGAGACCCAGCTTGAAGCCTCATTAGGCTGTGGGTTCTGGGATGGAGGCTAGGATAGGGCAGAGAGGTGCTCAGAGCACACATCTCAGGGGGCTCACTCACAGGTGCCGACTCTGAGAGTGGGCGCCCTGGGCTCCTCACCCCCTCACCTTAGATGGATCAGTCAGCTGCTGCCTCCAGAGTCCACATCAGCACTCCATCCCCACAAGCCAGCGCTTTGGGCTCTGTCAGTGGACTTGATCGTCCCCTTCCCCAACCTGCTTCCGCAAAGACCCTCTCTCTGCCTTCTCCCTTTAATTCCCCCATGACCCTGGCACTGCTGAGATGCACGCTGTGTTGGTGTGGTTCATGCAAGAGAGACAGAGGCCAGTTCTGGGAGGAGCCAGTGGGAGATCGGGAAGGAGAGAGGACTGTGGAGGGAGGACTGCAGACATCCAGTGCCTACGAGCCTAGAGCATGGGAACAGAAGTGGGGAGCCGGGAGGAGCTGGTTTGAAAGATGCAGTGATGGGGCAGAAGTGTGGGGGCATCTGGGAGGAAACAGGGTGCTGCATGAGATGCTTACGAGGTTGCCCAGGCCCATGCAAGAACAGCCGAATGCAGGGACCATGGCTCTCACGTGTCGTTGACGGGAGTAATACTTGGTACAACCTCTGTGGGGAAATTTGGTCATATTTATTGAAATTATAGATACAACCACCCTATTCCCAGCAACTCGACAAAAATTAGGACTTTTATCCTAGGAGTAGACTTGTACATGTCCAAAATGACACAGGCACACAGTTAATCAATGCAGCAGCATCTATAACCTTAAAAGATTGGAAACAGCCTAAATGTCAACTAAAAGAACTAGTGGAATTGGGATGTACCCACATACTTGGGGAGCGTGCAGCTGAGAAAAGGGAAGAGGGTGGCCTCTGTGTACCCACGTGGAACTTGATGATGAGGGTGAAGATGGAGAAGGAGACAATGATGATGGCAGCGGCAGCAATAAGAAACACTGACTACGTACTGTGTGCCGGGAGTGGCTTTTTGACTTTATTTGTAGAAACTCTTTTATTATTGTAAAATGGACACATCGAGATATAGAATTAGTGAATCATCTGCTACCATCAGAGATGGGGAGGGGGCGCTGTAAATGAAGTGACTGGGGAATGATGGGGAGGGAATTTTTTTACCAGGTACTTGATTCCTTTGGCATTTTGAGTCACACAAAACTTTTACTTATTAAAAAAGTCTAATCAAAATGAAAAACATCAAGTAAGGACCATCGAAGGAACTATTACTTTGGAGGGGAACCATAAAAAAAGCAATTATCCTCAATAAGCTGTAATCCCTATCAGCCACTTTTCCCTTTGAAGTCAGACTGTTTCCCTTAAGTGGAATTAGGTGATGTTTAAAAGTGAAAGAATTGGGCTGGCCGAGTGGCGCGTTGGTTAAGAGTTGGCTTGGGA
>NW_017731369.1:7055534-7139490 GCF_001890085.2 Hipposideros armiger | reverse complement strand
TGAGACATGTTTCTTTGTCTCCCCATTTTGGCTGCCTCTCTGTGTTTGTTTCTATGTATTATGGAGGGCAGCTGTGCCTCTGGTCTTAGAGTGGCCTTATGTAGTAGGTGTGCTGTGGGGTTCAGTGGCACAGTCTCCCTAATCACCAGAGCCAGTGTGTCCCTTGAGTGGGGTGCATGTGCCCTCCTGTTGTAGTTGAGCCTTGGTTGCTGTTTGCACATCAGTGGGAGGTATTGATCCTCAGGCTGATTTGTTGTGAGGTCTGGCTGTGACTACAGTGGAGTAGCTGTTGTGCAGAGGCTGACCCTACATAGCAGGGTTTGATTTAGCAGGGCTCTGGTGACTACCCAGGGTGCCTTTTGGTGCCCAGAGGTGGCTGGATGCCCAGAGGCAGCCAGATGATACTCCTGCTGGGTCCCAAGCTGGCCACCAGGCATGCCAACCTTGGGGCCTCCTGGGAGGGGCCCCACTACAGACCAAGTTCAGCCGCAGCCTGTGCCCTGTCCGGGGCCACCCTGGCATGAGCCACAAAGCCATTGAAGATGGCTACTGCCAGCGCTGGGCTTGGAGGTGCCTCCAGAGGCCAAGCCATGATCCAAGGCTGGCTGCTGCTAGTGCTGGTCTTGGGGTTGCTTAATCAGATGTACAGGACATGCTGAAGCCAGATTCTTCTTATTCCGGTTTTGTAAACCTGTGAGAGATTTTAGGAAAGCCTACAGCATGAGCCAACGCAGGCCGTTTATATGAAAAAGTCACTGGAAGTGGCTTGGGTGTGCCCAGAAGTTGGGTGGGGCGGGGTGTAGGGAATCAGGGTGAATGAATGGTGTTAGCCAGGTTGATAGAGACTCATCACCTGCATCTACCTGCAGGGAGAGGGGAGAGTTCAGCAAGGAAATAATGGCTTGCACTAGCTCCTCTGTTTGGCAGAAAGCTGCCCCTCCAGCCCTCATCCTGAAGCCAGACAACTCAGTAGGTCCGTGTATGTCCCTGGTGCCTTTCGAGCTGCTGTCACAGCCCTGGAGCTCAGAGCAAGTGGACCCATCAGTGAGTAAATCTGTGTGTGAGCCCTTTAAGAGGAGTGCTTGGAACTGCGGCTGCCCTCTGTCTCACTCAGCCATAATCTCTGCTGGTTTTCACAGCCAGAAGCTATGGGGACTTTTCTCCCAGGCACTGGGCTGGGGAGCCTGGCGTGGGGCTGGGGACCCTCGCTCCTTTGCAGGGACCTCCACAGCCAAGATAGCCCTCCCGATTTTGAACCACCACAGTTGGGTGTGGGACCAGCCCGTTTTGCCTCTCTGCCTCTCCTACCAGTTTCAAGGTGACTTCTTCTGTATGTCCTTAGTTGTAGGGCTTTGGTTCAGCTAGATTTCAGATGATTCCCAGTGATGGTTGTTCTGTTCTGTAGTTTAGTTGTAATGTTGATGTGATCATGAGAGAAGGTAAGCACAGCATTTCACTACTCCACCCTCTTGACTGGATCTTCAGATGTAATTCTCAGAAAAAGTATTGTCACAGTATGTTAATGTCTTATGGCTGCTATAACAAAGTACCACCAATTTGATGGCTTAGAACAATACAAATTGATTCTCTTACAATTTTGGAGGTCAGAAGTCCAAAAGTGGGTCTCACTGGGCTAAAGTCAAGGTGTTGGCAGGGCTGGTTTATTCTGGAAGCTTCAGGAGAGAATTTAATTTCTTGCCTTTTCCAGCTTCTAGAGCAGCAGTTCTCAACCTGTGGGTTGCGACCCCTTTGGGGGTTGAACAAACCTTTCACAGGGGTCGCCGGGTACTCGTAGGTGGACGTATCTGCATGTGGGCCTGGAGACGGATAGAGGAGCGGTGTCCCGGTTCCTAAGACCATCGAAAATATATGTTTCCCAATGGTCTTAGGCGACCCCTGTGAAAGGTTGAGAACCGCTGCCCTAGAGGTAGCTGCACTCTTTGGCTCATGGCCTCTTTCTCCATCTTCAAAGGCAGCAATGTTGCATCTCTTTGACTTCTACATCTGTCATCATATCGCTTTCTCTGTCTCGCCTGCATCCCTCTTCCATTTTCAAGGATCCTTGTGGTTATACTGGGTCCGCCTGGATAATGCAGAATACGCTCCCCATGTTAAGGTCAGTGGGTTATCAACTCTAATTCCACTCGCAACCTTAATTCTCCTTTGCCACGCAAGGTAACATATTCACAGGTTCCAGGGATTAGGACTTGGACATCCTGGAGAGGCACCAAACCCCCAAACCTGTAGATGTCTTTGAGGACCAGCTGTCACATGTGTCAGCCTAAAATATTTCCCATTTTAGTGGTGGCCACTGGAGGTTCCCCCTTGAAGGCAAAGAACTCCAGAAAACCAAATTCATTTATTTATTTGCTAAACATTGAGCCTCAGGACATGGTGCCGGGCTCTGGGAATGCTTCAGTGAGCAAAACGGACATGGTGGCTGCCTCATGGATTTTATAGTTAGTGGGGAGACAGGTGATTGGAAAAGAAACAAATAAAAACTTCACAATCAATTGTGATGAGGGCTCTTGAGGAAACACACAGGAAGCCATGCATTAATTGAAGAGGAGTTAGCATGGTCTCGGAAGATCTCTTTGTGCAGATGACATCTGAGCTGTCGCCTGAGGATGACAAGATCCAGTCATGGAGGGGAGAAGGAGGGACAGACATTGCAGGCAGAGGGCAAAGCACTTAGAGGGGACCAAAGTAGAGAAGGGACTTGGTGTGAAGAGAGGCCAGCATAGTTAGTGAGGGGCATGGGGGAAGTGGGCAAGGGTCAGGGGCCAGGTCATGGAGTGCCTGGGCTTAGGCCATGGGGGCAAGTTTGCATTTCATTCTAAGTTTTAAGTAGGGGTGTGGCATAATCCAAGATGGCAAGACGTGGGGAGGAATGCTGTGTTCTATGTGTCCATGCATCCGTGGAATGAGCGGGTGGGCCCCTGAGCTCCTGAGGTTCTTAGCTCGTACCAGCACCAAGCCCTGCCTAGAATTAGAAGGCTGCAGCTAGGGAGTTTCCACTCTTGTTTTTCTCTAGGTAAAAACCACCTAGTTATCCATATCCTAGTTCTGTAATTCATGGTTCTATAGTTCACAGTTCTGTAATTCTGATACTCTCTAATTCACAGACCTACCCTCAATCTTTTGGCATCCACCTTCCTACTACATGTTGATGACCTTCTGCAAGTACCTAAGTTTCCCACCTGACAGCTCTTCTGAGCTCCCACCTGGGCAGTCTCACCTGACAACTTCCTCAGCCCACACCTGGGCAGACCAACGATTCTAGGGATCCTCCGTCAGCAATGGACAGAGGTGGAGAATGAATACTCCAGATTCCTCACTCCTCAGTGGGGTGGGGTGGGGAGACACATGGAGGCATGTCCTACACTGTCTGTTCGAGATTCCCAGCAAGACTGAGCTGGTCAAAGATAAAATTGTTAAGAATTTCAAGATGGCGACAGCAGAGTGTTAAACACGGAACCCTTCTGACAATGAGGTCCCATACTATTGCCTAGGATACACTGAAATCCCCTCCCTCTTTTCTTATAATAGTGCTGCTTTTTTGTTTGTTTTCATTCTTTTTTTAAACTTTTATTATTTTTAGCTAAAGCTAGTTGAAGTGGGTTTTGTTACATACAACTGAGCAAGTTTTAACAAGCAGGTGCGAACAGCTTCAGAGGTTCTTTGCTGGGCAGCGTTTTTCCATATCAATGCAGCTGTTTGGGAGATGACAACAGAATGACGATGATGGTGGAAAGAGGAAGGTCCAATTCAGGAGCCTGAAGCCACCTTGGCAGCTCTGCATCTAGCCTGAGGGTCTGTTGGTCCCTGTGCTGACTGTTCCAGCCTCTAGACAGCCGTCTTGGTTTCTGTTTTTAGCGGGACTTATACGTACATTTCTAAGGGAAAGAAATGGGTCACCGGGAAGACAGCATTTGGCCCAAAAGCCCAAGGCCTCAAACACAACTGGTGCTTCCAGGGTTCCAACTGCGTAATTCAGAGAAAACAACCTGAACTATGGAAATTGTGACTCCAGCGCCTGGAGCTCAGCCTGGAGGCTGCTGCTGGAGGCCTGGGAACCAAGTTTGGTGACCCAAAGGATGGAAAATTATGACCATAAATAACAGAAGAGGGAATTAGGAGGGGGGCTGGGAAATCACCTGAGTGAAGCAGGTACAGCACATGGGTTTCACGTCATGTACAAACTCTGATCGATTGGTAGAGATTTTCTGGAGGCCCGCGATTGACTAGTGATGTCTGAGGAGGACACGGAATGAAAAGAATGAATGGCAATGACTGCCGTTCTTGAAAGGCGTTTTCTCACTGATAGGAGTGCCTCTCCTTCTGTAGTGAGCTTTTTGCAACATTTCCTGAGACTAGAAAGACAGGCTAGGGCCAGTTTCACAAGGAGAGCTCTGAATGCCAAGAATTGGAGGCAAACAATAGTTTTTTGTTGTTGTTGTTGTTTTTTCCCTATCCAAGGAAAATTTTTATTTTTAATTTTAATTTTTTATTATAGTAGGTAATTATCTATTTGTATATTCTTTGAAACATATTTTTAAACATTTTTTATTCCCACCCCTTCGCCCCCACCCCTTTGGCAACCATCAACTTGTTCTCTGCATACGTGGGCCTGGAGACAAGGAATAGTTTTATATGCCAGCCTCTTGCTTTGGTCTTTTAGCCTCTTCCTTTGTGCCTCTGCTCATCCCCAGGTTTGACACATCTTTCCCTTGAGTTTTCTGTCTCTTGCTGAACCAATTCCTTTGTCAGTTTCGGTTTGGCTTCCTCCCCGACACCTCTACTGGTCACCTCTGCTCAAGTGACTTCTCTGGACACTTTTCACAAGGAAAAGCATTTGTCCTGGCCCTGGTGCCCATTGTCAGGTTACCTGTCATGTCTGGGACCGTATCTATCCAACATGATGATACACACGCAGCCGTGATGATAAGCACGCAGCTGCACACCACTCCTTCTCACGTTCACTACCATGTTAGTCACTCAGAGCAGCTGCCCACAGATCACTTCTGTAAGATGGGATTAAACACAGTACCTACCTCCTCGTTGTGTCCTTAGGATTAAAGGTGCTGGAAGGCGTATGGCACAGTGCCAGGCATATAGTACGTGCCTTACACATATTCTCCGTTGTCATCATAATTGTGTAGCATTTAGCACAATGATTGACACATAGTAATTGCTCAATAAATTGTAATGTTAACAACCATATTAATAAATGGTGATAGGTGATTTTCTTTTCTTTTTTTTTCATTCCATTGCATTTTTTTATATGTTAGTTTCAGGTGTACACAACAATGTAATAGTTATACTTTTCACCCCTCACAAAGTGACAACCCCCTCCCCCAATCCACTGCCCTCCCATACATATTGTATGATATGTAATAGATATCATACATATCTATTACAATTCCATTGACTCCACTCCCACACTCTACTCCACATCCCGTGACTATATATGTATTAAATTATAGTTGACATACAATATTAGTCAACGTCAGCTTCAGGTGTACAGTGCAGTGGTCAGGCCTCTATACCGTTCTTAAAGTGGTCTCCCTAACAAGACATGAGTCCATCTGGCCCCCTACAAAATATTTACAACATTATTAATTATATTCCCCAAACTGTCTTTCAAATGAGTATTTTCAATTTGGCCTGCCCTAGGAAGTCTGGGTGAGTGGTCCCCTGGGCTCCCCCCCCCGCCCATTTTTGAGGTTAATTTCCTGGGGAACAGGAACCAATGAGGGAGAAGAGAGCTTTGTTAGGTAGCAGAAAATACCCCGCCTGCCAGCTCTTAGAGAGCCCATCTCAGTGATGGTAGCTGATCAGCCTGATGGGGGGACCTCAGCCTTGGGGAATGTTTTCTTTCTATCCGTCTCTCAGAGACATTTTCTTGCCCATCAGGGCGTTGTGAAGGCGGGTGGGAGCAATGGAACGCGTTGTCCTCCCTCCCGCTGGTTGGCCGCCCTGACAGAGTTCACTTGGCGTGTAATCCTTGCCGCATGCGGAGCCCACAGCAGCGGGTGAGGAGGAGAAACCCCTCCCTGTGTCAGGGAAGTGGAAACAGACGGCTGCCGCGGGCCCACATGTCCCCGTTTGCCCCTCCCCAGGCCCCAGAGGGCACCTCTGTCATTGTCTTCCCTGGGAGGCACTGCCAGGATGGAGAGGACCACAATGGTTTTAATAATGAGGCTACTTGTCAGGTCGGGCTCACCTAGGAGGACACGGGGACCCACCCACATGGTGCCCTTTCCCCTTCGTTTGCTTTTATGCCTTGACATTTATGTTCTTGCAGGGGCTGCTCTCTGTGGCAGAGGGAAAGAGCCCCAAGTGGATTCAGACTGGAGCTGGAGGCCAGCAGAAAGGGAACTGAGGGCAGTGAGCCTTGTCGGTAACCCACAGTGTGACCTTGGCCTTGTCACTCTTGCGCTCTGGGTCTCAAATTCTTTATCTGTAATAGAAAAAATGAGGTACCAGGAGCCATATCTGCATTGCATTAAGGAGGCAGGGAGGGGACTGCCTCCCTGAGAGGTGATGGAAGGGCCAGGATATCGGAAGGGGGAGACATTTAGAGATAATTTAATGTGGTAGTTCCTCATCCTGATTGCAAAGCAAGTTTGAGGGGATGATCTCAGCTTTTTGCTTGACATCACATCTCAAACGTTTTAACAATTCCAGCGTCATGTTTTTGCTCACTGTGCTCCCTGCATCGTCTGCTCCACCTTCTTCTTCCCTCCTCCTCACTCTCTGTGTGGGGCCTCTATTCCAAGCACAGTCTTGGGCTGAATCTGGGCTTGTCCACATCCTGACAGTGAGTCCTCTGTGCCTCCGTTTCTTCACCTAGAAACTCTGCATACCCAGCAACCTAACTCCTAGGGTGGCTGTGTGACTAAATGAGTAAACGTGTAGGGCCCTCTGCGCCTGGCATGGTTCCACTACCTTGTCATGCTCATTGCTTCTGGGAGGTCCACACTTCCTTGGTGTTTCCTGGACTTGGAAGCTCCGGGCTGCCATTTTTAAAGAGAGATGCAGTAGAGACAGAGATAGAGATAGAGATAGCACAACAGAGGGACACAGCAGCAGCTGCCTATCTTTTTTGGGAAGACTTTAGGATGGCTGGTTGGGAAGGAGGGAGGTGAAGAGGGAAATGCATGGGTTTCTACTTCCACAGGAGTGAGATTCCCATAGGACATCGATGGGGCAGCTCCCACTTGGCTACAGGAAATTGGTCCCAAACTCCCTCACCTTTTGGAGGACGTGTTAGCATCACTATAATACTACGAAGTTTCAGGTTGATGTGGACTATTTATTATTAGCAGTCATTATTAGCACTTAATAATAATGATGATAAGGATGTCCCTAAGATGTGGAGAGCTCCAGGCAGATATTTTTTTGCAGGGTCTTGTCTTAATAAACAATATGAATGACTCTAAATCAGAGTGTCAGCACCATTCTGGTGGCCCAATCTCATGTGAATATACGGCATCAGTTGGTGACATCAGCCCTGGCTATAGAACCCCAGGTCGACTCCTATGCACAGGTCCCAAAATTCCTCAGGGCATCT
Organism: Hipposideros armiger; assembly: GCF_001890085.2. Lineage (NCBI taxonomy): Eukaryota > Metazoa > Chordata > Mammalia > Chiroptera > Hipposideridae > Hipposideros > Hipposideros armiger. The sequence continues at coordinate 7,131,914 of NW_017731369.1, read as the reverse complement.
GGTCAACCTCTTGTAGGGTAGCGGGTTGGAGAACGGGAGAGAACGAGGACTCATGGCTCACATGGGTACCATCCTGGCTTGGGGTGTCCCACTTGGATGACCCTGCCCACCTGGCTGGTCCCAGCTACTGGAGGGAGTTTAGAAATTTTGAGGAAGGTGCCCCCAAAATGGGACCCCCTGAGATGTGGGTACTGGGGTAGGGGCCCTGATTGTTCAAGTCTAAGAGTGATATAATATTATAACTGTATATCATTACAAATTATAATAATCATGATTAGAACTCTGATATTTATGACATTAAGTAACATCTTTGTTATTTACTGTATTAGTGAGGATTAGATTCAGTGACGAGTGGTAGAAACTGGAAAACCAGCAGCTTAAAAATGATAGATGCTGCTTTCTTGCTCATGTCATGGGCGTCCTGGCGTGGGCCGCCTGGGCCTGGTGGCTGCCTCTGCTCCACTCAGTCTTTGAGGATCAAGCCTCCTTCCAGCTCACCACTCCATCTTCCAAGATGTGGCCCCTGTGAGCCAAGATGGTGGCCATCACATCTGGAGTACAGATGGAGGAAGATGTTCTTTTATTCCTCTGCCGGAGTGGCACACTGAATTGTTTTAAATGCAAGGGGCGCTTGACCTCAACCAAGTGCATTTTGTGAGGGCCAGGGTCTGGTGTGATTGCTCCATCGGAATACAGGGAATACCAGGAGCGTCTGAGCTCCCTGCTCTGGGTCCTCGTGCTTCTGAATCTCCCTCCCTTGTTCCCACACTCTCCTGATCCCTCTCCTCTTCTCTGACTCAGGCTGTTCTCTCCCCTGCCTTCCCCGTGCCCCGTGGTGTTTATGATTTGCTTTGCTGGAAAGTAGCAGTAGTGATGAGCAGAGCTGGGGGCAGGGACGCTGTTGGAGGGAGGAGGGGGACAACAGGGTGGCCACCCACCAGACAGGAAGGAATGACCCTCCTCAGCCCTGGACTTGCTCTTCCCTGTGGCGCTCTCACAGTCGGTTATTTCCCTTAAGGGAGTGTATGTGAGTCATACCCAAAGCTCACATCTGACACTCCTTCCTGCCCCGTGCTGCTCCGAGGGCCAACTCAATTCAGCGGGGTGATTATTTATTCAGCACTTCTCATGTGAAGCAGCTAGGATTATTTCCCTGGGAGAGTTGGCCAGAACAAATTACGGAATCGAAATGTCCGAGTGTTGTCCAGGCTCTTGGGACCGGTTGCCAATTTGCTTTCTAGTTCCGTGGGCAGGGCATAAGGCTGCGATATTTACCACATCCTTGCCAGCACCGCGTATTATGCTTTAGTGTGTTTTTAAAAGATGGAACCTTTGGAGACCCATTTGGCTCACAGGGGGTCATCCTCTGAGACGAATAGATGGGACTCTCCCAGGTCTCAGACACAGAAGAGCTCTCAGGCTGAGCAGGGCCCCTGGAGGGAAGGCAGAGGGGTAGAAATGAAGGAAGATGGGGTTGTGGGAAAGTAGGAATCCTCATGCTCTGTTGGCTGAAGTATAAACTGGTGTAAACCCTTTGAAGCTCAGGCTGGTTCTTTGTGCTTGGACAACAGACCCAGTGTGGCAGGCTGGAGACTGCCCCACCCCGCCCCAACCCCACCACCTTCCCTGCCTCGTCCCCACCTCATGAGTCCCCAGAACCTGTGGCTATGTGACCTTATGTGGCAAAAGGGATTTGTAGGTGTGATCAAGTCAGGGACCTTGAGATGGGGAGATCATCCTGGGTCATCCAGGTGGGAGCCACGTAACGACAAGGGTCCTTAGAAGAGGTGCACATGGGGGTTAGAGTGAGAGGAGATGTGATGACTGGAGCAGGGGTTGCTGTGAAAGAACCATGAGCCAAGGAATGTGGGTGTTGCCTCTAGAAGCTGACAAAGGCAAGAGACAGAGTCTCCCCGGGGTCTCCAGAAGGAACCAGCCCTGTCCCAGCCTGATTTTAGCCCAGTGAGACCCGTTTTGGACTTCTGACCTCCAGAATACATTTGGAGGTAATACATGTGTGTTGTTTTAAGCCACTAAGTTTGAGGTAATTTGTTGCATCAGCCACAGGAAGCTCAAGTAGCCAGCAGTTCTGTACCCGTGTATCTATTGGGTTATCGGAAAAATCATGGCGTATTTTTTTCTATGTTTTTTTGTTGCAAAAATGCGTCATGACATTTTCCGACAACCCAATATTTTAAGCCTTTCTCAAGAGGAGCTCAAGGGGCCTGGGTGCGGGTGTTCTCTGCAGCAGCACCGTGGAGTGGGGAGCTGGAGGGAGTTGGTAAGAGCCCCGGGGGCCAGGAGGGAGGCACGCTGTGCAGCCGGCAGCAGGGCTTGGAGACAACATGGTAGATGCACACAGACCACTGCAGTAGACCAACAATGGGGAGCGGGAAAATAAGGCGACAGAAATGGTAAATGGAAAATACCAGCACATCTGAGAAATGTGAGCGGGCTAGTACCTGGAAGGGTGTCCTGGGGGCGCTGCTCGGATGCTGGCAGCACTTGGGGTTTCTATTCAGGTGCTGGTCCCCAGCCGTGTTCAGTTTGCGACAACTCTGAGCCGTGAACTTAGGGTAGGTACACATCCCTTTATTGATATTCTCCTTCAGTTCGAAGTTTTACGTAATCCACATACACGAAACGGTGACTCACACCTTTTGTCTGTGGATAACACCAAGCACAGAGAGAGGCGCTGCCTGTGGTGGGAGGGGGCTGGGTGCAGGGCGACTGCGAATCCAGATGGATGATAGTGACGCACCAAAGATTGAGGGGTTAGAGTTGTCAGGTCTAGGACGGAAAGGAAAGAGCTGCCCGGAGCCCATGTGACGTTGAGCTAGGGGCCACGGGAGCCCCCAGGGCAGTAAGTATAGACGCTGCTCGCCCTCCTATCCTGAGAACCTTCAGATGTGGCTGCGGATGTCCCACAGGCCAGGTGGACCACTCAGCACATGGCACAGCGATGAGGACGCAGGGAGGACCCCTGCCCCAGAGTCCACCCCCTGTCATGAGAGGGTGTCCGGGTCGGAGTTGGTGGTCCCAGGAGGTCTGAAAGGGTTCATCGGTCTCAGCATGGATGGAGCACCAACAGAGGTCCTGGGTCCCTGGTTAAGATGCTCATGCTGTGATCAGACCCCTGGTCAGAGGCCTGGTGCTGCAGCCAGACTGGAGCAGCGGGCAGAGTGTCCAGGCCCGCATGCTGAAGAGGTAGCCTAAATCAGCTGTGTCCAGATGGCCATGCTCCTCCCAGGACGGCCAGTGAGCTCAGGCCAGAGGCAGCAAATTCAGTGTCCCCCCAGTCTCCTGCTTCCTACCCCCCACACCCCAGCCCCAGCCCACTGCCAAGGCCACCTGCAGAGAGGGGACAGAGGCCTCCTGCTTGGGAGGTGAGAGGCAAGTCCACTCAAAACCATCAACCTCAGCAGAGCCTCCATGGTGTTCTAGATAAACACAGCAATGTTTAAAGAATCCACGGGGGGATGTTTTGGCCTGGAGGGAGGGAAGGTTCTGGGCCTCAGCCTGAGTCAAGCCAGGACCTATTATCCATTTCCGGGACAAATTAATACCATCGTCCACTATATCTTGGTGGCATTTCTCAGTCCTGCCAAGGTCTTGCAATAGGAGGCGGCCCTTGACCATGGAGCTGCATTTTGGGAGATCGTAGGTCTCCCCCAGGAACTTGAGGCTTCATGGAAAAGTTGAGCCCAGGAGCACACACAGAGGAAATTCCAGGGTGCGATTGCTGACGGATGTGTCTTGGAAGGCAGCTGGTTACATTGGCACTGGCCCAATGCTCTCACTCTCCTCTCTGTCCTAACCTCCCACTCCCCAACTTCTCTTTTTCCCTCAAAAGAAAAAAAAATAGCGTAACCAGAGAGGAGCCTGAAAGAACCAGAAAGAACTTACTTAGTCGAGAAAAATGGCTAACCCGTAAGGGTGTAAAATTTCCAGGGCGTTTATAGGCACCTGTCAGTTTGCTGGTTAAAGAAAGGCAGTCCGTGCCTTTCAGGTGGTCCGTGCACGGAGGGCCACCGCAAACATTTTTAAGCTGCCATCTTTTGAGCACTGACGACCCACCAGCGCTTCCTTTTTTCTTTTTTCTTGAGGCAGTGCGTAAATGTAATCAAGTGCACTTATGTGAAGTGCACGGCTTGGTGAGTTTTTACATGTGTGTTCCCCAGGTGACCACCACCCAGGTCAAGACACAGGACATTCTCAGCACCCATGGGGGCCCCTCATTCTTCTTCCTGGTCAGCTCCCATCTCATGACATTGTCATGATTCTGACTTGTATCTCTGTTAGCTTCGCCGCTCTTGATCGTCACATCCGTGGAACCACCCTGCATGTCCAGTTCTGTGCTGGCTTCTTTCACTTGTTAGAACATCTGTGACATCCTTCCCTATGGCAGGTATAGCAGGTTTGCTCTCTTCGACTGCTGTGCAGGTTCCACTGTGCGAGCATGCCCAGTGTGTTCACGTGTCCCTGTGCCGATGCACAGATGGGTCGTGTCCAGTTTTTGGACACTGAATCAAGCCTTCTTGTACAAGTCTTTTGGTGGCTCAGGTCTTTACCTGTGTTACAGCGTCACATGCAGTTGTTAACATCTCATCTCATAGATGAGGAAACTGAAGCTTGACAAGTTTTAGTGCCTTATCCAAAGTCCCAGAATAAAGAGTTGGGGTGGGATCCCAGCCAGGTCCATGTGCTTGAGAACCAAGCTCTGAGCAAAGGGCACAGCATTTCGGAGGCAAAGCCACAAAGCAGCCCAGATTTGCAAAGCTCAGGCGATTTGTCTGGGAGTAAGGGTCCCCCTCCTCCTCTGTGGCACAGGGGCACCTGGCCCAATCCCTACTTCCCATCCATTTGTTCCTCCCAAGCCCAGCTGTGTGCTGCAGCCCAAGAGAGGCCCTACTAGCTGTATTAAATGTTCCAGGGACACGCAGGCTCTCCCGGCTCTGGGGAAAAGCTCTGCAAGTCCTGTGACAAACAACTCTAAGCTGGTGTTTAAAGTGGAGCCTGATTTCGGCTGCAGCGAGCAAAGGCGGCTAGCTTTGGGAAACATGATTGGTGCCAAGGCTGGGAGTGTGTACTGCCCTCGCCAGGCAGTCAGCTTGCCGACCCCTAGCTGAGCGTGGCTAGAAGCTGGACAGCTTCACCATGGCCTGGGGAGCCTGGCTTGCTGACCCCAGGGTGGATGTGAGCAATAATGAGATAATCCACACTAAACGCCAGTACAGACACTTGAATGTGAGCTGGCTGATTGTTTTCAGTTATCCAGAGTTGGGACTCATGATCCAAACAACCTATCTCAAGGTCCCTTATCTGAGTCCCTTATCTGAGACCCTTGAGGCCGGATCTGTTTCAGAATTCAGAATTTGCTAGATTTCAGAATGTTCAATTAGTGTTTCTATTGTATAGCATTAACAGCCCCATGGGATGCTGGGTAGACTGGGTAATGAAACTCACTGCAATTCTGCAGCAAGCCAAATGGGTGTGCCGCCGTGACCAGCCTTGGGACAGCTGTGCTGCCCAGTGAGTGTGGTGTACACTTGGGAGGGAACTTGTTGATGTGGGAACCAGTGATAAGGTGTTGGGGCACTGCTCCTGCTCTCCTGAGTGGCCTTAGGAGATGGAGATGATAGCGTCCTCATGGCTTCAAGCCACTGTCAGGTGGATGAATTTATCTATACAATGTGTTTAGAGCAGAGACAGTGAACAGAGTGGAGACGCCCTCCATAGGCACGTTATTATTATTATTATTATTATTATTATTATTAGTCGTGTCAGTCCTGATGCTGCTAATTACTGGCCATCACTTACTGGGTGCAGACTTGGGTGTATGGTGGCAGCCTCATCCTCTGAGCCCCATCATCTGCAAGTTCAACTGCACACTCTCAGCACTTGTGTGTGTTGTGCGTGTGTGTGTTTGTGTGTGTGGCGTGTTTGTGTGTGTGTGCGCGTGCGTGTGCGCGTGTGCGCACGCACACGTGCATGTAAAGCTGCTGTTCCCTCCGTTGGTCTTGGCTATCTCAGGTTCAGATGGTGTAAGTGGCTCCCTGAATGGCATGAGACTCTCGTGTATAAACAGGCGTATTTTTCCTTACAACACAGCCCCTCACCTCACCAGCCACTTCTCGTGCCCATTCAGAGAGAGCACAGTCTCTTCCAACACTGGAGAGAGAGACTGGCTTCTTTGGCTTCCTGAGAAGAGCCCAGGGCTTCCCCTGAGGTGTGATTTACTTGGCTTTCAGGGCAGTTTTGGCTCCGTGGGGTATTTCCCTGCTTGCTAACTAGTACTGATTCCTTTGAGAAATGAAACATCACCGAGGTGTCTTATTTAATCTCCACGACAACTGTGAGGTGGACAGAAGTGCCTATTTTATTGGTAAGGAGACAGGGGCTCTGTGGGGTCAGGCAAGCTGCCTGAAGTTTTACAGCAAGTGGCCAAGCGACCCAGATGTGCGTGTGTCTGGCTCCCAGAGCTGCGGCAACGCCTGTGACTTCCAGTCATTGGTTGCTGTGTCACACACCACCCAGATTTAGTGGATGAAAGCAACACTTATTCATTTTTTGCTCACTAATCTGCACTTTGGGCCGAGCTGTGTGGGGACAACTCCTCCCTGCTCTGCGCAGTGTCAGCTGGGGAGGCCCAAAAGCAGGTAGCGGGGCGAGGTGAATTGATGGCTGGGTTCTGGAATTATCTGGAGGCTGGTTCCTGCCCGTGTGTGGTGGGTGGTGGTGGCTGTTCACGGGGGCCTTCTGTTGGCTTTGTCAGCCTGTCCTCTACACTAGCTCTTCCCTCTAGCTGCCTGGGCTCCTCCTAACACAGAGGCAGTGTTCTAGGCAAACAAGGGGGGAGTGAATGGCATTTTTAAGGTCTAGTCTTTGCGGTAGTTTCCAATACACTTTACTGGTGGAGACAGTCACAAAGCCCCACCCCCCCAGGCTCATTGGATGGGAGGAGCGTCAGTACCTAGGAGCCTGTGTTCCTCTCAAGCCTCAGGACCCTTTAGGCTAAAGATTCGTAGTAGTGGTAACCTTTAAAAAAATTGTTTAAATACAATTTTATAATACATTTATTTATAAACTTTATTTTGTATGGTGTTTTTTTTATTTATAATAAAATTTCCATATCTATATTATAGATTCATATAATTTTGTACGTTATTTATTACAGATTTTATTTTACATAATTCTTATATTTTTTTTATGACTTTTACACACCAGTTTTAATAGTGTATATATAACAAATGATATATACTGAATGTGATTCTATTTCTAGATGTAAAATATATTTATTTATTTATAAAACATTTTGTAATAATTATAAAACTGATCATTGTAGTTAGTGGCACTATAGTGCCTCTAATGAAGACTAGCAATTATAATCATATTGGGAATGTCTGTGTAAATGCTGGTTTTTTCACAAGTAGTTTCAGTAAAAACCACACCTCTTCCAGAGGAAGCATTTTCTGGGGATACTTTTAGGGGATAGCTCTAGCGAGTATTTAGGGGGTAGTTCTGGGGAGAGCCATGGGTCATTTCTAGCACAAGTGGGAAGAGTTACTGACAGTGGAAGAGAGCAGTCAGAAGATCTGATACCTAAAGGCTCCCAGCTAGTGTGTTATCCCAGGTTAGAATGGCTAAGAGCAAAACGAAAGAATCAAAACCACTTGACGCAGGCTCATGGATTGCCTAAATGCAAGGGAATGGACCGTTCCACTTAATTGTGAAGCAAAGTCATGGGCAGCCAGAGCTGGAAGGAAACTTGAAGACCAGGTAATCCTGTGCATCTTAAATTGGGGCATACAAACCCCCAAGGGTAGACAGAATAGGCAGGGAGAGTTACAACATAAACATGCAAAGCTTTGATTTTTTCCTAGACGCCAAGTAATCCAAAACACTTTCAATATTCAAACAAACATGGATGTATTTTGGAGTAGAATGTAAAATCTCCATAAATTGTAGGATAAAAACAGAAGACTTCAAAGAAATTCCAGGCTGGCAGCAGACTGGCTTGGGAAGATCACACAGATACCTTGCGTCTAAACCCTCAGAGGTCCTAGCTTGCTCTCTCTGCCATGTGCGTGCGTGCGTGCGTGCGTGCGTGCATGTGTGTGTGTGTGTGTGTACTTGGGGGGAAAAGCACGAGAAGCAGTGCACTAGCTGGCAGTTCCTACTGTGAGCTCTCCACAGCTAGTTCCTTCAGCAAGAAGTGCTAAGAAAAAAAGGAGGGGTTTGTCAGTCTCCACAAGGCGTTAGAATCCCTCTAACCACCAGCCACATGTGGCCATTGACTAGAAACATGGTGGGTCTGAATTGCACTGCCCTGTAGGAGTAAATGCACACTGGTTATCGAAGATTTTGTATGAAAAAGAATGCAAAGTATCTCATTAGTTATTTACATTGATTACATAAATGAAATGACAAGGTTTTAGGTGTATTGGGTTAAATAGATACGTTTCAATTGTTTCTTTTTACTTCCTGAACGTATCTAATACAAAATTTATAACTACCTGTGTGGCTCACCTTATATTTTTATTGGATTCATTGGGCTTGAGTAGAAGGTGTCTCTGAATATAATAGACCATGGGACACTTTCCTTCCTATAACATCTTGGGTGACTAGTTTTGGGCAAAACAGTCTGCTGAAAACATTGCTTTAGGTCAAGTTGGACTCTTTATTGACCTCCAAATAAACATTGGGCTTTCCCAGCTCACCCTTTAGGTTGACCCTGCTCTGCTGGGAATTCTCACTTCTCTTGACTGTTCCAAACAGACACACCCTTCAACATGCAGCTCAAACTGTCCTGGCCCTGCTCTGCTTCTTGCCATTGAATATGGTTGCAGTGGCTGGTGTTGCAGCAGCCATCTTGGGAGTCTGAGTTGTTAAGGAAGAAAAGTTGAGGATGGCAGAGCAGAAAGAGAGAAAGGGCCTGAGTGAGAGTGACGTGACTGCATTGCACAGTCAACCCCAGGGGCTTTAAAAAATGTGATACCATGATATGTGTTTATCGTTTAATTTGCCCTTAGTTGCGCATTCTATTCCTTGCACCAGCGTGCCTCCCAACTGATACGAACTCTACATTACCACAGTAAAAAAGGATTCATGCAACAACAAAATCATGTAGTATAAATTAATGCTGCTACTAAACCAGAAAACGATGGTCTCACCTTCCCCAAGCCTTGACCAATCTGACTTGAATAGTCAAAGCAGCCACGGGTTCTTGAAGCCAGGCCAGGTGGGACTTGACCAGCAATATCTCATTTAAGTATCTTGACAACTCTGTGAGGCAGGTGCTGTTACTGCCTCTACAGAGGACAAAACCATGACTCAGAGGGCTAAAGCCATGTGTCTAGGGTCACACCTAGAGCCCAGACTTTAACCTCTGACCTTGCATGTTCTGTGATCTGAACTTCCTGTGTATCTTTGGTCTGTAATGAGTCTGCTGTATACTGCCAGCATAGCTCCTCTCCAAGTAATTCCAATGAAACTAGAAAAAAAAAAAAGACAGAAAGAAAAGAGAGAGGACCTAGTGTGCCATTTCTCAAATGGCACACCTGCTATCTTCTCCCCAGCCGGCTACCTATTGTTTGTTTGGGGCTGAATCAAAGGTGTCAGCTGTTGTAAGTTTTTCTTTCCTGCAGGTAGGCAGTTTCTAAATGGACAGATCACATTTTTCATCTGAAAATAACAGGTGAAAGACATAAAACAGAAAAAAAACAAAGGTTCAACAGGTTTTATAATCTTTCTCTTAGGCCAATAAACAAAGGAGGCAAGAATGTCACAGTAAAGACAAGGTGACCAAGCTCCACACATAAAACGCACTCATCAGAAAAGCTAAAACATGTTCATGAAAAGGAACTTAGTTCTGCTCAAATTTAGCTTTAAATTAGTCTTCTCAAATTTAGCCTGGCCTGGGATAAACTTGTGGAATGAATCAGTCTTCTCGAGAGAGACAAGGTGAATTTGCTCTTCCAGAAAAGAACCTAATCTTACCAGCATTTTTCACACTGTATGGTCTCTGTAGAGAAACAGATAAGGGGAATGGAATCTTTTCAACCAGGGTTTCAGCATTTTTTTTCTGTTATTGGTATAATCAGATGTCCCAAGAACTACCTTCTCCAACATCCTGGGTTCCAAGTAGAATTACTGATGAATTTCTTTTGCACTCTCAAAAAAAAAAAAAAAGAAAAAGAAAAGAAAAAGAAAAAAAGAGAGCCATATATGTAAAATATTAGAAATAAGTTGATTTTTCTGTATTGTAGAAGGAACATAACTTGATCCCAAAATTTGATCATGATGACAATATTATGAAGTGTTTTTAAGGGCTAACTATATGCCAAGCATTATGAAAAAATGTCATGTATGTATTAGTTCATTTCATCCTCACAAAAGCCTTGTAAGTTGACTCCAATATTATCTCCATTTTACAGATGAAGAAACTAAAGTTTAAATCCTTGTTTGAGATCACACAACCAGTATTGGAAGAACTCACATTTAAACTTAGGTGTCTGTCTAACTCCAGAGCCCTTTCACTTAACTGCTAATCTATTCTGAAATGAGGCGTCTTATTTTAGGTTCCCACAAGAGACAGTCCTGAAGCAGGATTTCAGTGCCTTTCTTTCTCGTGCATACGTACTTAGGAATAGAACTGTTGAGCCACACGGGTACCTATGTATTTAGTTTTATAGAGAACGACAAGCAGTTAACCAAAATGGTGGCATTATTTACCCTGGCAGTGTGTGAGAGGTCCAGCGGCCCCATGTTTCCATGGTGGTTGATACTATCGGTCTTTTGGGATTTTAGCCATTCTGGAGGGTGTGTAGTATTATCTTAGTATTTGCATTTCCCACATGAAAAATGATGTTTAGCACTTTTCGTATGCTTCTTGACCATTTACAACTGTGGCGACTTGCCTCTTCAAGGCTTTAGCTCATTTTTTAATTGACTACTTTGTCTTTTTCTTCTTGATTTGTAGACGTTCTTTGAATATTCTGGATATGAGCCCTTTCTCAGATATATGCCTTGCAAGTATCTCCTCCCATGTGTGGCTTACCATTTTACTTTTTTCAATTTTTTTTTTTTTGAGAATTTTTATAAAAATTTATTTGAGCCAAACTGACAACATACGCTGGGGAGCAAGATCTCAAAGGCTCTATAAATTGTTATCTTTTGACGAACACACGTTTTTAATTTTGATGACATCCACTGTATCAGTCTCCCTTTTTGATTAGTACTTTTGTGTCCTGTTTACGAAATCTTTGCCTCTCCATTGGTCTTTAAAGCAATGGTCCCCAAATGCCTCATGTTTTCCTTGAGGGTGTGAGTTTAATTGGCATTCATGAAGAAATAAAATAGCCTGCTTATGCCCTGGCTCCCACACCCATTCGTGGATTCTCACTTTTAACTTTCTCAGATGGCGACCTGCAGCATATGGGGCGTTGGGGGAGAGGCGTGGGTTTATGGATTTTGGATGAGTGGGACAGATTCCCACCTCCCCTGGAAAGCAGATCCATTTGGATGAAAATCCTCTTGCAGGAATATTTTGCTTAATTTTCAGATATAAAAGTGGAAAGTAGTTAGGTTTCACTAGAAAAGTGTGTCTTTGAGCTACTGGAGTTTTCAGACACTGTGTCTCTGTTTGTAAAATAAACAGTAGAAAGACGAAAGGAGAGAATGAATTTTAATGTGATCGTTTGCTGGGAGGGGGCAACCAGCATTCTTTGTGTTTCATTGCTATGCAAAAATGAAAGAAGGAAACTGAAAGCCGCCATCTTATGAAAACAGTGGCAATTTTTAGACGGCAGCCCTCCCAAGATTATTCCAGTGGCAACTTTTTTTTAAGGTGAAGAAAAGTTTGCTATGTAAGAAATAAAAGTTATTTAACCATAGAGCTAAGTATAGTAAAATATGAGAAATGATTCCCTTTTGACTACAGAAGTGTCTACTTTTCCTTCTCAGTTACTATGACCTCACCTTTTAAAAGGGAAAAAAGAAAACAAACAAAGAAACTTTGTGGACACCTTAGAGGTCATTTATTTTCTTTGTTTCCTCACTTCTCTTTCTCCCTCTCCTCTCTCTCTCTTTCTCTCTTCTCTCTCTCTCTCTCTTCTCTCTCTCTCTCCCTCTCTCTCTCTTCTCTGATTGCCCTGCCTGTTCCACTTCATTCAGTTACCTCCTTGGGCCTCTGGGTCTCAGTTTCCTTATCTTTAAAACGGGAATAATAACACTATCATCTCATAGGCTCCCAGAAGGATTACATGAGGTATGTGAGGACTTAGAGCAGTGCCTGGGACACAGTCCTGTTCAAGAAATGTCACTTGTTATTGTTGGCTATTACTATTACATATTTACTTCAAGAAAGAGTGAATTCTTTGTTGTCACATATTTTTTTGGGGGGGGCAACTTTTCAAATTATACACTATGATGATTTGATTTTTTTATAAGCAAATGAATCCTTTATTTTGGAATTTTGTGGCTAGTCATGAGGCTGCCATTTGACTTGACATTTTTTCTCTTTGATTCTTGGAACTATTTCCTCTCTATAGAAATGAACCAAAGCCACCTGCTTATGACTCTTTCCAGCAATCAAACTCTCTTCCAAGAAATACCAACTTCCAAAGACAGGAATAGTGTTGAGAAGTGACCAGTAAGTGGATGTTGACACCATACAAACAGAGGCAGGAGTAGGGTTCCCATTTTGTAATATAAGCAAATAAAAAAAAGTCACCTCTTTTCAGTCTCTCTTTGTGAAATGCTATATTAAAAAAAAGTAGTAAAAGAGGAAATGAAAAATTTAGCCAAGACATTGGTCTAAGACATTTTATATCTGTGGCCTATTGTGAGCATACATATCGATATCTTCAGCTTATGGAAGAGGAAACGGAATTCAAAGAAATTAGGTGACTTACTGAAGAACCTACAGCCATTTTAGGATGATGTGGTGGGAAGGTGACAAAATGTGTGGTGATTTATTTAAGTGATTCAGAAACCAGATCTTCTGATGTGTAAAGTCTTCTGACCTTCTAGAACAGCGGTTCTCAACCTTTCACAGGGGTCGCCTAAGACCATCGGAAAACACATATTTTCGATGGTCTTAGGAACCGAGACACCGCTCCTCTATCCGTCTCCAGGCCCACATGCAGATGCGCCCACATATGAGTACCCGGCGACCCCTGTGAAAGGGTCGTTTGAGCCCCAAAGGGGTCGCGACCCACAGGTTGAGAACCACTGTTCTAGAAGCTTCCAGGATTAGATGTGATCAGGATACAGGCTTGCTCCTCTAGTGGGAGTTGTAGGACCCTCCTTCGACTAGGCGAGTCCAAAGATCAGAACTAGGGTTATGTAGAGCTCTCTATTTGAGCCTCACTGCTGTTCCTTCTTATTATATTTGGGTGATGACATCCTGACCCCTCTTTCCCAGTTTCCTTCCTTGCAGTTGGGTTGGGCTGGCCTCACCCTCCCAGATCCAGGGTTGAACCCTTTCCTGAGACCTGTCGATAACCACTGTTCACTCCCCGTGAACTCACAGGTCATCTCAGGGGTGGGCACATGCCCCAGAGCCATCAGCCACCCGGAGCACTTCCGCTGCAGTTACTGAAGCTGTCACCAACACAGGAGGGCAGGGCCTGGATTCAGAACTGTTGACCACCACCTCTGTTCATCTCTATTGGCCAAAGCAAGGCGCAGACCAGCCCAGAGTCCAGGGATGGGGAAATAGACCTTACCTTGTGATGGAAGAGCAACACCTCATTTCTGAAGCTGTGAAAACTTGGAGCCATTTTTTTTTCAGTCTATCGTACTGACTTTGGTTCACATGCTGTGTTAAGTGTATAATATGCATGAGCTTATTTAACCCTTGCAATAACCCTCTTAAGTAGTTACATTACTGTTGTTGTTGTTGTCCCCATGGTATATGGAGTATGATGTAGCTTCGAGGCTAAGAGATGAGCTCTATTGTAACAGCCTTGCATGCCTCCAACCCGTGCCATCCTCTGATTGGCCAGAACAGAGACTGACAGCAGCCATGGTGGGCTGAGGGCTTGCTGTCAATCCTCACAACAGTGTTCCCAGTGCCGGGACCACTGTCTTCTCCATTTCCTAGAAGAGGAGGCTGAGGCAGAGAAGTTAAGGGCTGTATCAAGGGCATACATCTAGAAAGAGACCAAGATGAGACCGCCTGTGCTGGATGTCTTCTATTGGCACTGGGGATCCAACTCCACCTTCCTCACCCTGCTCTGTACCCCAGGAGCCTGACTGTATGGACAACATCCATGGCTTCCTCACCCTCCACCTTGTGCTTGGGTTTGGCCATCAAGAGGCATGGCAGGGGCCAGAAGGCAGGAGGAGGGAGGCCGGAGTATTGGTTCCCCCAGCTTTCTTCCTGCCAAACCCCTCTCCCCCAAACCATGGCTCAGTTAGGTGGTCCTTGCCATGCTGCTACCTTCTCTGGGCTCTGGGACCTCTCCCCTCCTCTTCCCCAACAACCCTGCAGGCGGTTCCACTCCGGCTCTTACTTCGTGGCGCTTCTGCACCGTCCCTGTTGGTTTCCTTAAATCCTGCCTACACCTTTGGCAGTCCCTTTGTTAAACACTCCTCCAGTCACCTCCTTATAACGTGCCATCTGATTCTTGCTGGGATCCTAAATGAAGCCCCACCTGACTCAGCAGCCTCGACATTGAATATTTATAGAGAAGATGAAAAGACTGGAATACTAACGACAAAGTGCTAGGTGATACCCAAAGCTGAGCTCCTTGAATGATGAAATCAAAAGCCTAAGTTGAAAATGAGACAAAATGGGGTTGTCTCCATGCTGGCTGAAGGCAGGTGGGCCTGTTTTCATCTGGACGCACACCAAGCATTGAATACTGTTTCTGTGTTATTTCCAAAGAGCTTGGATTGCATTTTAATTAATTTGCCTTGAAATTAACATACTCTACTTTTTCTTGAGCCAGGCTCAAACTTTCCAGCATATCCTATTGCAAGGAAATGCTTCCATAAATCAGGGTGAATGTAGCATTGGAGACTGAGAGGGGAGAAGGAGATATTTATATATGGGCATTTTACATTCTGCTCTGGAGCAAAACTTTAAATATATATTTGCAGGAGGCATTTTTCCAGACTGGCCGCCAATATGTCCTGAGGACAATATGAGTGCAGTTGTTTCTCTATCTACAAGTGATGCATTACTGCCAGACACATGCTAGATTGTGGGTAGAGGAGAGACAATGAGTCAGACAGACCTGGGTTCCAGTCCAAGCTCCACCATCTACTAGCTGTGTGACCTGGGGTATGTTGTTGAGCCTCTCTGAGCCTCAGCTTCTGTCAGTGTAAGGTAAACCAAGGGTTCACAGGGGAGGCAGACAAAGAGAACAAAGGTCCCTAAAGTCCTCAGGCACCCCCTCCACACTCCGGCCACCACATTTTCTACTGGGTGGCCCTGGTTGGGATCTCAGCAGCTAGGGGCTCCTCCAAAGTTTTAGATCTGCACTTTGCCTGGAAGGAGGTGGAAAAGCTAAATGGCTTCCTATAGAGCCGACTGGATCTTCTTGTGGAAACTGTCAAGAAGTCTAATTTGCAAAATGACTGAGAAGATGTCTTGCAGAAGAATGCATCCAAACATGGGTTCAAATCCTGACTCTGTCTCTTGTTCTCTAAAGTACCAGAGGGGTGTTGACCTCTCTTCTCTGAGGCTGCCTTTCCTGGATTGTGGAACGGGAGTAATAGTAGTTCTCTTAGAAGGCTGCCAGGAGGGTTCAATGAGATGCAAGCCTGGAGTCAAGGGATTGAATAAAGCTCCCAGCCATTGCCTAGCACCAAGTGAATGCTCAAAGCATGGCAGCAAAAGCCAAACAAAAAAAGAAAAATATGTATTCATGTACTCAATAAATATTTACTAAGCGTGCCTGGTAGTTACATACTGTATTAAAGTAAGAAATAGAGGGATGAATGAGGCATAGTCTCTGCCTTTAGGGGAAGGAAGACATAGAAATGATATCAATAGCTCGAGAATTATAATTTTTAATAAAGAAGGAAACAAGAAGAAAGAGAATCAAGGGAAAACTCCTAATTTAGGGAGGGAATGATCAAGAAAAGGAAGTGGCGTTTAAGTTGGAGATTGTATTAGCTAAAGTGATGGCAGCTGCTGGGCAGATTAAGCTCCCATCTGAGTGCCTAACACAATAGGAGCCTATTTCTTGCTCATTGACATTGGATTGCAGATTTGGCAGGTATTTTTCCATGTGGCGGTTCAGGAACCCAGTCTCCTTTGATCTTGCATTCAGCCATAATAATAATAAAAGAGTTCAGCAAGGTTACAGAATAGAAGATTAATCTACAAAAATCAATGGTATGCTTACAGATCAGTAATGAACAATCAAAATGAAATTAACCAAACAATTCTATTGACAATAGCACCAAAATGAATAAAATGCTTAGCAATAAAGTTAACTAAGGAATTGCAAAACTTACACAATGAAAACTACAAAATATTGTTGAAAGATATTAAAGAAGACCTAAATAAATGGAACGGTATCCCATGTCTATATGGACATGGAAATAATGTGTATGTAAGAAAAATACTTCCTAGGTCATAGGATCACTTGGCGGTATCTAGTGATATAATGTGTGTCTGACCATATGTCTACAATAAATATGAATGAAAACAATTTCTTAGATCACAGGACATTTCGGGGCAGGATTGGTGATACAATGTACATCTGAACATATAGAAATAATATATATGTCTCAAAGCTTCTTCCTACATCATACAATAGCTGGGGGCTCAGTGATACAATGTATATTTGAACACATGTGTACAATGTATGTATATGAAAACCACTTCCTAGATCTAAGACAGCTGAGCGGCTCAGTGATACAATATATATCTAAACATACCCATACAATATATATATGTGTATACAATGTATAACTGAAGCACACTTCCTTCCCTGTATAAGCTTCTCCCCCACCCCAATTTCTGATTGTTTTAATAGTAGTTTAGTTGCTCTTCCAAGCTTTTTACGTGTGCTATCATGTTTATCTCATTTGTAGTTGCTCTTGTGGCACTCAAAGGCTCAGAGAGGGCAGGTAACTTGCCCAAGGTCACACAGCTCCTTATTGGCAGAGCTGAGACTTGAAGCACGTCTGTCTGACTTGCAAGCTTGTGGCGCTAGCTGCAAGGGTAGAATTGCTGTCACTGTGTGCCATGCTCTCTGCTTGAACCCCAGAAGAAGGGGAAAGCACTGGCCGCATCTGCCACATCTGTGAGACATGGATCCTACACTACCTACACCCTCCTCCCAAGTATGGGTCACTTGTGGAGTTTTGGGCTGGGCCAATAGTGATGCCAGCTGTTCTGACTGTCAAGGTGAAAGTGACCCCAGGCTGGGCCCTGGCTACTGGTGAAGCAGGGTAATGTCCTGGGGCCACCACCAAGGCCTGGAAAATGCTTTCTGTGTTTCCCTAGAGATCACCACCCTCACAGAGCTTTGTGGACAGGGAGGTATATTAAAACAAAACACAAGAACCAAACTCCAAGCAAAAATAGACCCATGTGGTGCCGTCTGCATCTTCTCCTGGCTTTCCTTCCTGTGAGTGACACTCAGGTGCAGCTCATCCTGGCAGCTTTCCCAGGGGTCCCTCAGAGTGAGAAGGAGGTGGCACCGCAGGGCTGGGCTCTCCTTCTCCTGATCAGTGGCCTCATAGCCCTGCCGGCTCCGCTGCAGTGCGGGGCCCTGTGGGGTAAGAGACGCCCAGCTGTGAGTCTGACCCTGCCACCTAAAGGCTGAGTGACTTGGCAAATGTCCTCACGGGTGCCAGGGGCTAATCGCTATCTTATCACATGTGATAGCTGTAGGGTGTTCTAAGAGGTTGGCACCGCATGGCAGCTATCTGTTTAATAAATGCTTTTCCTTCTAAGTGCTTAATTAATCTGCAAGAATACATATACATGACCTTGAGAAATACCTAATGAACTGGCTTCCCTGTGCTCTAGAACATGCCGTGCCCCACATCACAAGGGGTTGCCCTCGTGTTCTAGAACACACTCTCACCCTGTAGGCTGCAATTCACCCTCATTGTCCTCTAGAAGGCACCCCCTTTGGGCTCTTGAAGGTGAGCATCACTGTGTTCTAGAATGGTGGTTCTCAAACGGGGTTCGGCTGTGCAGCACAAGGGTGTTCTTTGGCAGTGACTAGGGGTCACCTCAAAGAGAATGGGGCTACAGGCATGTGGGCTGAAGGCTCCTCACCCCAAGAAAGCAGCTGTGTCTTCAGGATCTGTTTCATACCCTGGGAGAGATTTTGGTGGAAGAAACTGACCCACTTCTGGGCTGTAGACTGAGGCTGCAAGGTTAGAAGGTTTTCTGGGCATAAAGTCACTGCAGGTGGATAGTAAACCAGTAATGGTGTCTAGGTTACCCTGCGGAGGATAAAAAAAGATAGATAAAGGTAGAAATCAAATCCAGCTTTCATCCAACTGAAGCACAGACCTCATTACAGAGGACAGCCCCACCATCGTGGCCTGGGCAGCGCTCAGAGAACAGGCCCTTTCCAGCTAGATTCTGCCCTAGGGGGAAAATGGGGTCATTTTCAGTGTAAATGTTAAAACTCTTCCAGCCTCAGATATTGTAGTATATCCTTTCCAAAATGTAAGTTTTCTCTTTTAATCTAGTGAAAAAATACAGTGAAGTTATAGCTATTTGGCTGCATATCTTTCTCTTCCCACATAATAGAATCATTATATCTTTAACCGAGGCTGAGTAAGGTGAGGGGTGCATCTCATGATGCACAATGTATTATTGGACAGTATTTTGATTTATTTTTAAGGAAATATAGACTGAGTTTAGATTCATCCACGTTCATTGTTATTATGTCTGGTCTCCATGCTGCTGTTTAGCACTCAGTTATTCTAACTGTAAGCTTGTCATCACAGTTTCTAGGACTTTTTTTGTCGACTGTAAGGTTCAGTTTAATGCTAGCTACATATTAGGTGCTCCAAAAATACTTGATTGAACTTAGTCCTCTTTGAGTTTTCCTGCAGAAGTCCTGCATCGACGGGTTCCACAATGTCCATGAATCACATTCTTTCCTTATCCTCAGAAAAAAAATATGTTGTTTTCTGTATAGACGAAACAAAAGGAATTACAGTATTTGCAAATCAAAAACTCTGGAAGCAATACGCTGTCCATTATTCTTAACGAAAAAGTGTGCACTATGCTAAGGTTATTGATCTGTGTTAATATGGCTTCTTTTTCTTGGAATAGTACTCAAGAAATGTTTGTTGTGAGACTGAGTGAAGAAATGTTCTTTCTACATTCTCCTCCCAAGATCCAACATATTCTTTGGCGTTTACCCCTACTGCTATGGCTTAGGTCATAAACGAACACGTACTGTAGTTGTATCTCGTGCATGTTCCCCATTCTCTAGGTCCAGCTTTCTGTTTAGTGAGTGTTCAGTAAATATCGAATGAATTGGCTAACAGTAATTTACTTGCCCTCTCATCAGCATTTGGCGCTATTTTTTTTTAAAGATTTTATTGGGAAATTGGGGAAGGGGAACAGCCAAGTTATTGTCCTTCAATCTTAGTTGTAGAGGGCGCAGCTAGCTCAGCTCCGAAGTCCAGTTGCCATCCAGCCGCCCGCCGGCAGCTTGCGGCCGCTTAGCTCAAGGTGCCATGTTCAATCTTAGTTGCGGGTGGGTGTAGCCCACCATCCCATGAGGGAGCTGAACCAGCAATCTTGTTGCTAGGAGCATGTGCTCTCACGAGCTGAGCCGTTCTGCCACCTGTGTGCAGCTCAATGGCAGCTCAGCTTGGGCGCAGCTCACCAGCCCATGTGGGAATCCAACTGGCAACCTGTTGCTCAGAGCTTGCGCTCTTAACCAACTAAGCCACTCGGCCAGCCCCAGCATTTGGCACTATTGACACCCTGCCTTTCTTGAAATAAACTGTGGCCTTGGCTGATTTTTCTCCTGTCTTTTATCTATCCCATTTCAGACTCCTTTAAGAATTTGTCCTGGACTCTCTTCCCTTTTTATCTTCTTGGTTAATATTATACATCATTTTAGGTTTAAATGCTATCTTAATGTGGAAAACTCCCCCCAATTATTTTTCTTTCCCACACCAAACTTCAAACTTCTGAACATTAAACTCATTCATTAAAAAAAAAAATGTAGTGCTGGCTGAGTGGCTCAGTTGGTTAAAAGTTGGCTTAAGAGCGCGAGCTCTGAGCAACAGGGCCTCCAGTTCGATTCCCACATGGGCCAGTGATGCTGCGCCTGAGCTGAGCTGTCACTGAGCAGATGGCTCAGCTGATGTAACAACAAGATTGTCTGTTCGATGGTGGGCTATGCCCACCCACAACAAAGACTGAACTTGGCACCTTGAGCTGAGCTGCCGTCTGGATGGCTCAGTGGATACAACATGTGCTCTTAACAACAAGGCTGCCGCTTTGACTCCCACATGGGATGGTGGCTACGCCCACCTGCAACTAAGATTGTAACATAGCACCTTGAGCTTAGAGGCCACGAGCTGCCAACAGGAAGCCAGATGGCGACTGGCGCCCTCCACAACAAAGATTGAAGAACAGCAACTTGTCTGGTCCCCTTCCCCAATTCCCCAACACTGTTCCCCTCCCCCAATTCCCCAATTAAAAAAAAAATCTAAAAAAAAAAAGTATCATGTGTCTTCTTTATTCCAGGTATATTAATCAGCTCAGGCTGCCATAATAAAATATCATAGATGGGGTGGATTAAGCAAGAGGAATTTGTATCTCACACAAGTTCTGGAGGCTGGGAAATCTAAGATCAAGGTGCTGGTTGATTCATTTCCCTAAGGAGGGCTCTTTTTCTGGCTTGCAGATGGCCACCTTCTCACTGTGTCCTCACTTGGTGGTGGTGGTGGTGGCGGGGGGAGCACCTAAAATAAAATATTTTTTAAAAGACAAAGAAAAATACCTGGTAATGAAGCGTAGGTGTGATATGCAGGGGTGAAGAAGTTACAGCGTTCCGCCATCTGAGATTTGGGGGAAAAAGGAATGAACAAATCTCTTAGGAGTCCCCCAGCTTTGATATTCGAGGGTGCGATACCCACCAGCAAATAACTAACTCCATATATTCCAGCAAATGAAGTACATGTATAACCTAGCTGGGGCAACAAAACAAGCCATGAGGTTCAGCAAGCATCCTGCAGGGGCCTGTAAATACCCTCGTGTGCAGGCTCTTCTCAGAGTGCACGAAAACACATTTGGACTTCCTCTTTCACCAAATGCTCTTGCCACTTACAAATCACCCTGACCCCAATCTTTGCTCTGCTCTTTTCATAACCCCATTCCCCCATTTTACCAGTGAGTTCTGTTTGGTTCCTGCCATCTTGCAGTAAGACTTTTTCCAAGTAGTCATTGTTCCTGCTAACGACCTCATTTTTATTTCTCAGGCAGAGTAAACACCCTCCGAGATGTCTGTTTCATTTCTGGGGTGGGGGGGGGTTCCTGGTGAAGACAGAGAACTCTGGCCCCAGCTCACAGCCTTAGACAGCCAGGCAGCCTAGAGCAAAATAAAACCTGGGCCCGAGGCCTCAAGATGAAGCCCACACACAATATTCTCAGCAACGAGCACCCTCAGATAGTCGTGCTTTCTGATCCCAAGTCTGGCAGTGACACTGGCCTGCACCACCTTGTTGCATGTGGGTTTCTAGGACCAGCTGCGTATTTGGAGACACCTTAGGAAGAGGCCCAGGTTACAGGGCTTCAGACCTGGCAGGCTGGGGTCAGCATCTTCAGTGGAGAGGCCTGCTGAGCAGTCAGGCACTGGGCGACTTCATGGGAAGTTGGCTTTTGGTGTATTTGGGGAAAGGGCTGCCCTGCATCTGCCGCCCAGGTGATGGACAAATGTGAGGATGTGGTATGGAAGTCTGAGGTGTCTGCATTCAGGAGAATGGCTTCTGTTTTTCGGCTGTGTTCGCCAAGGATAATGAGCTTAGGATTTTTCTAGGACCAACTGAGCCACTTGCTCTGTGTGCTTGGACAAGCCACCTGTTCTCTCCGGCCTCTGTGAACTAATGGGGTTGGACTGGACTGAGGGCTTGTTCACCTGTGTCCCAGGGAGCGTGAAGCATGTCATATAATGAAATATGACAGACCCATAACAGGATGTGATAGAACAGCTCTGTGTCCCCAGCGGGACATGGACGCCTTCTAGGACTTGCTTGAATATGGGGAGTTTTAAGGGAATCAGTTTCCACAGGATTGAATTTGACTGCCCTTCTCTTCTTTTAACTTTTTTGTCTCCTCTTTTGTAATACTCTTTTCCTATTTTATTGAGGACAAGCATAGGATCTTACTGTGATAAATTACCCCATGGTTTAAGAGAAATGGAGGCTTTCAGAGTGCATAATCTCCAAGGGTTGTCCTCAGGCGGGCATAGCAAAGAGAGCTTCCCTACGATATTTTTAAGCTTTATTTTATCTAGGTGACAAGACCTTGACTGTTTATTTGCCCATCCATCTACCCATCTATCTATCCATCCACTTATGCACCTGTTCATCCATCCATCCATCCATCCATCCATCCATCCATCCATCCATCCTTCTACATTCTTATTTAACTAACCATCAGCCTCCTATCTATCTTAGAATTAGAATTACAATACAAAATGATTGTCCTTGAAGGTATGCATTAACACATGCATTTGAATAGACAAAAGGAAGACCTTTTTTTTTTTTCCAGTTAGAAAGTACAACTGATCGGATGGTTGACTTGAGGAGGACTTGCTTTGTAGGTTATATGGCAGTCATGTCCCTAAATTGAATCAGCTCCATAAATTTGCAGCTCCAGGATTTGGATGAAAATTTACAGTGTACATACACGATGCTGAGGAGTACTATTGCTGAACTCAGGATGCAAAATTTAGAATTGAATGTTTGTGCCCTTGCAGAGGGACACTGGGAATGGAATATCTACAAATGTAGGTGGGACACATGGGTGTTTTCTGGTGACTCAGGTACCACCAGTAGGATTGTCACTGATGATGTGATTTTTCTGATATGATGATCACCCTTGAGAAGGTCCTGAACAAGCATAACACAGCCCTCTCTTGAGGGTACACAGTAATTACAGCCCTGAGAAATTTAATGCAGGTGAAACATTGTATTCGTGTATAAAAACACAGTCAGATGGGCTCAGGTCCTTACGAATAGGATTTTTAAACCCACGACTGTCTAAGGTGCAATCGAAAATCCTGTGGGACACAGGACACTTTATCAATGTAAGTTGCTCAATTTGGAGGTAATTTGTTTGGCAGCAATCAGAACCAAAGCACATGCCATGAGATGATTCTGTAGCACAGTTTAGCAAAATAATTGAATGCTTCTGGCAGCCTTGTACCAGGTGGGTAAAAGCAAAGCCTGGAGAGGTTAAGGAACCAGCTCGTCCTCACACAGCAAGCAATTGGCAGAGCCAGGCTTCAGCTCTCCCCGCCCGCCACCCACCACCCCTCCATCTGAACCTGTACACACTCCCAGCAGTGCTTCTCAAACTCTAACATGCACAGGATTCACCTGGGGACAGAGTTCTCATGCAGATTCTCATTCTGCAGGTCTGGGTGGGGCCTGAGATTCTGCACATCTAACTCCTCACAGTCTGAGGTTTATGTTCCTCTGAACCAGCTTCCTGCCCATTACAAGGAAACCTGTTCCCAGCAGAAACCTGGGTTTTCTTCCACTTGTAGAATGCACTTCTTTTGTCCAGCTTTATTGAGATATAATTGGCATACAACATCATGCCAGTTTAAAGTGTACACCATGATGATTTGATACACATATATATTGTGAAATGATAACCACAATAAGGTCCGTTAACAGCTCCATCACCTCACATAGTTACCCCTCATCCCCCCCTTTTTTTTATGTGTAGTGAGAACACTTAAGATCTATTCTCTTAGCAACTTTCAAGTATACAATACAGTATTATTGGCTCTAATTATTCCTCATCTAACAGGAAGTTTGTAACTTTAACCATTATCTCCCTATGTCCTCCACCCCCTAGCCGCTGGCAAGCATTACTGGTCCTGCATTCTGTAAAACCGGCTTCTGACACTGGGAAATTCAAGGCACCGAGGGAGACTTATTTTCACACATCTCACGCATTTCACCACAGACAGGGCTGTTACAGTGTAGGATGGCCCCCGTCAGTCCCAGCGTTTTCAATCAAGTCTAATACGCAGGCATAGTGAGTGCTCCCTGAGATTGGAAGGGAGGGTACTTTGTCAGTAATAATAATAAGTTGTCGACAGACGGACACTGCACAGGGCATGTCTGATGGGAACCATATGTGTTCTCAGGGACTGTCTCCAAAATGCCCATGCCATTTGTGTGTCTGCTGCTCCTAGGGACCCCGGGACTTTGCCACCCTGTGGGCTGGTGGGATTTGCTGTTTTCTTCACACATATAGTGCCAGGCAGGCCAGAAAAAACTTCACACTGAGACAGCTGTGTCTTTCTACAGCCCCTTCTGACCAGCGCCATGCCACATTCCATGAAGGCCGGAGACCTGTGTGGGAGAGGAAATGTTTTGGATGGAAGACTGGCCTGACCTTGTTCGTGACGAGGCCTACCTTGAGGTGAGCAGTTGATCAAGAGAAAATCCTGATGTGAAGAAATCAGAATCCCTGTACATTGCCAGTGAGGATGTGAAATGATGCAGCCACCATGGAAAACAGCCTGGAAGTCCCTCAACAACTTAGACATACAGTTTCGCTCTGACCCAGCAATTCCACTCCTGGGTAGATACCCAAAAAGAAGTGAAAAGAGGTGTTCAAACAAAAACAGTGTACAGGGATGTCTATAGCAGCATTATTTATAATAGGCAAAAGGTGGAAACAACCCAAAATGTCCATCAATGATGAATGGATTAACCAAATGTGGTCTATACATACAATGGAATATTATTCAGCTTAAAAAAACACACACAAAAAAACGTAGTGCTGACACATGCTATAATGTGGCTGAACCTCAAAAACATTATGCTAAAGAAAAAAAAAGTCACAAAAGACACATATTGTATGATTCCATTTATAGGAATTGTCCCGAATAGGTAAATCCATAGAGACAGACAGCAGATTTTTAAAAAATTTTTTATTTTTATTTTATTTTATTTTTTCAGACAGCAGATTAATGCCTGCCAGGGGCTGGGGGAATTGGGAGTGAATGCAAAACAGGCACAGGGTTTTTCTTTTGGATAATGAAAAGCTCTGGAACCATATAGTGATGATGGCTACACAACTCCACTAAATGTCACTAGTGGTAAATTTTATGTTTTGCGTGTTTTACCAAATTCTAATAACAATGGGAATTGCAAAGGAACATTTCCGTTCAAAAATGCATGGTTTGGATTTGCTTGCTGTGGGTGTTCTGTTGGCAGTTGGATGCCTTAGATTTAAAAGGCAGAGTGCTGGAGGCACCCCAGTAAACAGAGGAAGCATTGATCACAGTGAGTGAAGATTGATCGAACGTGTGCTATACACCAGGTGTGGTTCTAAGGGTTTACATGCATTATCTCTTTTAATCCACACAACTGCCCCAGAAGGCAGGTTCTATTTTATTGTCATTTTACATCTGAGGAACCCAAGGCATACAGACATAAAATAACCCTCCCCAGATCACAGAGCTAATGAGTGCACAGCTGAGATTTGACCCAGAACCCACTCAATGAAGATCTGTTAAAGTGTTACTGTTGTTGAAGAGAGTAGATGCTTGGCAGGGTCCAGGATTGGGGCTCCCAGAGCCCTACCTGGCTGTCAAGAAGGTGTCATTTTGGAATTGACTATGCTGAAGGAACTGAGGACATCGACTGCCTCACCTTTGGTTTCTTCTGTGAGATGAAAAGCCTGGATCCAAGAAAGCTGGTGACCAAGATGGCAGCACTGGGACAAAGACAGATCGGAGAGGGGAAGTGACCAGTGCTGCTCAATCATTCTTTCCACAGATCCAAGAGAAGGCACTCTCATTGTTCCTGTTTTTTAGGTTAGGGAACAGAGGCTCAGAGGGGTGACAGCACTTGCCCAAAGTCACACAGTCCAGAGTCAAGTCTGACTGAGATGGGCGCATCCACTCTTTTCACTGCGCAGTGTGATTCTCCCAGCTGAACCAGCGATGCAGTTGGAGTCCTATTTCTCATGCTAAACAAACTTATGCTCACATGGGAAATTTTAAAAATGCAGAAAGTAAAGGTCACATGAAAGGAAACAGAGATCACTGGTACTGTTAGTATCCAGAGAAATCTACCATTACCTCTTTGATATGTTGCCTGCTATTTTTGCCTATGTTGATGCATAAACACACTCATATTTATACATCCTTATAAAATTTAGATTGTGCTAACCATACAGTTGTTTCAGACTTCTTATTTCATGTTTTGCTTGTTTCCTATTGATTCATAATATTTGCATAGTCTTGCATCGCCTGGCTCTCGAGAATATAATGATCTCACTAACAATGGGCATGTAGGTGGTTTCTCAATTATTGCTCCCTTAGGGTTCAACCACTGATAAAGCCTCACGCAGTATGCAAGTTGGGTGAGGCAGGGTCTCAAGGAGTCACTAGAGTGGGAAGGGTTGTGGTCACCAGGTTAATGTAAAATCTGGTTTGGTGCCAGTGCTGAGCTTGAAGCTACTCAGCAAAAGTCTCAGAGCACACCGAGGCCAGTTGATACCCGCCTGGGGTCTGCAGGACCCTGATAGTTTTCCAACAAAGAGTGCAATGCAGGTGGGACTTGCTTCTCTTGGAGAAAGCGCCTCTAGTGTTGGGTGGGTTTGGGTTCCAGCTGAGTCAACAGGGCGGAGCAGTGGAGCTCACGAAACCAATCAGATTCAGATTTGGCTGGAATCGTAGGGGGCGGACTCAACACAGGAAAGATGGCGCCAGCCTGCTGGTTGCAGAGGAGAAGGACCTCTCATAGAGAAAATTCCAACTGTCCTCCAGCCCCTATCCCGAAGCCACATCACTCAGTCTGACCCCTGCACATCTCTGACACCCCCCAAGCCACTGTCCCTCCACCGGAGCCCAAGGTGAGTGCCTGTGAGTGAGAGAATCTGTGTGTGGATCATTTAAGAGGACACCTGGGTTTCCTGCTTCTTTCCATCCCACCCAGACGGCTGGAATCCCCACTGTTTTTCACAGCCAGATGTTATGGGGGCTCCTGTTCCTGGCACCAGTACTGTGGGGCTGAGGTCCCTTGCTCCTCTGGGGGGAACCTTCGTTGTTGAGATATCCCTCCTCGTCCTCAATCACCACATGAAGTTTGGGGATAACCAGTTCTGCGTATCCACTCCTCCTACAAGTCTTGACATGGCTTCTTTCTATTGTTAGTTATAAAACTTCTCCTCAGCCAGACTTCAGATGGTTCTCCAGGTGGATTGTTATATAATTTAGTTGTAATTTTAATTTGTTCATGGAAGGAAGCAGACACAATGTTTATGTACTCCACCATCTTGGATCTCTTCATTGAGTTTCTATTTAAAATATTTTTAAAAAGATATCTAAACATGACCAATTCTTTCACGTTAAGAAAAAATAAACAGGGCCGGCCGAGTAGCGTGTTGGTTAAGAGTTGGCTTGAGATGCCAGCTCTGAGCAGCAGGGCCCCAGTTTGGATCCCACATTAGGGCCAGTGACGCTGCACCCTCTACAGCTAAGATGGTGAACAACAGCTTGACCTGGAGCTGGGCTGCTGTGAGTTGCCGGTGATGGCGTAGGCTGCAGTGGGGCTGCAGTGGGCTGCCATGAGCTACTGTGAGCAGCTGGCAGTCAGCGTGAGTGGCCAAGAGCCATGTGAGTGGCTGTCCAATGGCGGGCAACCGATCTGCCTCACCTGGGAAGAGCACAATGATAATACCAACATGGGCCAGTGAAGCACCATCCTCCACAACTAGACTGAAGAACAAAAGGACAGCAAGTTGTCTGTTCCCCTTCCCTGATTCCCCAATAAAATCTTAAAAAAAGAAAAAAAGAAAAAACATACATTAACCCCAGATCGTCCTCTAGCTACCACCTGATCATTCCCTCTCATTTCAAGCCACACTTCTATAAAAGTGTGGTCTATATTTGCTGTTTTCATTCTCTAACCATTTATCAACTTTTCAATCAGTTAAAACCTGGCTTCCATTTCTGTTGTTCTAATCAAACAGCTTTTGCCAATGTCACCATGACCTTGATATCACTATACCCAATTAGACATTTTTTGGACCTAGCATCAGACCACAGTCAGCCTTTGCCACTGTTGGCCACCCCTTCCTTCTTGAACCACCCCTTCGTGGCTTCCAAGGATGCCCCCCTCTGGTTTCCCTCCTATCTTTCTGGGTGCTTCTGCTCTGTTCTCTTTGCATGCTCATCTCTATTAGACACTTTGTTCCTAGGTAAACTCATTCATACCCATGACTTTAATTGTTACCTTTACCCAGAAGACGACAACTCTGTATGCCCACCCTGGACCTCCCTCCTCAGCTTCGATCCATGTGTGAACTGCCTACCTGATATCTCCTGTGTGTATCTCTAAGGCAACTCAAATCTCAACACGCTCCTCCCAAAGTCATCATTTCTTCCCTTAACCTGGTCTTCTTTGAGGATTCTCTATCTCAGAAAATGCCACTCTCAGCATCACTTCCACCATCATTACTTCATTGAAAAAAAATGTTTATTGAGCACTTACTTTGTGTAAGAGGCTGGAGATATGTTGAACAACAGACAAGGCCCCTGTTGTCATGGAGTTTATACTCTAGTGGAGGAGACAAACATTTAGCAAGCAAAGAAACAAACATACCACATTATTTCAGGAAAGGGTAAAAGCCATAAATAAAACTAAAGCAAGTTGAGGAGAGCCTGCTGGGTGGGGTCGGTGGGAGATGGCTGTATTAGTCTTTGGCATCAGGGAAGTCTTCCGGAGGTGGCATTTGAGCAGGTACTTCAATGACACGATGAAGCCTGTGACAACCAGGAAGAAGAGATGAGAAAGAGCGATTGCAAAGTCAGTTTGAAACCAAGAAATTGTTCTTCACTCTTGGCTCATACCCACCACATTTGATCAGTATTGACTTGAAACTGTTATGACTCTGTACCTCTGTTTGCACCCCCCTGATTCACAGCACCCTCATCTCTTACACTGTGGTCCCAGCCACCTACTGCTCTCCCCACATGCACCCTTCTCTCCTTTCAAACCCGTTCTTCACATGGCAACCAGAGCGTCTCTTTCAGTCACCTGTCTAGCTTCCAAATTCTGACCAATTCCTGGCAAGACCATCCTACTGCTAACTCTTGTCCCATGAAACCCTGTAAGTATCCTTTCCGACTCCCCAGGTAGAGAGGCCCTGGTTAATCATGTGTTCTCCCTGGTTCCACTGGTTCCCTGCAGCGGTGTGTCTGGTGGACTGGGGCTGGGGGCTCTAACGTGGTTATGATGCACAAAGTTGCTAATATGCTCGGTAAGCGTCCCCGTGTTCTTTCGTCACCTCCTTTCCAGCCCCATATCCAGCCAAACTCGTCCTGACTTCCTTTGCTTCCATTACCCTGGCCTCTGTTGGTCCTCAGATCTTCTGTGTTCCTTCCCTCCGAGCTTCTGAGTGGCTTTCTCTGCTCGTAATGCGGTCCAGGGTTTGACTAGTTACCATTCCCTCCTTCATCCTCCCCTGCATCATCACTTTGCAGCCGCCAACATTGCTTGATCAGCCGGCAAGCTGTCCTGGGTTTCTGGGGCCAGGTCAGCTGTACTTTAGGCTTCACAACATGCGGATCACTCCATTTCCTAACACTTACTACAGTTGTAACTTCTGTGCGATGGTTTGATTGATATCTATTTGTGTCACTAGACAGAGTTTCAGGAGTGCTGGAGATGGGTCTGGTTTTGCTTCAGTGGGTAGCCTGTGGTAGACACACAGCATCTTGCTGCACAATGAAGTGAATGTGCCCACACCAACAAAAATTCCAAAAGCCAAGTACGTGCCAGAGATGCTGACTCGAACATGATTGAACAGGTACTTTTACAGCAAGACTTCTCAGAACCTTTGACCCATTGCAAAGCACCAAGAGGGTTGGAGGAAGCAGCATTTTCCAAATTTAACTATCCATGCAACATTTTATTGAAGGCATAACATTTTCTGGCACGTTCATATCTTGGGGAGTCTTGTTTGAGAAATACTGACTTATAGCATAGCTTATTATGTTTCCTCTACTTCTGCACACACACATTTATTCACAGGTCATGTTTCCCGTGTGTGTGTGTGTGTGTGTGTGTGTGTGTGTGTGTGTGTGTACAGCAAGTCTTCAAATAACATCGTATTATTCAACGTTGGTTTATTATAACATCGATGAGAAAAAAAAGAAATTGATTCCCGGTAGGGGCCACCATCTGTGTAGCATCTGCACAATCTCCCCATGTCTGTGTATGGTTTTCTCCAGGGACTCTGGTTTCCTCCCATATCCCAAAGATGAGCGTGTTAGGTGGATTGCTGCATCTACATTGTCCCAGTCTGAGTGAGCGGTGTGTGTGTGTGTGTGTGTGTGTGTGTGTGTGAGTGTGAGTACACCCTACAATGGAAGGGTGTCCTGTCCAGGGTGGATCCCACCTTGTGCCCTGAACTGCCGGGATAAGCTCTGGCCACCCGCGACTCTGAACTTGAATCAATGGGTTGGAAAATAATTATCTCATTTGTTTTTTTATTAATCTTTCTTAACTGTATGTATAGTTCACTTTTATTCTAATATTTAATATTAGAAGTGTTTTGGGGTCTTTATTTAGAAATTTGGTGAGGTTTTTGTGACCAGAAATGTGCCGTAGCAACTTAACTCTTATTTCTATCAATTAGCCTGTGGTCAAATTGGTTTCATTATATGTTGTTTTGCTTAAAGTTGCAGTTTCCAAGAACCTATCGATAACATTCAGTGAAGGCTTACTGTAGTCTCCCCATTATATTCCTATTCCCTGCAACTGAGGCCTTGTTTCATCGGGGACAAGAGCCAGGTGTGGCAGGAGTCACCTCATGGTTTGACACGAGGATTTGGAGGCAGATGAAAGGGCCTGATCAGAGGTACCCTCAGAAGATTTGCAACCACTTCAAATCCTCTGAGGAATGAGGTGTGAGTGGGGGGAGGAGCGGAAAGCAGATAAACATGTGCCTGGTTAATGGAACGCTTTACCCAGGAGCCCCATTTTGGCCACTGGGATCTTTCACACATGACCGAAAAGGGAATCGGAGCCAACGCTAACCCAAAGGGGCACTACGCGGTCTGACAATTAAGTTCGCGAACTTAATTGTCAGACCCCATACGTGCCTCTCTGGGCACAGACATGACGAAGATATGAAGTTGGGGATGGTTCAGATGAACAAAAATATAAAGATGGGTAACACCTCGGCCAGCTAACGTAGCCGACGGGAGTGGTGGCGGAACGGCCACTCATAAATTGCTATGGTTGTGTGCAGTTGCTGCAAGTTGATGAGGGAACAAAATCTGGCAATTGTTCTGGAAATTCGAATCGCACATAAAACTCGACCCTGAAGTCCCACTCGGGGAAATCTAACTTACACAAACAAAAAGCACCAGGTGCCATGACCCCGGAGGAGGGCGTTTACTACAGCACGCGTAGGGCACGAAGCCGGACATCACTGGGCCTGTATCATTAGGGGATCATGGGATGGATTGGGCACAGCTGAAATCTTGGCTGGAACGCTGCTCTTCATATGATTCACATCGTAGCCTGCACGTGTTGGTGTAGCGCACATGTGGGGTGTTATTAAGTGAACCAGACGCAAGGTGTGGAGTCGTTTTGAAAACAAGAAATACTCGCCCTTCCGAGAGGTGGGAATGGCCGGAGGAAGGTGTGGGAGAACTCCTGCCCCACAAGCCCCGCCTCCCTCATGCCAGTGGGGCTGGAGCTGGGAGAGTGGAAAAACAAGGGGACAAAAATATTCCAAGCTGGGGGCGAGGCAAAGAAATACTTATTCCTATTAAAAGAAAGGAGAGTCACCCAAGTTACTGTAGAGGAAGTTGATTCACTGTTGATTACATTATTTTGGCTGATGATTCGGAGGGGGAAGCATTCGGTGGGTAAGAAGAAAGTGCGATGCTATGATGGTCCCACTTCTTTGCTCTGCAGGCCCGGGCCCTTGGGAGGGTCCACTCCTGTTCACCCACACGCTCCTTATTTTGCACAGCTTCTCACCGGTTGCACCGGAAAGCCATCCATTCTCTCACAACAACCCCTTCCCCCTCTCCTCAGGAGAGGGCAGACACTAGGAGACAGCCCTGGAGGCAAGTGTCGCCCCCTGGGCTGGCCCATTCCTGCATCTTTGTGCCCACACAGAACAGCCCCCACGTGACTTTTGGCGCAGCTGAGCCTGTTTTCATCAGTCTCCTGTGGTTCCCAGCGTTTCTCCTTTGGGCTTCCTAGTGCCTAAAGCACTTCTGGTGAAGAAACCAATGGCGTGAAACTTGTTTCCCTCGGGTCTTTTCATAACCAGCCTTAGCAAGAGGCAGCTCCTAATGGGACCCGGGTGACAGGAGGCAGGTAGAGACAGGGCCCCGCTGTGGCCTTCAGCCACGCACCAGCAATACAGCCGCGGTGACTCAGCTGTCCATTCTGTGAAATGGGCACACCGCTGGCCTCTCCCTCAGAAGGGCCTGGTGGAGTGTGACAGGTTGTCTGGGTAAACATGTGTGAGGTACGGAGTCAGCCTGTCGGAAGCACCCTATAAACATCAACTCTGACAATGATGACTTGTTTATGGGTCGTACTACCTGACGTTTATTTTTGAATGCCAACCACCGGTTTGGAAGTGCCACAAAAACGTCTGTGGCTCCGTCTAGGGAATAACCCTGAGGAGGGATGGGACAGGAGGAACCAGGTGTGCTTAAGTATTCTGTTCCCTTCACCACCCTCGCCTGGTGTTCCCCACCCCAAGGCCCACAGCCTCACTGAATATTAATGAGGCCCCCCTTTTCTTGGGTGCAAGTATATTCTGCCAGATCTCCTCTATTGCCTCAGCCTTCCCAACCCTGGGAAGTAGGTATAATTTTAAGGATTAGGCTGTGTTTAGAAGTTTAGAAACTGGCTGCCACTCTCTGCCCTAAGCAAGGGATAGATGGGGGCCGCGATTCACACTGCTGGGTCCGACGCCTCAAAACCCAGTGCTCAGCGCTCCTCATCGCCCCCTTCCTTGGGGAGTGTCAGACATTGGATTTGTTGCCCCGTGTTCTGCTGGCCGGATTTCAGAGGGCACAGTGGGGCCACGCTGCATGCTGTAGGCGGAACTGGAACTGGTGCTATCAGCGTCTCCCTCTGTGCTTGGTGTTTGAAATCATGGGACCCTTCCCATGAAAAGCTCCCACAGAGGGGCCTAAGGGCAGGAAACTGAATTTGTCACCTCACCACCTGGTGGCGCCACCACGGCTGCAGGACCCGGCCGCTGCTGCCTTGGCCAGAGGGCCTGCCGGGGCTGACAGCGGTGTGGTGTGTGTCCCGGGGGAAACTCAGGGGCCTGCCTTGTGTCCACGTTCACAGGGGCTGAGGCTGCAGATGTCAGTTCCCCGTGAAGACACTGGAGTGGACGGCTGAATTTTTGGTGTACAAGCATCACTCTCTCCCTTTTCCTCTCTCTCTCTCTCTCTCTGCAGACAGGGCCCATCTTTGACAAAGGCAAGAGGCTCCCAGGTCAACCATCACCTCAGGGTCTACTACACCCCTGAGGTGGCTTCCTCCTCTGTAACATGGGCTGGGGTTGCCGGCCTGCTGGGCTCACCCCTTCTCTGGCCTCAAAGCATAGGGTTAGCATGATCCTGGAAATCCCGGTTGACAGGCTGACATTCGACTGTAAACCGGATCCAACCAACTGCGAAAGGAAAACAGGATTTCAGTGTATTTATAGCGATCATGTCATTACACTCAGTGCAATGGGACGTTAGTTGTAAAAATAAAAAATAAAGGAGAACACTGTTTAAATAGCTTCTATCGCCGTCGCTGCCTCAGAAGCATCAGACCCCTCTGTCTGCTGACCCCAGTCCCGGCAGAAAATGTTCTTCAAGACAGGACCCAGCACAGAATGGCCTCCAGTGGGGTGGACAAAACAGCTGTGTATTGGTGGGTATTTTTTGTTTTGTTTTGAACTTTTCTGCTTTCTAAAAGTCCTTTCCCAGGAAATACCAGTCGGGGGAAGAGGGCAGGCGAAGAAAGATTCCCTCTATCGCTTCATCAATGAGGTTTCTTTTATTAGCAGATTTCATTTTTTTTTTTACAGCGGTTTTAGGTTTACAGAAAAATTGACCGGAAATAGAGGTCCCATCTACTTCCTGCCTACCCTGGTTTTCTCTGTTACTAGCATCTTGCATTGGTACATTTGGTACAATTGATGAGGCCATTCTGGTCCATGATTATTCAGTAAAGCCTGCAGTTTACACGAGCGTTCACTCTTGGTGTTGCACACTCTATGTGTTTTGACAAATGCCTGATGTCATGTACCCACTATCACAGTGTCAGACAGGAGTCCCACTGCCCTAAAAAATCCCGTGACAATGAAATTTTAAAGCAACTTTTAAAAAACAGAGCTGTTTCAACTTTCAGAGCTGCAAAAAAATACCCTAGGAATTGGATAACCGCTGGAATATGCCAAGGAGATCCTATTATCCATGCAGAGGCGGCCAGGGCCCCAACGTGGGTGTGTCAGAGCCCCTGCCTCGGTGGCTGGAACTTCACTCAGGAAGGAGGAGAGAATAATATGGGTGCACATGTATATAAGGATGTTAGTGTATATACATATATTATTTTGAATTTTTAAAAAAAGGAATGTGTGTGCCGGCCACTGAATAGGACCAGCCCTCCCTCCTGGATTCAGGAGGTGGGGTTTTTGGGGTGCAGAGGGCTTGCCGATTCTGGTGTTTGAAGCACTTGCTGTCGACATGTTGCCACATGAGTGACGGTGCCACAGGCCAGCTCTGAGCTGGCGTGCACCTGATCGGGACCGGGGCAGGAGGCAGCGTTCCCTCCTTTGCACATTCTCGCTGGCTTGTCTGCTGCCTTAATGTGTCCTCCGTCACTGGGCAGAGGCACTGTGTGAACACAGGGCCGCTAGCAGCCTTTGCCTCTGGGATCCAGAGACAATAAAGCTCTCTTACTTTCTGGGGGTTCAAGTGACGTGAGCGGGTGGCTCAGCCAAATTCTTGGACAAAGCATGCTCTTAGATCCACACGGCAGTGGCCCACGGAAATGGCCACTCGGGGCTCCCGGCAGCTCGGCGCGTCTTCCAGGAGAGCTAAGAAGCCTCCTCAGCTTGTGCTGGCTTCTGCCCTAAAAATAGATCCTCACAGTCGCCAGTTCCAAAGTGTAGGGTCCCCGAAGGTATCTCTCTGTACAAGAGAGCCTTATCATGTCTGCATGTACCTAACGAATTTGCTCTAATTCATGATAGCAATTCGCTTCTGAATTTGCTCTTAATGCATTACTTGAATTAGCTCTGAGATTCCCGGATGCTGATGGCTTCCTTTCATATCCACAGACGCTTGGGGCAGCGTCCATTTCATTCTGCAAACCACCTTAGTTGCTCTGAAGACGTCTCTCTGCCATGTTTCCTTCTGGCCCTCCCTGGCTTTGGTGTTCAATCAGATGAAAAAGTACTGATTTGTAATAGGAAAACCAGGCATCCCTGCATTGCTGTTGACTGCTGTTGCATGCTGCTAGCCAGTCAGCTGAAATCTACCATCAGAAACTCAGGGTCTTTTTGGGAACTGCTCTTGGCTGCCAAAACGGTTCTAAATATATTAAAAGTAGGTTAACTTACTGTGTCCCCTGCATTTATTCTTCCAGCTGAAATTTTCCTGACTTTTTTTTCCCCCTTTCATTTTATTAGGTTAATAAAACTTGGTTTTCGAGCATTTCACTGCCCCAGGAGAGCCATGGGCCCCATGTCCAATTCATCAAGTGCCTAATGAGTGGCCTCGGAGGTCCCGGCCCATCCATCCCAGAAGCTCTCTGCCTCGTAAAGGTGAGGCCTATGGGCTGCACTGTATATTTTGTCTGTTGGTTTCCCAAATTCTCCTGCCAGCTCCTACTGTCACTTTTCAGGATTTATATGAGGCCGACGGCACTGCGGGGGCTCGCCTCTACAGCAGAACCCCCCCTCCTCTGCCCACTTTTCACACACACCACACACTCTGTGCCATAAAATAACGTTTCTGCAATAAAATGAAATAGAAATGTGTCGATGCTAGCATTTTAGAACATTCCAGCAAAAGGGCTGTGGGAAATGCCTTCGTTTACATTAAGGAGGGAAGTTCTGTTGAAGAGAGGGGGGGGTAACACAGTATGAGAAAGACCTTTAGTAAGAAGAAATAGCCTGGTATTTTAAGTAAATAAATTAAAAATAAAACGTATTTGTGTGGTGTGTGTGTCTGTGTATGTGTGTGTGTGTGTGTGTGTGTGTGTGTGCGCGCGCGCGCGCCCGTTTGTGTGCAGTCTGTAAATTATTTTTACACATACACATGTGCTACCCCTGGATTATTTTTTGGTGTTTCAGAGAAAGTTCAGTGAAAGAGAAAAGTGGATGTCACTCGCCTTCTGGGCCCGGGGTTTGGGCACTGTGTCCTTCTAGAACATTCTTCCTTTTCCTCCCCTGTAGCCTCTCTAGCCTGGGCTAAGTTGTCAGGACCCTGCCGGCTCTAGGTTTGGGGATTTGTCTGCCCCAACATGGTTGGAAAGCTGGAATCGGAGCAACCAAGAGCCGGGGGTGTACCCATTAGCTGGCAGCCTGGGAAACGGAGAGACGGCGGTGAGATCTTGTGTGTGTGTGTGTGTGTGTGTGTGTGTGTGTGTGTGTGTGTGTGTGTGTGTGTGTGTAGGGGGGTGGTCGCTGGGTGATGGGGTGCTAAAGACCTCCCGAGTTTCCACACATCAGCCTGGCCTTGTCAGCATTTGCAGTTTAGTGTCCTGGTTCCTCGTCTCTGCTTTGAGCCTTCAGAAAACGCCCGGCCTTTCATTAACTGTGCTCTCCCGGGGCATGCGCGGATCGCTAATAAATTACTCTCCATGACCTGTAACTGTTTCTTCCCTTCCTTTCAGCCGTCCGCCTGGAGCACAGGAGGGAAGGGACTCGGAGGAGAGGTTAGGCTTGTGTGCGAGCAGTGAGGAGGAAAATGGGGAAGCCGTCTTGGGTGATTCTCTGCGATGCCCTCTGCATCTTATCAAACCCGTCCCACCCCCCCACCCCCGTGCCAGTAACAGACCCCGTGCAAACAATTGGCTGGGATTTGGGGAGGGACTTCTTTTAACACCTGGGATGTGGAGAGGCGAGGGGTCTTGGGGCTAGGAGGGAAGTGGCAAGGATAGCTGTCCCTCTTCCGGTCTCCTTGCCCTGTGGAGGAGCAGCAGGGTTCAGGTAGATGTCTGAGGTGAAGGGGGAGCCTTCAGGGCCAGCTCATCACAGGGAGACTAGAACCCAGACAGCACCTCGGCTCTTCAAACATGAGGAGATACATCGTAAACTGCATCTCTTGCAGCAGTGACCTCAAAGTGCCCGCCTGTCCCAGGATTTGCGCCCCAGCTTTGCACACCCTCATATATACCCGCTGGGCAAGGGTTTCACCGCCGTTGTGTCGGTGACCGAGAATCCACACACGGGAGGCCACCCAGGCAGTAGATATGCTTCACGCCCCTTGAAGACCCTCAACCAAGGCCAGCCTTTCTCAGTTTCCCCGCAGTCCCTCTCTGGGCGGCTGGGGCACGACTCCCATGTGGAATTTCCCACCAGGAGCTGGCCCTTCTCCCCCACACGCCCCTCTTACCGGGCACTCATTATGCATTAGATTATCTTTTGAAAATATACTTTGAAGGGTTTTTGTTTTGTTTTGTTTCCCTACTTGACACTCTGGAATAAAGTAGGCCATTTATCTTGTAGGCAGAAGAATTTCAACAGTTACCCTGCACCCTTGCGAGAAGATTGCAGGCTCACGGTGGATGGAGAGAGGTAGTTAAGACATTTTTGGCATCAGGAGTTTATTCTTGTCTCAGCGTCCCCGCTAAATTTTGTAGCTTTTCTCCCCTCTCTCTAACTATTTCTCCCGACTGCACCCCGCTCCCCTTGCACCCCCATGGATCCAGCCCACCTCCAGCTATCCAGACTGAAAGGAGTATTCATGCCTAGGCCATCTGTTTGTTTAAACTCACCCTGTGTTAGTCCATGTTAAATGCCACAGAATGGAGAAAAATGTAATTCTCTGCCGGCTTTTGATCAAAGAGAGCGCTTAAAAAAAAAAATTCAAGATGGATTTCTGAGGGACAATGTTATACACATTCCGTGTGTTTCTGAGCGTCAGTATTGAGTTGATTGGGGTGGGGGGGAATCTTTTTTTTTTTTCCCCTTTTGATCCCAGGGAGAAAACAACTCGTACAAAATAACATCTCGGCACCACAAACGTTGCAAGACGGCACTTTGCTTTAGACTCCTCGGCTGAAAAGTGGAAGGATGTTGCCTTGTAATTTATCAACAACAGAAGAGAATTTGAAATATGGCTCAACTGCAACATCCTTCCTTGCTCCTGTGGGAATTCGAGGGGAGGTCACTCTTGTCTGGGGCTAATTCAGGACCCGGGATGCGCACCCCCCCACACCCCCACCCCCTTGCTCAGAAACACAGACGCCCATGCTTGCTTGCTCCATTGATCTCAATTTCACGACCAATCATTAAATGTACATTTTTCCCCCCTCACTCTCTCAGCTTCCGAGCAAATGCAAATAAAACGCTTAAAATGGTTAACGTTTCCTGTCACTGAAGGCATTCATTAGGGGTGGGGGTCGCTGAGTTTTAAAGTGGATTTTCATAGGAAAACTCATTTCAGATCTGCGGCAGGAACTCCGACCGTTTCGCGCAGCGGATTTCGGGGTTTGCGAAAAGCCTACATCCATTGCCGTCATTTAAGTGATCCTTGATAGCATGTGGCTGGAGGAGAGCAAATATCCACATTCGAACTTAGATTAACCTGGGACCCCAGCTCAGGTCACAGGAAAGAATTAAAATATGTCCTTTCGCCCCCCCCCCATCTTCCCCTTGACTATTTTCTTTTCCTTTATTGGAGAAAAAAACCAAATTTGGTCTTTCAAATTTGTTGTGTTTCCTCTATTGATTGTTTAGCTAGTGATTTTGCCAGCTTCCTGGATGTTCATTTCTGGTTCTGCACAAAAGAGCTACATTTCCTTTTGGAATCGGGACCAGGAGAGAGACAGCTGCAGACCCTGGAAATTGTGAGTACTCCATGGTCTTTCGCCTGCGAGCCTCTGACCTGGTTTGTCCTGTCCTGTCCTGCCTCCCGTCTCTTTCTCTCCCAGTTAACTTTCCACGGGGCTCCTCGCCTGAACTCCCTCTTGTCAACCCTCAGCACCATTCCCCACGTTTAGGAAAAGAGACTCTACAATTTCTACACAAACATCGGATAGGAAGGGGAGGGGGAGAGTGTGCTTACCAATTGCAGCGACTCCAATTTTCATTTTAAGGCTCTGAAAGATGGAGAAAGTACACAGAAGCAGGCTGGTTTATTTCAGGGCCGAACAGTGCGTCCCCATTGAATTTACCTAATAAAATGAATTTTAAAAAATTTTCATTTTTTCATTTCATTCCAGCAGAATATGAGTTTGCCTTTATAATGTCCAGATTTTTCAAACTCTAGTGTGAGGGAAATTAAGTTACAAAATGTAAATACATTGATACACACACACACACACACACACACGAAGTATATGAAATGAAGTAATTTGTGACTGTAATACAATAGCAAGCCTGACTTTAGGCTCTGAGGACACTTAAAACATTTTTTTAATGATGTGTAATAAGGAAAAATAAGGTTCAGTAAAAATGTTCTCCTTTTAAAATGGGTGAATGGTGATACTTAATTTAATTGTAATTTTCATTTAACATAAGTTGTCTGTTTAAAAAACAATCTTCTGAACATCTTGTCAAATGTTAAGAGGATTGTAAAGAAAACATATGTTAATATTCTAGGCCACAACTAACTCCTTTCCTTTCCATGAAACTCTTCCAAACAGTGTGGGAAATTGTAAAACAATGTAGTTCTCTCGTGAAAAGAATACCTTACCTTTAATTACCAAGAGAAAAAGCAATTAATGCTCAAATTTCAAGGAAAATCCAGTGATCAGTTAGGGGCAGGAAGAAAGAGGAAAGCAAGATGGTTATTTGCATGAGAGAATCCAGAAATCAACATTTGTAATTGTAGATGTATAATCGGAATGTGATTATATTTATAAGGAAAAGTTACATAAACTTCAAAAATGGTAGTTGTTTTGCTTAAGTGCCTGAAAAAAAGAATTTAGAATAATATTTGGGTTATCCCAGTTTTGTGTTCTTGTGTTCGCAAAACCTTGTTAGGTTAAAGAACTCCAAAGGAGTGTGTGTGTGTGTGTGTGTGTGTGTGTGTGTGTGTGTGTGTGTGTGTGTGTGTTTGTTTATATGTGCTTTTCTTACACCCCCAGCCCCAAGGAAATGTGGGAAGAAAAAGGGAGCTGACTGGTGAAAAATATAATCCTCCACTCCAGAAATTCATAACCACTATAAAACGCTTAGAAATTAAAAATAGCACTGTTCTTAACTTCTTTTCCTCTTTGGGGTCTGGTAGGGTGATGGGCTAGAGCCAGTTTTCAAAATTGTCATAGAGCAGAGATGTGGAAAAGAGCTATTGCCGCTTTCCTTTGCTTTTGGTTATTTCATTCTTGTTCTCCTGTCCCTCAGATAATGAATGGCATTCTACACCTTAACTATATATTTTTAAGCTTTCTAATTTGGATTGCTGAAACAGAAACCTTTGGCTTCTTAGGGACGTATGGCTGCTGTCCAGTAGATGGCGATATTACTTCTAGAGTGAGTGATCAATGGGGTTGGGGGTGGGGAAGATAGATACTGAGATTTAGCCCCAAATCATGTCAGGTCTTCCCTTCACCTCTCCCGGAGGGTGTCCAATAAGCTCTAAATGTTAAGAAGAAAACCTTTTTTCCAGACATCGCCTGAAATGTGCAAACTATCCAAGAGTATTGAAAGTATTTACACCAAATGTTAATTACCAAACGTCTCACCGTCCTGAGATGGCCTGAGACAGTGCCCAGCTAGAGTTCAAAGAAATACTTCCTGGAAATGTTCAATATAAAAATGGAAGACGCTTAGCAGCCATTTCAATATTGTATCAATTGCTTGTCTATGTTTTGAGAAATAAAAGCTAGCCTTACGATTCTCCTACAATAATCATGAAGAATGTACATTATAATATTACATGGAACTTTCTATGCACACAAATGGCCAAGTAAAATCAGGCATATACAGCTAGTGACATCAGAATCTCACCTTCTCAAAAAAGTGTTTTCCTTCTGATTGTGATGAATATGTATATGTGAGAATATCCACACTGGACATTGTATTTCATTGTGTCAGCACCTGCTAAAACAGTATCAACAGCTTTAGAGGTTTTAAACCTCCATCTCCCCCCATTTTTTTCTCCTATCCTTATCTCTCGCTAAAGAGAATCCCAAAGAATATCGAGCATGTTCTTCAACATATTTAATGTCAAAATTAAAATTATTTGAAAACATTTTAAAATGATTTCAATGTTTCCATTCTTCGTGGGACAACACGATTCTGTTATTAGTTTTACGGAATAATTTGCCATATCGTGTTTTTTTATTTATTTAAAAAGAAATAGTGCGCACATTGACAACTCTTTTAAAGAAATGAATTCAACAACAGCAACAAAACGGTATTTCTTTTCCTAAAAATAATGTTATCATTTGTCCTTGAAAAACAAAAAGATGGCGGGGAGGAATTAATTAGACTTCGAATGTGAAATACTAGTTAAAGACATAGAAATATAACATAATGTAGCAGAGTCTAATGACTTCATCATGTCTGGTAGTAATTAGTCCATGTATTGTTCTTTAAAAATTTAATTAAGAGACATGCCAGCTTTTATACCTGTATGTATTTAC
Organism: Hipposideros armiger; assembly: GCF_001890085.2. Lineage (NCBI taxonomy): Eukaryota > Metazoa > Chordata > Mammalia > Chiroptera > Hipposideridae > Hipposideros > Hipposideros armiger. The sequence continues at coordinate 7,089,905 of NW_017731369.1, read as the reverse complement.
AAACTGTGTAAGTCACCAACTATTCATAACTCAAGTCAACGTATTAATAAAATAATTGTGCAAAACCCCAGCTGTTTAAATAAATTCTGTTCTGCTTTAAAGATTTTGCCCTTTGGGGAGCAAGTCATTTTAAGTATTGAGTGGCAGTGACCAGTGAACAATAGTTAAAATGAAAATAAATCTTCCTGAAACTAAGTTCTGATTTTCTTGAGCAAGACACTAACCATTAAAAAATAAACATTGTTTATTGAGCCACGTTTGTATCAAGTGAACGTTTGTAAAATGATATGGAGACAATAAGAACTTGTATGTCCGAAGTAGAAGTACTTTGGTTCGCTAGCAGAACAGAGAACTATTTGCTCCATAGAAACTGCATAAAATAAAATGAGCAATTCTGGAGAGAGATCCGTTAAGATTTGTTCAGGCCCAGGGAGGTGAACATATCAGAATGAACACAAAAAATTTTGTGTCACTTGGCACCTTGGCTTAAGGGATAATTTAATTACACTACCTATTAATGTTGACTTACTTTTCTGCTCCATCCAGCCTTCTTACGATCTTGTTTATTTCCAGAAATCACATTTGTGACAGCTCTAATAGGCCATTCAACAGTGAACGCTTTCTCATTTAGTTGAAAATATTTCAAGTTTCAGAAACCCAGCAAGGAAAAGCACTTTCAGACTTCATGTATAGGAATAGTCTGGTTTGGGGCAATATTGTTTCAGAAGATGAATTAAACCAGCCTGTTTGACCAATTTCAGTTTCCAATATTTCTATATTTCAATTTGCCATCCAGGCTGGTAGGGCCGGCCTTAGCTGATGCAAAGATAATTGCATCTTCTGGGCTTTTTTTTTTTTTTTTGCTTTTTTTGCTTTTTTTGGTAGAAGGGTAGAAAGCGGCCCTAGTGCCATCTTTGCATATGGGTTTACGGGAAAAGCACGGAGGCCCATGTGACCAGCGAGCACGTTGAATGCACACATCACTGGCTTAGCGATTCTGGGCTCTGTATTTGTAAACTTTCCACTTTTTGTTTTTTTGAGAAAGTCACGTTTGATCTCTGCCAGAGAAGGTGGGGAGGCCTAGTTACTTCCCTCCTAACAGCTGAATGCAATCAGGGCACTTGCTTTGTGTTGTGTTTTGGTTAAAAGGTAAAAGAGAAAAATACACCCAAACAAACCAGAAGACATATTTAGCATCGCGTCTTCAACCCTAAACAGATTGTGCCTTCGGTGGAGGAATAAAGCCTGGAGGATACAATGCATCGCCCCCGTCCTCCCTCCCCCGTGAAATTCTCTTGGAAGGAGCCGTGGAATTGTGGGGATTCCATTTAAGGGTCAGCTAGTGTGTTTAAGCTGCATGTCAGGAGAAAGAAGGCTGAGATCCTTTGTGCAAACAAGCGCCAGAAACCAAAATCCCTGCCTGTCTCTCAGAAACGAACTTGCCCAACATCTCCTGAGCCTGTTGGAGAAAGGAGCGTTTTGAGGCCACCTTTCAGTGGCCCTGCCTCCCTCGCTGCCGCTGAGAACGTAGGGTAGCCGGGCAGGCAGGAGCTACGTGAGGGCCCCAGACATTCTGGGCTGGACCCTGTAGTGAGGCTTCCTTGGTGAGAGACACATATTCCATCCTGGGAGCTGTCACAATTCCTGTCCCAGGATGCTTGCAGATGTGGCCACAGATCCAGCCTGGCTAAGGGCTCGGACAACAGTGCCATGCTGCTATGGCGTGACAGCAGCTCTGCTTGATGTCCTAGAGCACCCCACTTTCTTGGAACCTTAATCTTGGACACTCAGTCATTTAACTAATTCCTTAGTTTTCTGGTTGGTGAGCTGACTGTCTCCCCTGCCTAGAGTCTAAGCATTGTCAGGATTGTACATACTTACTACATGGTTGGTATTTATCCAGAGTTCGCAACGGGCCAGGTACCACATGGGATGACAGGGTGGTGCCTCCCAGCAGGTCGCTGGGGTTCGGAATGTCAGTGTCTCCATCTGACAGTTGAGGACACTGAGTTCCCCAAGGGGCTGAGTGGAATTCTCAAGGTGGCAGAGCGCCTGTCCAGGGTTGGGGAGGAATGGGATTTGAATCCAGGCCAGTGGGTCACAGTCCCCACATTCTTAATCGGGGCTTCATAGTGCTTTGCTAAATCAGTGTTTGTTGACTGAATAAGTGAACAGTGAATTTGAGAGGCAGTGGGGTGTGATGCATGGAGGAAAGTTTTCGTAGCAGGGCAGATTTGGGTGCAGGTGGGGCTCTGCCACTGGTTCCCTGGTGACCTTGGGTGGATTCCTGAAAGTTTCTAAGCCTCAGTTTCCTCCTACATAAAATGGAGCTAGAAATCTTTCTTTTTCAGGCTATGAGGCTTTGAGATTGTGAATGAAAAGGCTGGGTCCTTGGGATTGTGCTGGAGAGGAGAATGCATCAAGACAGTCTCTGGGCCAGTTCCTGGAATCCCAGACATAAACGGCCAGAGGTGGCCACGTGGCATCCCATCTTGGCCACCCACAAGCTGGGTGACCCTCGGTGAGTCTCTCGAACGTGCTAGGTGTTCGTTCTCTCTTCTGTCACGGTTCCGGCCCCGAGGGCTCGCAGAAGGAAGGAGAGCTGGGGCCGTAGTAAATACTAAACAAATGTCCGCTTGGCGTCCCCGCGAAGGTGCTCCCACGTCCTGCTGTGTTCCCGTGCTAGTGCCTTGCCATCAGAAGCGTGGCCCAGGACCAGCAGTGCCAGCATCACCCAAGAGCCTGTTAGAAATGCAGGGCATGAGGCCCCACCCAGAGCTCCTCAGTCAGGACTCAGGGCTTTGTGAACACTGGCCTGACTGTCGGAGGAGACCCGCCCTGGGATACTTGGGAGACAGAGGCCACCTGTCCCCAGGTGACGGTTGCCTAGCAGCTCGCTCTCTGTGAACCTGCCAACCCTTAGCCTCTGCACTCGACCCTCCCATGCTACTCTGTTGCCCAGGGGCTGAGGGGCTTCCTTTTGAAGGCTCCCATATCATCACCCAGCTTCTGGCTGGAGAGAGGCCCTGGTGAAAAACAGGAGGATGGGCTGGAGGAGGGAGAAGCTGGCAGGGCTCCTTCCTCGTCTCCCTCTGCTCACTGTCTCAGTGGTGCTGCTGCTTGTACGGGACAGGCTCTCACCAACGCGGGCTCTTCTCTGTCCCTCCAGCTCTGGGGTGCTAGCAACTTCCTGACGGTGCTTACGTAGCCCCTCGGCTCTCCTGGTTGGCTTCTCAGCTTTTCCATCACCAGAGCAACCAGTTCCATGTATTGAATTCTCTCTGTTTTAAATGCTCAGGGACGTTTCTGTTTTTCTTGGTTGGATCTAGTGATCCACCCAGGCTCACACTGCAAGGGGTAGGGGTCTTGGAAGCAGGCGGTTTGGACACGGGTTCCAGCTCTCCTGCTGGCTGTGCCACACCCTGGCCTCATTCCCGGGGAAGGATCTGGGCTCAGTGAGGCCCCTTCTCTCCAGCTCCAACACCCCATCTGGCCCTCGCCCAGGCCTTCCTCACCTGTCGTAGGTGGAGTGCGTAAATGGCCTCAGGTCTTTGCGCCTTCCAGGTCCGAGTTCTTAGCCAAGGACTTTGTAGCTCCTTCTACCAAGAGGTGGGTAGATTTCCTTGTCCCTGGAGTCGGGATTTCACCATCTGACTTGCTTTGGTCAATGGGATATTAGCAAACATCCCACAGGCAGAAGCTTGGAGGAACACTTACCTGTTTTCATTAGTGCTCTCAAGTCTCCGCCATCAGCATCAGCAAAGCCTGCGCTGGTCCAAGGAAGAGTGAGGGACATGCAGTGCCCAGTGGCCCCATTCCCTGCAGGGGACCTCGTAGACGGATGGGTAGGTTAGCCCAGTGTTAGCAGGGACACCTCGCTCACCACCCCAGGTGCTATCCATGGATGCCGTAAGATTTCTGCTCTTGTTATGCAGCATGGATGTGGGAAGAGCTGACTGGTACATGCCCGACAGGGCGATGAGCAGCTCTCTTCATGTTGCCCGAAGGCATGGAGTGTGGTGGGCAATGGCACGTGAGAACAATGTTCGTGGACAGGTAGACCGAGATTGGGACTCCAGCTCTGCTACGTCCTAATGGGTACCCTGGGGAAAGTCAGTTTGCTTCTGTGGGCCTCAGTTTTGTCCTCAGGAGAATAGGGATAATGAAAGGACCTACCCCAAAGGGGGTTGTAGGGATTGAGATGATATATAAAGTGCCTGGAACTTGATAAAGTTCTTGATAAAGGCTATCATGGTTATAAGCAGGATTAATGATGTCATGTGATAAAAACCAACAACCACCATGATCTACTTTTGCCCCCTCTCTGCTCCCTGACATGTCCCCTAACTTGCCATTCCTCAAATGCCCCATGCTTTTGTATGCCCCAGGGCCCTTGCATGTGCTGTTCCTTCTCCCTGGAGGGCCGTTTCTTCCCCCTTTCCAACTAGTGAGTCTCCTCTTTTCTTCAAGACCCCACTTAAGTGCAGCCAAGAACTGAAGGGTAATTATCTGAGTGTTTCACTTCTCCCTCCTGGCCTTTTGGGCTGTTATATGCGCAAGCATATTCTTCATTTAACTCTAGGGTCACCCGGGGTTAGCCATCTCTCTCACTGTGGAGTGTGAGAGAGTTCACCCATACCTGGGCCAACGTGACAAAACACTCATGGTATTTTCCCCAAGGTATGAGATGTTAGGACATAGCATTGTGGCAGAGAAAAAAAATGCTGGTGTGGCAAAACGGAGCTTTATTCTATCAGTTCTCCAAACACAACCTCACTGGGAAACGACTGCATTGACTCGTTTATTCAGCTGGCCAGTTGGTCAACGGGCAGCAAATATTTATGGATCACCGGCTCTGTGCCGGGCACTTGGGTGGCTCTAGGTTTACAGGTGTGAACAACAAGCAAGGTCGTTTCAGTCGGCTCACAGTCCATCGGGGAGGACAGACTCGTGCCTGGGGAAGTGTTTCAGGGAAGCTCTTAAGATGGCTGTGAGGGGTCAGCCCGGTGTGGCGATGGACAGAGGTATTCGAGGCATCCACCTGGGTAAGGGAGCCGGTGGGGGTTGGGGCACTAGGGGACCCCCCAGTGGACTGGAATGGGAGAGTGGTCTGTGAGAGGACCGTGGTTGGAGAGCCTGGCCAAGGCCAAATCACGGAGGTCAGGGCAGGCAACTGGGCAAGACCAAGCAGGTGAGGTCTGGTCACCCCCATTTTACAGACAGAGACACTGAGAGGCATCTCCATCAGTCACATCTTGGGGAGGGAACAACAGCCCAAGAGAAACTGCAGTCTGGGTGTCACATTTTATGCCTCAGGAAACCTGGAAGCTGGTTTCACCGAGGAAATAAATAAACAAATAAAACAAAACAAATACATAGGATATTTATTTTAGTGAATAGAAGCAGACTGCCTTTCTGTGACCCAAAGAAGAAAGAGAACTTTGATTGGATGGCCTTGCCATCCATCATCTTAGGCAAGAGGGAGGCGGGCCCTAGCCTGAGTGGGAGTAGTTTCCATGGAGACTGCCCATCTGACATCTTTTGTGTTCACTCCTCTAAGATGGGGTGGGGGTGGCCACTCCTTGCATTCAGATGCTGGGTGCATCAGTTGGGAACATGTTCAGCTGCAGTAATGCAGAGCCTAACAGAGGGATGGTTGTCTCTGGCAGGGGATGCTGGAGGTGGGCAGTCTCGTCAGGGACCCCTGTCTTCCCCCCCCTATTCTCTCCCCCCCCCCACACACACACCTTTTGGTCTCACGATCACAAGGTGAAGACTACACCTGAGACTCACCTCCATTCCAGGAAGGTTAAAGAGCGAAAGGAGAAGATGCATGGTCTTGTCATTCTGGAGGGACCCCTTTCCAGCAGTTCACCACTGTCGCCTTGGCGGGAACTATGTCACCTACCACTCTCCACTGCAAAGGAGTCTGGGAAACTGCATATTTTTAGTCAGCTCCATTGCCAAGCCAAACAAAAGCAGAGTCCCGTCAACAAGGAGGAATGGGGTGGGGAGCAGACGTGGTTAGGCAACCAGCAGAGGGCCGAGAGCGCTGTGTGGTCACATCTATTACCTGACGCTCTCCTGATTCAAAGATGAAGGAGACCTTAAATGAAAAAAACAACAAAAAAAACCCGACGGGATGTTTATGAGCATTCTGAATGTTTCATTTACAGCCTCATTCAAAATAAAACGAGTTAAAGTGTTTCTACGAGGTTGGGAAAAGAAGGGATCAGTGTTTTGGGCCAAGACTTCCCTTGCGGATGGCGTCTTTCACTATCATTTCACAAAGAAGGAAACTGAGGCACAGAAAGGCTGAGGCTTTTGCCCAGAGTCACCAAAGCGGGGTTCAATCCAAACAACTCCCTCCTGGCCCCACAGCTCTAGCTGGGGTGCTGTGGGTGCTGTGGGGAGCTGCAGGAGAAGGTGGGCACACACAGAGATGGGGGCACATTGGGGAGGAGGCATCGGCCTTCTTGACCACACCCCTGGGAGGTGCTGCATGTCAGGCCTTGGGGCGCCCACCGCTTCCCTCTCCCTTCTGCTGCCCCCAGATCTCTCTAGGGCTCCCAGTTGATCCCAGACTTTCTGTGAGTCAGTTCTCTACACTTGAGAGCTTGGCCCTGGCGGGGAATTCTCTGTTTCTGGCCGAGAGCTTCTGCCTGACCTCGCTGTGCTCTGTGGGGCCAGAGAAGGCTCTGCTGTGGCCGGCGGGGCTGTGGGGTCACCGATAAGAGCCCAGATGGGCCATCGGCGGCCTGTGTTCACACCCGTCTCCACACATCAGAGTGGTGGGCACGACACCGTGTCTCCCCTGTGTTTTGGCTTCCTCCTCTTGAGAGTGGGCAGCACAAGGCCGCTCACAGCGCTGTTGTGAGAAAGGAAAGAGGAAGGTGGTTGCCAGGTGCCTGGCTCATGTGAGAGCTGTGATCGCCATGGCAACACACCTCCAGGTATGGGCCCTTGGAGGAAGTAGGAAGATCGGCCCCTTTCTCATGCTGTCACTCAGCCCCTGTGAGCCTTGGTGCCTGCCTTGTAATGTGGGAACATTCCCCAGGTTTCCCTTGTAGGGTTGCTGTGAGTTTTAGAAAGAAAAACATTTTAATAACTAACCTTTACGGAGGAGCCTTGATCACCTGCCAGGCCCTTTGCCCCATCTTTCACTGGATCATCTCTTTAATATGTAACTGGATGTCAGACCACCCTTGGAGCAGTGAGGATAAAAGGTCTGCAAGAGCTTCCCAAGCCCACTCCTGTGCTAAGCAAGCTCTCCTTGCCAGAGCCTGGTTCCCCTGCGCCCAGCGCAAAGGAGGCAGGTCCCTGACAAATGGCCTGTGCCTTCCTTACTCATGGAGTCACTCATCCGTCGTGAATAGGCAGAGGCCGCCCAGGCATCTTACTGCAACCCCTTCCTGGAAATCCAGTTGGAAGATGAGTGATGAAAGAGATTGGGAAAATACAGCTTAGAAATTACATTACAGTAAAATAACTGTGTTCCTGAAACAGGGCTGTCTGTCCATCAACGAGCTCATAAGAATGATAACAGCTTTCCATAAAAGCAAAACACAAGGAACCCAGTCCCGGGTGACCATTTAAACTGGAGACCATTTTACCCAGTCCTGTAAAATGGGCAAACAATGAACACATCTACTGTCCCAGGGGCTCTGCCTTGGAGCAGTCACAACAGCCAAACAAATTAACTCTTTTATTTATTGCACTTAGAATTTTTTTTTTGGTCTCAGGCCCACTTTATGAGTCCATAAACATTTAATTCATAATCTGTTACATTTTTTTTAGAATGTTGAACGGCTTTCGGGCGTTATATGGAAGGAAAAGTTTTCTTAAGAGAATTGCTCAAGGAATTCTCTTACTGTACCTTCCTTTCTTGGAAAAGGCCCCAGTGCCACCCAAAATTCATCTTCAGACCTTGGAGGGCAGTCATAGATGTTCAATTCCAGTTTTTCGCTGGTGATTCTGTTTCTCTCTCACGAAGGGAATTTTGAAATAAAAAAAAACTTACCTAGCTGACGCCGTGCCAATCAGGGCAGTGTTAGGCTTCAAGTCACAAATAGTCTAACTTGATAGTGGCTTAAACCAGCACACAGTTCTTTTTCTCATGTGATGAGGATGTCTGGAGAAAGGCAGCTGCTGGCACCTTTTCATGTGCTCAGCAAGGGCAAGTCAGCATCTCCTATGGCTTGTATTAGAGTCTTATGCCTGCTGTAACAAATTACCATATACTTGATGGCGTAAAACAACACACATTTAGTGTCTTAACAGTCCTGTAGGTCAGAAATCTGATGAGTCTCACTGGGCTGTAAGCAAGGTTTCCGTGGGGCTGCTTTCCTCCTGGAGCTTTAGGGGAGAATCCATTTCCTGGCCTTTTCCAGCTTCTAGGGGTCACCCACATTCCTGGGCTCATGGCCCCTTCCTCCATATTCCAAGCCAGCGAGGTGCATCTCTCTGCCCTTCTTTTATCATCACATCTCTTTCTCTGATCGCCTCTTCCACCTCTGTCTTCCACTTTTAAGGACCCTGTGGTTCTTTTGGGCCCACCTAGATATTCCAGGGTACGCCCCCCATCTCAAGGTCAGCTGACTAGCAATTTTAATTCCACCTGCTACCTTAATGCCTCTTTGCCATGTAAGGTAACTTTTTGCACAGGTTCCAGGGAGTAGGATGGGGACACTTCTTGGGGGGGCCACCATTCCGTTTACCACACTGCTATTGCCTGTCCCATCATGGTTTCAAGATGGCTGCTGCACCTCCAGCCAGCATGTTGGCATTCAAGGGAGGAAGGGAGGAGAAGCTTTTCAGGATTGCACCAGCTGGGCCTGGGCCTTTTTTTATTAGGAAAGCAGAAGCTTTCCCATTGGTGTCTCAGCAGGCTCTGTTCACATCTCACAGGTCAGAACCTGGCCACTTGGCCAGCCACATCAAGCTACAAGTCGGGCTGGTAAGCTACACAATAGGCTCCCTCTATATCAGGAGGTGGCAAGAGAGAGGGTGGGTGTGAATGACTCTAGGAAACACATCAGCAGTGCCTGCCACAGCCCCCCTTCCCAGGCCCCTGAACTCACTTCAGCCAGTCTTTGCAGCCAGGGCACCAGGAGGTAGGAAGTGGTGGCTTCCAGAGCATGTCTCTAAAGCTTTCCAGTGGAATGTAGTTGTCAGGCACCTGGGGAGTTCCAAGAAGACGTTTCAAGATCTGCCCCCGGAATGGTGGGGGAGGCTCCAGGCTTTGGAATGAGCTGTCCTGGGTTCTAGCACCTTCTTGACTTGACAACGAAGGAGAATATGTGCAAAGTGCCCAGCATGTCTGGTTCCAGGTGGGGGCTCAGCAAAGCACCAGAGCCACCCAAGGCAGGTGTGGGATCAGTGAGTTACGGGTGGCCGCAGGCTGGTTGGGAGACGCAGGTACCATTTTGGCAGTGATATGGCAATGGAAAGGCAGTGGATCCCCCGCCGGTGCTTCCGTTTTATGGGTCTTTCTCTCCCAACCATAGAAGTCTTGGGCATATTGAATGGTGGCCTCATTAGGGGTTATTAGCACATCAGCACGCTGTGTGTTTTACATGGAAAACTGGTCACGGTTCTGTGCCCTAGCTAGGTTCTGGGCCCCTGTCGTTGTTGATTTCCTGCCAAAACCCACTGGTTTTGCCTGAACTTATTTCACTGACTTCCAGTTATGGAAACAAATATCGTGGGAAGTTTGGGTCGTTCATAGAAGCAAGAGCTACTGAGGACCCACTGGGCAAGCCCCCGACCCCCACACGCCCCAGACAGCAAGGTGCCTCCTCCAGCCCATTCTGAACACCACGTGCTCAAAAGAATCTGGAAAATAAAACCAGAGTTAATTTGACGTAAACATTTGAGCCCTCCATTGACTGGCTGCTAAGCCCACATCCCGTGGGAACACAAGAGAGGGACAAGGTGGGCTCCCTGCCCTGGGGAGGGAAAGGAAGACACAGAAAGCGAACAAACTCCCAGGGGCTGGGTCCCTGCACTATACTCCCCTGACTACCTCTGGGCGACAACGTTGGGCAGGTGACTAAACCTTTCCGAATCTCAATTACGTCAGCTGTGAGGGCGGTAATATCAGCGCCTCCCTCCAGGGCCATTTCAAGGACCATCGTGTGGAAAGTGCACGGCAGAGGCCTGGCAGATAGGTCATACTGTCCAAGTGCTGGCTTTCGCTCTGGTTATTATCATTTTTGATGTTCGCAAACAGCTCAAACACGCAGCATCTGGATGGAGCTGAGCCACATGGCACGGCCGCACGGAATAGGAATGTAATTTGAGTCAACTAGAGTCGCCGCTCTGTTATCAGGCTCTCAGAACGAGCTTTGCACGACAGCATGAGTGTGGCCTCTGGCTCCAAGCCTAGTCTCCCCGGCTCCATCAGCCTTCTTTTCCATGTCGTACGTACACCAGCTTCCTCACTGAAGTAACGGAACTTGTGAAGGTGCTTGACTCCCCGGACTGGCTGTGAGGGCTGGACCAGGTCATACAGAAAGGTGCTGAGGATGCAGGTGGGTCCTCCATGAACCCCACCGGTTCCTCTGCACACATAACTGCAGCAAACAGATCCTGGAAGAATGCCATGAGGTAGTTCCTACCAGCAGCCCCATTTTGTAGATGGGGAAACTGAGGCCCAGAGAGGCAAAGCCACTGGCCTTGGGTCCACAACCAGTGTATGGTTGGGTGGGCTTGAAAGTCAGCCCGAGGGGGTGATTTCAGGGATAAGTGAAATCGGTGAGCAAGGTCCCAGCTCTTCCCTGGGACCCCTGCCCCAGGTCTTGTCCCAAAGCTGGGGAAAGGGAGCTTCCCTGCAATGAGTTAGCTTCGGGGCATCTTTCTCACGTTCCTCCCCACTCCAGGCCAGCTCTTTATCCCTAGGGAGAGGCTCGCCAGTGAGAACCTGGGAATTCTCTTATCTCTTCCGAGCAGGATGCGTCCTGTGTTGTGTCCCCACCGAGGTTTCCAAGTGCTCTGATGAGCTTGCAGATTTCACAGGCGATTGCTCAGCTGCCCTCCGGCCCAGCTTTGGGGGGGCTGTGTTTTGTTTGCCAGCCCCTCGCACCCGGCCGGGCTCCCCATGTCCCTGGCCTTTTCTGCTGCCCCCGGCCCTCTGCTCCCCTGCAGGCCTGTCCCAGAGACAGCAGTGTGAAATGGCAGGGGTGAATTCCTGCCTAGGAGGGAGGGGGCGTTTCCGCCGATTCTTTGTGAGGGGGTAGGGGGTGGGTTCCCCACCTGGGAGGGAGCCGGTGGGGGAACGCAGTGCCCTGCTCCGCCTTCGGGGGCACTGTGCAGGCAGGCGAGGGCAGGGGAGGACTGCCTGCCTGGCCGGGGCTGGGTTTCCACCGTCCTCCACCCCATCAATGCCACTTCTGAAAGATACTCTTAATCAAGCCACAAGGGAATGGAAATAGGTAATTAATCTAATTGTACCAAGGAGCATGGGCGGTGGTTCTCACTCTTACCCCCAGTGATATTTGTTTGAAAATGCAGGTACTTGGCCCCCGGTTTCTGAGTCAGACTCCTTAGGCGTGGGCAGAACCATGATTCACAGTTTACAGCAGGCCCCAGGTAATTCTTCTGACCAGGCACATTTTGGGAAACGCTGGCCTGGCAGCTTGGGCAGGTGCTGGGGTGAGCATGATCCTCACTGCTATGTCTCCTGATCTCTCTGAGTTTTGGAGCCTCTTGGAACCTCTGTCTCTTCTTCTACTGTCTGGGGATGATACTATCTCTCTTATGGGTTTGTTGGGAGAAATCTCAGGGTGCCCTGCACACAGCAAGCACGGATAGAATTTTCAGGACAGGATTTATTCTTATTGTCCATCATGATATTCAAAGACATAATCTTCCTGGCCAAGTTTCCGAAAAATCATAGACAAGGACAGACCACGCTGAGCTCATAGGGTTGGAATCAAGAGTAGAGCCCTTGAGTGTTTTGAGCGCCCTCTGAGGCTTCATTTTAGGGACTGAAGCTCTTGACATGGAAAAGTCCAAATGTTGACAATAATAAAACAAGGGATTCAACTTATTTTCTTTTTCCCTGGGGTACAGAAACCTGGAATCAGGAAACATCGAGAGATTCTCAGAGCGGAGGGTGTTGGGGCCAGAGAGGGTCCAACTCTTCTGTGCCTCAGTTTTCTCCTGTATAAGATGGGGGTATTACGGTTCTTACCTCATCAGTGCTTGGAGGATTACATGATATCGATAAGGCATGGGAAGCTCTCAGAGCTCCACCGTTAGCTGAGGTTCACTATTTGAGAGTTAGCGTTAGTGTTAGTGGCAGTCTGTCTTTTTCACAGATGAGGACATTGGAGGGGCCAGGAGACATTCTCCATTTGCACAGGATTCCTGTTGATGAACTGGGATTTGGGGTTGGGGTTTGAATTGAGGCCCTTTAGAGATCTTCTCCACTATCAGGGCTGTGGACACGGTGGAAGAGGCCTGAGCAGACAGCCTGGCTCTCTGGCAGAATCGGCAGGTTCTTAGACCAGGAGGTGGGGTTACTCTCCGGTTTGTCCAATTCCTGTGGTCTCTTCTGAAAGTCAGTATGAAGGGGAACCTGGTGGGGTCCTCAGAGTTTTGGGGTCCTTGTCTTTTTATGAACGTTCTACTTTGTCACAGGGAATCCCCAAATATTCTCTCATCCAGGGTTTCTGTTGACCCAAAGCAGGAAGCTGCCAGCTCAGCACTGATTTTACATTTATTGACTTATGTTTTCCCAAAGCAGGGAGGCAATAAAACCTGAAATATGGTGGCTGAACAAATGGCCTCATGCTGTCTTCCTGAGACTTTTTTTGGGATGGGGAGAGGAACACACACACACACACACACACACACACACACACATTCATTCACGTGCGCGCATTTACATATATAAACACACCACACATACATATGCAAACACGAATACATATACGCTCATGCACACACCCATTCACATACACACTTATGCACACCCACACACATGCACACACGTGCATACACCATGCACATATATGCGGTACATCCTGGGTGGGATAAGATGGATCGCCCATTGATCTCTATAGTGAATGCTTGGCTGGGCTGGAAGGGCTCTAAGACGGGTTGGCTTTTTGCAAGCATCTAATACAGGTGGCTTCTGCGTTCTAGAAATGTCACCAGGAACCCCCAGCTCATGCTCCAATAAATTCATCACCTGCTGGGTGATCTCACTATGAGAATGAACCACTTGGATGATGTAAGGCTTTTTCCTGAGGATTTTCTATCACAGAATCCACAGAGCAGTCTCGCCTTCCCAGGAATGTGGACCAAGAGGGAAACCTGCCCAAACATGACCTTTCTGGCACCTCTTTACATTAAAAGTCCACGTCATTTTTGCTTTGCATTCCATATTATAGACAGAGATTTTTTTAAAAAACCATTGTGTCCTCCCATTATTTTAGCAAAAAAAAAAAAAAGATAATTTCCCCCGCCCCCCATACATCATGTTTATCTCGAGTCTTCTCATGGTCTCTTTCTTTGAAAAGCTAAGTTGACCTTAAAGTGATAAACCGAAATGCAATCTCCTCTTCCTAAACGTCAGTCATTCACACTTTAGTAAGACTGAGGAAACAATCTTAAGTGTTAGGTTTTCAATGACAACATGAGATGAGACCATTAAAACCCAGGATCCCTGGGAGGGTCAAGAATAGGAAATACGACACCCTAAAAGGAGTCAAACATAAGGAAAGAGTGGAGCAAAGACATGTTGCCAGTTTCCCTTTTGGGCCTTAGCCTCCCCTAGTTCTCTGGTCTGTGTGTGGCTCTAAGGAGGAACAAAATTCTCTCATGGAAAGTTCTCTCCTTGGCCAAGAGCTCAACTGCCTGGTCCCTCCTCCATCACCCTCTGTTCCATCCCATCACAGAGAAGGCTTTCGGTTTGTTCTTCTCTGTGTATCTTCCCCTTTTCTTTGGTTTGCCAGGGCACTGAGAATATCAGTGTGTAGGGCTCTTCTCGGAATATGTGGCATTTCCCAAACCCTTGCACAAACCCTTAAACTTTGTCCAATATATATGACATGTTATCCAAATGCATATCAATAATTTTTTAATTAAATTATTATTTGTTTGCCTAAGTGGCATCATAGTTGTACATATTCATAATGTCTGCTTCTTCTTGTCTGGGTTCAAATCCCAATTCCTGCCACTTGATGGCTGTGTGACCTTGGGCAGGCTACTTTACCTCTCTGTGCCAGTTTTCTAATCTACAAATGGGGGTAAAAACAGTACCTAGGCTGTTGTGAGGATAAAATAAATCAAGATGTGTAATGTCCTAGGAATGGTGCCTGGTATATGCATGTTAGCTCCCTAACTATCAGTGGAATTCGCCCCATGCTGGGAAGGAATAATTTGACTTTTCACAATAGACAATGGAGTATGACCCTTTGCAGTGCAAAACTGTTCCACCCTGTACCGAAAGCCTCACCGGGCAGTTACTCCAGCTCAAGTATATTCAAAGGGGATGATGAATTGGTAGAGGGTCCCAGGCAGCTATGTAGGAGCAGGGTGATTCCCGTGTTGGGAGCCATTGGCATGATTGAGGGTGGCAATATTAGAGATAGTTCTTCCTGGTGGGCTGCCTTGGGGCAGGTGGGCCTGAGGACACTGTTGGTTGTGAGCCTCTGCTTTGCCAGAATTTGGCTCTTGCACCAGCCTGCCTGGAGCTGCCTGGCCCCCTAAATGCACTCTTGGGTCTCTCCGGGTCTCTGTGGTCTCCCCAGGCAGGCCTCCGGGGGGTGCGGGGAGCCTGTGCACAGGGGCCCCTCCATTTGTGGTGCAACGCATGCCATTTGTCAGTGGCATGGGGTGACTTCTGGGCACCCCTTGGAGTGAGCTTGCAGAGTTCAAGGCTGGTCGCCTGGGCACTCATTATCAGATCTAATTGTGGGCTCAGATTTCACAAACCAGAGGGCTGCTCAGGTGGAGGACAAGCTGCAAAGGTCACGCCTAAAAGCTTATTAAACCGCTGGTGTGAAAGGTAAGACCATCTGGATGCCATTTGACAACTTAAGTGGTAATTACACCATTTGGCGCAGGAATTAGTGAGAGCTGTGGCTTGAACTGTGGCAGGAACAACGTGTTGGGTTTTTTTTGTTTGTTTGTTTGGAGGGGGGTGGTTTGGGGCAGTCCCATCCCAGCACCTCGTGGTCTTTGCTCCCGTTAGGGCTGTAGATCCTGCACTGAATTCTTCGGGTGGGCTGCAAAGCTGGGGCAGGCAGCCACTGCCCTCACTGGGCCCTGCAGCCTTGATAAATAACCAGGAACACCTGCTTCCACAATACTCCCCGTCCCATCCCGGCAAGGGAGGTGGGGCGACATCCAGCGGCATTCCTCCCGAGCAATATGGAAGTGTTTAAGCAGGGTTTGCACCAGGCAGGGTAGCTAAGATCTGAACCTTTAAATTACAGCCATTCCCAGGCTGAGGAAAAGTAAATAAACAGTTCACAGCTGCAGCCAACTGAACACAGAACTGGCTATCTCTTCTGATTGCCGGACAAGTAATTAAGTGGGAAATGTGAGCTCTCACCGTCAGGGTGAGATGATCAAGGTCTGGGGGCAGTAAATCTACCCAACTCCAGAGACCTCAGATTAACCCTCGCAGGACTGGCAGGGCGAGGCGCGGGCAGGCATGGGGGAAGCCCCGATCAGGAGCCCACTGTCGAGAACGTCAGACGCTCACTAACCAAATGGAAACCGCCCACCTCACCCTGTCTTGTTTTGGGGACATGACACCCAAGAAAGCACTTCAAAAGCAGTGCTGTCTGCATGTACTGGTGGTCCTTCTGGGCTGAGTTGTGTCTCCAAAAGTTGACATGTTGGAGTCCTAACCCCCAGCATCTCAAAATGTGACTGTACTTGGAGATAGGGCCTCTAAGGAGGTAATTAAGTTAAAATGAGGTCATTAGGGTGGGCCCTGATCCAATCCAACTGGTGTCCATATAAGAAGAGATTAGGACACAGGCACGCACAGAGGGAAGATCATGTGAGGACACAGGGAAAAGACGGCCATCTACACGCCAAGGAGAGAGGCCTCAGGAGAAACCAACCCCATTCACACCTTGATCTCCAGCTTCCAGCCTGCAGATCTGTGAGAAAATAAATGTCTACGGTGCTTTGTCATGGCAGCCTGAGCAAGCTAATAACGCTGATCTTTGTGTGCTGAGAGCAGTTCATGTGCTTTATAATAAGAACTGACAATGCCAGGGGCTGATAGTCTGTGCCAGGCCCCTGTAAGGTAAGCATGTCACGTGTGGCTTCTTGTACTCACCAAAGCACTGGCATGCCCATTTCAAAGATGTGGAAACTGAGGCCCCGAGAGGCTAAGCAAATAGCCCAGGGTCATATAGCTAGGATGTGTGGAGAGAGAACGGTTTCAGAGAGTTGGGTTTCTCAAACCCAGCTGCACAGTGGAATCACCTGGGAAGTCAAGAAATACTGATTGCTGGGCCCCAACTCCAGATGAAGGGAGTTAGAACATGGGCAGCAGTTTTCCAGTCGCCCCAGGTGATTTTCACCTATAACGAGGGTTCAGAACCACTGCTTTATATTTAATTTTTCTTGCTGGATTCCTTTTTTTTTTTTTTAAAGTGGTGGTTTTGCAGGAGCTTATGTCCCATGTGTCACCTCCCTTCTTTCCATATTTCCCCAGGTGAGGTTGCTGCAATGTGGTCCTCACATCCACGGTCAATTAGCTTGTGTTTATGCAACTGTCAGCACAGGCTCTGGAGACCAAACGCCAGGGTTTGAATCCAGACTATACCCACTTGCTTGCTGTGTGATTTCAGGCAAGTCGCTTGACCTCTCTGGGCTTCAGTTGTCTCATCTATAGAATGCGGATCTTAAAAGTACCTACCCCTAAGCTTGTTATTAACCGAGTTAATGTTAGCAAACCCCTTAGAACAATGCCTGGCACATGGAGAGTGTTAGAAAAATGTTTGTTCGTCACAAAATAAACATCTTGTATATTTAGCCCTGGGTGGTAAGATGCTGAGGGTGCGGGTAGGAATGGGAGACAGAAACTGAGTCTGAGCCAGCTCTGTATTTCCCCCAGGACACACAGGGGCCTTCAGCAAATTTTAGTGGGAGGGGACAGGGCACCATTTGTCCAAGGCATTCACCACCGCCCGCCCTCACCACGCACACATCATTCCCATGAGGGGTGTCACGACAGCCAGCCCGTTCTGTTCACATGTAAACCGTGACACTGGCAACCAGAAGTCATGGAGGCCTGCACACATGGCATCTGAGATGTCATGGCCACATGGTTTTCTCTGTAGAGAATGAGGTATTAGGTGGAGAGTGAGGCACTTGGGCAGACATGTGCCCGGCGTGGGTACTGATGGGGTTTTGGGCAATCCTCCTAGCCTTTTGTATTCTATGTAGTCCCCTTTCCCCTGCTGTAAGAATTCATATCCCTTTTGTAATAAAAAACATAGCTTTTTTTTTTTGTAAGAATGATGTAAAAATTGGCTAAGTCATCCCAAGCATGTTTTAGCATTTCCTGGACATCCTCATGCCCCTCGGTCCTCACCCGGGGAGCACGTGCCTGCCTGTTTTCTGGCCTGTGGCCCTGGGACGGGGGTAGGCGTGTGTCACCCAGCTGCCTGTCTCAGAGCTGCTGCAGGGGACCTGGCCACATGGCCACACTCTGTGGAGGTGCTGGTTGCATGGAAGCATGGATCTCTGGGCTGGTGGGGCCTTGGGGACCTGTTACAGAAGGACTTTGCATCAGGCTGGAATGCGCTCCCAGGAGGGTCTGGGGATGAGAACAGAGGTGGGAGGGCCGGCCGAGTGGCTCAGTTGGTTAAGAGCTCGCTCAAGAGTGCGAGCTCTGAGCAACACCGGTTCAAGTCCCGGCCTGAGCTGAGCTGCTGCTGAGCTCCCAACAGGTGGCAGGATGGCTCAGCTAAAAAAAAAAAAAAATCAAGAACAGAGGTGGGAGTGGTCCTTTCCATGGCCATTCACTCCATCAGTTCATCCGCAGTGCGTGGGGAGTTCGTGCAGAGAAAACTGCCTGTGAGCCCCTCCTATGTGCCAGAGCCCTGGGGTTCAATACCAGCCTGCCACGTATCTGATAACTTTCTGTACCTCAGTTTCCTCTTCTGTAAAATGGGGATAACCTACTTTAAAGGGCTATTGAGAGGATGAAACACATTAAAACAGGCGACAGTGCTGACCACTTAGTACGAAGCTCTTGTTACAATCGTAGATGTTTTTCTTATAATACCTCTGACCTGTGTCCATTTGCAGGCATGGACTTGGAGCTCAGGAAGGTGCATTGATTTATTCAGTCCTTCAGCCAATAGTTGTAGCCCTGGATTGGACACTAGTACCTAACAGGAAACAAACCAAGGTTCCCACCCTTGGGAAGTTCTCCATCTCCCGAGGGAGGCAGCCATCAGTCAGACGATCTCCAAGGGGAATAATCCCAAATCTGGAAGGTGCTGGAACCAGCAAGACTAGAGCCAGGAGCGCAGGTGGCAGGAGGCCTGATGGAGACCAGATGAGGCCTGAGCTGGGATCTGAGGAGAGCATAGGAGTTCGCAAGGCAGAGAAGAGGAACAATATCTCGCAAGGCAGAGAAGAGGCGTTTGGTAGGCAGAGGGAACTAGCTCTGTATACAGAGCTTGTCCTGTCAGAGAAATGAAAGGAGGCACTGGTAGGACGGCTGGGGTGCAGAGAGGGAGGTAGACCCTGTTTATTGTCCCCCCTCTTCCATAGTAATAGAATTTTTAACTAGGTCCATCGCGGCTCAGAATAAAGACCGCTTTTCCCAGCCTCCATTGCAGCTGTGATGTGTATGTGACAAGCCCCGGCCAATGTGATGTGAGAAGGGGCGTGTGCCCATCCAGGGGAGGGCGGGTCCTCCTCTTGCCCCGTTTGGTGTCCTCCCAGGGAACTGATGCAGATATGGTGGTGAATTATCACAGCCCGAGGGATGGATCCAACAACTTACAGGACAGGAAGGAACCCAGTGACTTTAGAGAGCCGAACTCAGAACGTTTAGGTGAGGAAAATAAATTCTACACACATCTTGTTTAGCCACTGATATTTTGGTTTCTGTTTAGGGCAGCTGAAGCCCTCTGTGACCCAGTCAAACTTTAATGGTGGCCGGGAAGCCCCCACTGTGCCCGCTCGTTGGCATGGGCTTGGGAGTCACTCCTTGCCGCTCAGCCCTAATCCTCCTGGAGATAACGTGAGCCAGCAACATCCTCTTAAGTTGCCTTTTTAAAAAAAAAAAACACAACACCTTAATTCAGCCCAGCTGAGCTTCAGTTACATGGGAATAATACTCTGGTCTGATACAGCCCTCTAGGTCATGATACACACTTTGCTATTTTCCTCAGAGCCACGGGAAGCTGATGGGAGGTTAGAGGACCAACCTATCGTCGCAAGGCCAGTGACTGGCAGCGCCAGGGCCCTGACTGTCTCACCAGAGTTCCTGTCTGTGCTGAGGATGGTGCAGGTTGGGAGAGACGCTCATGGCCACACTGTGGACAGTCCACTCACATCTCTCCCTTTTTACAGCCGTCCTGCCAGCAGCTGCCTGGGGGAATTGGCACCCATGGAGAGCAGGAAGCCGGCGCCATGCATGGCAGACTAGAAAGATGGAAGGCCCGAGCCGTGAAGGGCATTATGGGGCCCTCCATCACCATCCCTCCCTGAAGGCTGGCCTATCCTGGGATACAGTTCCTTTTGGTTTAGGCCAGTTTCAGTCGGGATTTCTGTTGCTTGCCACTGTAGCGCCTTAACCAGGAAGCTGGGGCCTGGCATTCACTGTCTGCACGTCCTTGGCTGGAGTGTGGTTAGGATTTTCGCAGAGCTGTCGCGTCTCTCACAGACCCTCCTGAGTTCCTTTGGCCTTTGCTTATGGCCCCGCCTCCTTCTGCATTTGACCCATCTCCTCAGGGTCTGGGTTATGCTGCTGATGCTACCCCACAATGGACAGGATGGAATCAGGTTGCTTTTCACTCCAAAGGAGGGACTCCTACCATCATGGCCGGTTGCACAGACTGGGAGCATTGAGGCTCAGCCCGCTCCTCTGGTACTGGGAGCTCCCAGTTTCCTTGTTCTTGGAAGGCTAATCCCTTCTGATGTCAGAGGCTCTTGGGTGCTGGTAGGATCCCGGGCCACAGGATGTGACCTCATTGGGCAGACCTTCAGGGAGAATAAGTGGAATGGGGAGGCCAGATGAGAGGAGGGCCCCAGAAGACCCCCCACTTGCAGAGCCATGAGGTGTCACAGCACCCATCTTTTCTCAGGCCCCTGCCCCATTAATGCTCCCCACTTGGTAATGACCTAATTCCTCCCTTCCCCGATGTGGCCTCTCCCAGCAACACTAAGCTGGCCTGAGATCCCTGCTGGGCCCCCTCCGCATTTATGGGAGAACAGATGTGGGGGGCTAGAATGTGGGTTCTGGGTTTAGAAAAGCTTGCACTGGGTCCTGGGTCTGCTCCTTATTAGTGGTGTGGGCATAGGAACGTCATTTACTATCCCTGCATCCCAGTTCCCATGTTTGTAAAATGGGTATCAAAACTAGTCCCCCCAAACCTGGAGTGGTTTTGAGGATTTCAGGAGGTATTGGCTGAAAGGAGATCAGTGGCTCTGAGAAGGGTCAGCAATGGCGCAGGACCAGGTAGGGTGAGGTGCAGGCGGCACCAGCCACCTAATGTGTGGGGCCCAGTGTGAGATGAAAACGGGGACTCCTGGTTCTAACATCAGGAAGAATTTCAAGTTGGCTATAACAGAGCATTGAACTAAACGCGGGTTTCACTGAGCATGGGCCCTGCACATCTTACTCTTGGTAGAGCCCCTTTTACATGTACCTCCTGGCCCAGGAAGGACCCAGGAAGTGGCAGGATGCCTCAGAAACCATGAAGTCAGTGACTGATCATCAATTGTCCTCTCCCAGCACCTTTGTGTGTCAATTGGGCTCTGCGTGCAGCAGTACCCAGAGACATGACTCTTGAATGACGGAATCTGTCCATTGGCTGTGAGCTGCTTGGTGTGGGGAAGGGGCCATGGCTTTTGGACAATCTCTCC
Organism: Hipposideros armiger; assembly: GCF_001890085.2. Taxonomy (NCBI): domain Eukaryota; kingdom Metazoa; phylum Chordata; class Mammalia; order Chiroptera; family Hipposideridae; genus Hipposideros; species Hipposideros armiger. The sequence continues at coordinate 7,068,824 of NW_017731369.1, read as the reverse complement.
CGCCCCCGAATCCAGCTCAAGGGTCACAACCCCTTGTATTCGGAAACAGCTGACTTCTGGTTCTGGGTTCCAAGGCAGGGGGCCCCGCCCAGCACAGTGACGTCTGCCAGGGAGGCCCCTTGACATCATTGCAATGGTGATTTTTATGGGAGCGGGTACAGGCCGTAAAGCTGTCAGGGTGGAGGTTGCCCTGTGGCCTGTCTTCGCCCATCCCTGTCGTCTCGCCCTCTGAAGGCCTGGGCCTCTGTGACCTTGGGCCCCACCGTGAATGCTCTCATACCTTGGGCAAGCCTGGGGCACGTGGGTGTCCCCCATACTCTCTGTGGGCTGTGTCTTGCCAATCGGTGCCAACAGTGCTTCCAGGTGAAATTTTGTTAGGGTAATAAATGGGATGAAAAAACAGTATTTCACTGTATTTTTTCCTGGGCCATCATGACAGATTGAGGGCCTATGGCTCGAAGCACGCTGGCTGATTCCAACTCCTGTGACCCCAAGGCAGGGGAGCAAATGGGCATGTCGCAGGCTTCCCCTACTCGGCCTGGCCTGACTCCAAGGCCCCCTGGCCTCCATCTCACTGGCCATCCTGCCAGCGGCGCCTGTGGGAATGTTGCACCCGGCGGAACCCAGGCCCATTTCTCCTGCTCCGAGAGCCTGTGTAGCCTCACAGGTCCCGGGGGAGCGTGTCATCCAAATGGGCAGTCTGCCCAGCCCACAGCTGGCTGAGCTGCGTGGGGAGGAATGGGCCTGCCTCTTCCTCCATCACCCGGGACCGGAAAGGGACCCGATGGGTGGGTGTCTTGGGGCCTGGCACCTCACTGGCCCATCTAGAAGAATGGCTGCTGCTTTACCATCTGAGTGATGCCATTCAGAGAAACCAGGCTCCAGGAGAGGAATTCCTGACCGTAAGAATGATAAAATGATCATTATTCGCTATCCACACTCTCACTGTCCAAACTCAGAAATCAGTTTGATTCAGGTAGCCAGGGGACACCTGAGGCTATAATAAATATGACACTACTGCTCACTCTTGGAGCACGGCTGTGTGCCAGGGGCTGTATGTATACAATCCGAGCAAATTTTCCTGGCAGCTCCCTGAAATACTAGAAATAAGAAACACATCACACTTCGTATGTGGCTGTTCCAACACCCTAATATAGAGTGACTCTTTAAATCCTAAGGACAACACTATGAGGGAGGTCCTTTAATCATCCCCATTTTGCAAATGAGGAAATGAGCTTCGGAGGGGTTTAGTGGTTCGCCCAAGGTCACACAGCTGGGAAGTGTCCGGAGCTAGAATTTCACTTGATCAGTCTCAATCCAGAGTCTGTATAAGTTCAGTTTTGTTGATAGTCAACTGAAAATAAGACTGGGACCTAAGACAGGGGCAGGGAGAGGTGTTTACTTCTCCAGCCACATCTCAATCCTCCTCTCCCTCAGCTCACCGTCTCACGACAGTGCCTCCTTTTAGTTCCCGCCCATCCTGACTGTTCTCTCTGCCTCAGGGTCTTTGCATAGGCTGTTCCATCTGCTTGGTGCACTCTTCCCCTCACATCTACCTTGCCTTTACTGCTCATCCTTTGGGTCTCTGCTAAAGGCCCCTCCCCCAGGGATGTCTTCTCTGCCCCCTGGTATGGGGTTTGGTCTCCCTGTTTTATGCCCCATGATACTGGGCACACTTTTCTTTCACAGCACTGGACACCTTTGTGATTTGTAATCTCCTGGACGGCAGGGGCTGAGGCTGCCCTGTCTATTGTTACACCACTTGCCCGTTCACATGTGGGTACTTAATTCATATTTGTTAAGTGGTTAATCAATAAATGGGTAAAGAGGCAAGACATGATTTTTTTTTAAGATTTTTTTATTGGGGGAATGGGACCAGTGCTGGGGAATTGGGGGAAGGGGAACAGACAAGTTGCTGTCCTTTTTTGTTCTTCAATCTAGTTGTGGAGGACGTTGCTTCACTGGCCCAAGTTGGCACCATCATTGCGCTCTTCCCGGGCGAGGCAGATCAGTCGCCGGCTTCTGGACGGCCGCTCACTGCGGCTGCTGGCCGCTCACGCTGGCTGCTGGCTACACACGGTAGCCCATGGCAACCCACTGCCACAGGGGCTGCAGCCTACGCCGTCGCCAGCGACTCATGGCAGCCCAGCTCCAGGTTGAGCCATTGTTCAGCATCTTAGCTGTGGAGGGCAGTGTCACTGGTCCTCATATGTGGGATCTGAACCGGGGCCCTCTGGCGTCTCAAGCCAGATCTTAACCATTGCACCACTCGGCCGGCCCAAGACATGATTTTTGCTTGTCTAGTCCTGAGGGTAGCCCTCAGTTTGTGTCTGGAGTAGAGCCTTTGGTGTCCTTGTGTCTGTAGCTCTTTTTTTTAAAAAAAATTTTTTAATTAAAAATATGGCAAACAAACAATATTATATGAGTTTCAGGTGTACACTATAGTTGTTCAACATGTATAGACCAAAAAAGTGATCACCATGATAAGTCCAGCAACCACCTGACACTGTATCACGCCATCACAATATTGTTGACTATATTCCGCATGCCATACATTACATCCCCATGACTTATTTGATTTATATCTGAAAATTTGGACCTCTTATTCCCCTTCACCTCCCCCTCCCCTTTTTAATTTTCTAATTACAGTTGACACTCAATATTGTTTTATATTCAGGTGTACAGCATAGTGATTAGACATTCATATAATTTAAGAAGTGATCCCCCTGACTAGTCTAGTACCCACCTGGCACTATACATAGTTATTACAATATTATTGACTGTATTCCCTATGCCTAACTTTACATCCCCATGACTATTCTTTAACTACCAGCTTGTACTTCTTAATCCCCTCACCTTTTTCATCCTCCCCCAAACCCCCTCCCATCTGTCACCCCAACAAATCTAGTACCCATCTGACACTGTACATAATTATTACAATATTATTGACTATATTCATTCCTTATGCTATACCCTACATCCCCATGACTACTTTGTAACAACTAATTTGTACTTCTTAATCCCTTCCCCTTTTTTCACCCATATCCCCAACTCCCCTCCCATCTGGCAACCATCAAAATGTTCTCTGTATCTATGAGTTTGTTTCTGATTTGTTTTGTTTATTTTGTTCTTTAGACTCCACATATAAGTGAAATCACACTGCATCTGTCTTTCTCTGTCTGACATACTCCACTCAGCACAACACCCTCCAGGTCCATCCATGCCATTGCAGATGGCAAGAACCCATTCCCTTCCAGGGTTGAGCAATATTCCATTGTGTATACTCGTATGTACCACCTCGTCTTTATCCATTCTTCCATTGATGGACACCCAAGCTGCCTCCACATCTTGGCCATTGTAAACAATGCTGCAATGAACATATGGATGCACATGTCCCCTCGAAGTAGCATTTTTGGTTTCTTCGGGTAAATAGCCAAAATGGGATTACTGGGCCCTTCTTCATCTCTTGTTATAGCCTTTGTTTTAAAGTCTATTTTGTCTGGTATAAGTATTGCTACCCCAGCTTTTTGTTTTGTTTTGTTTCTATTTTCATGAAATATCTTTGTCCAACTCTTTACGTCTCTGTGTGTATGTGTTTCAATCTAAAGTGAGTCTTGTAGGCAGCATATTAAGGGTCTTGTTTTCTTATCTATTCAGCTGTCCTATGTCTGTTGATTGGAACATTTAATACTTTTATATTGAAAGCAATTGTTGATAGATATGTAGCTATTGTCATTTCATTATTCATAATTTTTATCTTTTCTTTTCCCTGTCTTAAATACATCCCTCTAACACTCCTTGTAATACTGATTTGGTGGTGATGAACTCCTTTAGCGTTTTCTTGTCTGGGAAGCTCTTTATCTGTCCTTTGATTTTAAATGGTAGCCTTGCTGGATAGAGTAGTTTTGGATGTAGATCCTTGTTTTTCATCACTTTGAATATTTCCTGCCAATCCCTTCTGGCCTGCAAATTTTCTGTTGAGAAAGTAGCTGATAATCTTATGGGGACTTCCTTATAAGTTACTAGCTACCTTTCTCTTGCTGCTTTAGGATTTTCTCTTTGTCTTTAACCTTTGCCATTTTAATTATAATGTGTCTTGGTGTGGGCCTATTTGGGTTCATCCTATTTGGTACTCTCTGCACTTCCTGGGCTTGTATGTCTATTTCCTTCACCAGGTTAGGAAAATTTCCAGTTATTATTTCTTCCAATGGGTTTTCAATCCCTTGCTTTCTCTCTTCTCCTTCTGGTACCCCTATGATGTGAATGTTGTGAGGCTTGAGGTTATCCCAGAGGTCTCTTAAACTATCCTCATTTTTTTGGATTCTTTTTCGTCTTGCTCTTCCAATTGGGTGTTTTCTGCTACCTTGTCTTCCAAATCGCTGATTCGATCCTCTGCTTTTTCTAGTCTGCTGATGATTTCTTCTAGTGCATTCTTTATTTCAGTTATTGTATTCTTTACTTCTGATTGGTTCTTTTTTTTTTCTGGTTTCTATGTCTTTTTTTTAATGCTTGCTATCTCTTTGTTGAAGTTCTGAGTTCCTTGAGCCCCCTTAAACCATTGTTTTGAACTCTGTATCTGGTAGAATACTTGCCTCCATTTCATTTAGTTCTTTTTCTGGAGTTTTCACCTATTCTTTTTTTGGGGATGTATTTCTTTGTTTCTTCATTTTGGCTGCCTCTCTGTGTTTGTTTCTATGTATTAGGTAGATCTTCTATGTCTCCCAGTCTTGGCCAGGTGGCCTTATGTAGTAGGTTCCCTGTGGCGCCCTGGCACACTCTCCCTGGTCACCTGCTCGGGGTGCTCCAGGAGTGTCCCTTATATGGGTTGTGTGTGCCCTCCTGTTATAGTTGAGCCTTGATTGCTATTGGCACATCAGTGGATGGGATTAGGCTGATTGGCTGTGGGGTTTGGCCACATTCACAGCTTATGGGCTGCTGTGTAGGGGAGCTTACACCACTGAATGGGATTCACCCCAGTGGGCTGTGATGCCTGTTGAGACTGCCCTTTGGGTGTGCTGCTTATGGGGCTAATTGGGTGGTGCTCTGCTGTGGTCTGAAGCCAACCTCCAGGTATATTGGTTCTGGGGCCAATTGGGATGGGCTCTGGTGCAGGCCTGGGTCACCTATTTCCTGTGACCAGCCAGGGACTACTTGGTAGGAGCTATAAAGTGATCCACAGTTTTTTGCTGCCTGTACTAAACCTGGAGGTACGTGAGAGAGGCCACGCTATGAAGAGAATGGCTGCCAGCAGTACTGGGCTTAGAGTAGCTCTGCAAAAAGCCAGGACACCCTGAGGCCTGCTGCCATCTGCCAGCTCCCTTAAAGTTCATCCACTGATAAAGCCTCATGCGGTATGTAAGTTGGGTGAGGCAGGGTCTCAGGAAGTCACTAGAGTGGGAAGAGTTTGGCTCACCAGATTAATATAGATTCTGGTTTGGTGCCAGTGCTGAGCCTGGAGCTACTCAGGAAAAATCTCAGAGCACACTGAGGCCAGTTGTTGCCTGCTTGAGGCCTGTGGAATCCAATCTTTTCCAAGAAAGAGTGCAATGCAGGTGGGGCTGGCTGCTCTTGGAGAAAGTGCCTCCCGCATTGAGGGAGTTGGGTAGGGTGGTGTCCTAATGAGTCAGCAGAACAGAGCTGTGGAGCTCATCAGACTAATCAGATTCAGATTTGGCTGTAAGTGTAGGGGGTGGGCTCAACACATTAGAGATGGCGGCTGCCTGCCCAACTTTACAGGAGAAGGACCCCAACACCGGGAAAATGTGACTGTCCTCCAGCCCTGGCCTCAAAGTGATACACCTCAGTCTGCTCCCCATATGCCTCTGACATCACCCGAGTCACCATCCTGCTGCTGAAGCCCAAGGTGAGTGTTTGCGAGCGAGTCTGTGCACTGGCCGTTTAAGAGGATGTCTGGGTTTCCCACAGCCTTCCATCCCACCTGAATGGTCAGAATCCCCACTGTTTTTCACAGCCAGTTGTTGTGGAGGCTCCTTTTCCCGGCACCAGTACATCGGGCTGGGAGCCTAGAGTGGGGCTGGGGCCCTTCACTCCTCTGGGGTGTCCCTCCCTGTTTTCAACCTCCACACGGAGATTTGGGACCAACCCAGTTCATGTCTCCACCCCTCCTACCAGTCTCGATGTGGCTTCTTTCTATCGTTAGTTATAAAACTTCTGTTCAGACAGACTTCAGGTGGTTCTCCAGGTTGATTGTTCTATAATTTGGTTGTAATTTTATTGTGTTCATGGAAGAAAAAAGACCTGGTGTTTATCTACTCCACCATCTTGGATCTGTTGTCTGTAGCTCTTTTAATTATTAATATAACGAGACAAATAGATTCTATGCAACACCTGTCACCTAGCAGTGCAATCACAATAGGAATTGCTTCTAGAGCAGTTAGTATCTGTTGCTGTGTAACATAAAAACCCACGACTAAGGGGCTCAGTGTCCAAGTCCATGGTACCAGAATCTGTTATTTTTATTCTATATCCCAATGAGGTGTGTGCTTCTTTAAATATAAAACGAAGAAGACTGTCACGCTTTCTCAAATCCCAGAAACACATTACTGTTTCTCCTCACAGCTGAGTGTTTCTCCAACCAGAATGCATCTTGTCATTGATTGAGTACATATATTCTAGTGTCTCTTTTCTCCCTTAAAAACTCTTAGTAAACTGATGATAGATCACAATTGGTATCACCTTGCATGGAAGAAATGTGGTAACCATGAGAACTTCTGCTCTCATGATTGCCCCGTCTGTGCTAACTGTTCTAATGACCATGACCTCACTCAACCTTTACAAACACCTCTGGGGAAGGCGTACAGGTGCGCAGGTGTTTCCATGTTGCAGACGAGGCAGCATAGACTCAGAGAGGGTAAATAGCTTGCCCAAACTCACACAACTAACAGCAAGTACACAGTTGCTTTTTGGATTTAAACTCAGATGTAACTGTAGGCTGGATGCTTAAATATTAGCTATGAAGGATTTGTCATAAAATGTAGCTATGAAATATTAGGCACTTTTTTCCTAAACACTCTGCTAAAACACTGTATTTGCTGTGTTAGTCTGCCCGAGCTGTAGTAACAAAGTACCACAGTGTTGGTGGCTTAAACAACAGAAATGTATATTCTCATGATCTGGAGGCTGGAAGTCTGAAATCAAGGTGTCAGCAGGGTTTTTTATTTCCTGAGGCCTCTCTCCTTGGCTTGTATAATAAATAGATGGCCATCTTGTCTCTGTGTCTTCACAGTCTTCCCTCTGTGTGTGTCTTTGTCCAAATTTCCTCTTCTTATAAGGACACCAGTCATATTGGATTAGGAGCCACCCTCGTGAACTCATTTTAACTTAATTACCACTTTTAAATGTCCTATCTCCAAATATGGTCACATTCTGAGGTACTGCGGGTTAGGACCTCAATATACGGATTTTGGGAAGACACAATTCAGCCCATAACATTTTCATTCTCTTTCTTTCTTCTCACCATGGGGAGTTTCTATCTTATTTTCCTGATTCTATTTCTTATCCCCTATTTTAACAATAGGAGATGTCCATTTTGGAAACTATCAAGTCACTTGAAATCAAACTATTCTCTCCCTCTGAACAATTGAACCATTTTATTTGGTTGTGTGGATATGGTATGGTTAAATCCATCTCAAGAGTTGGTTAAAGAACCACTTTGAAGATGTTATGTGTCCACTGAGTGTTACATCAGAAGTGTCTGAAAACAGATATGCAGCATTTCCCTGTGGTGATTATTTTAATATGTCTCCTTCCACACACACACACACACACACACACACACACACACACACACGTCAGTATTTCCCAATGTGTATGGAGCACAGCTTAGGAGAGTAATTAATATATATCTCAAGGAGGGATTTTTTTAAAATAAAAATATTGTGAAATATTATGCTAAACAAAGTGGACTAGATTTCCTCGCTGCAGGGTTTCTTGGAATCTTTCATGCACTGATGTGATTAGTGAATCTCTAAGAAGGTCTTAGAGCAGGACTCAGCAAACTTTATCTATACAGGACCAGCCAGTAAATATTTTAGGCTTTGTGGGTCACTTGGTCTCTGTTGCCACTACTCAAGTCTGCTGTGATATGTAGCCTGAAAGCAGCCACAGACATTATTATGTAAATGAATGGGTGTGGTCCTGTTCCAATAAAACTTTATTTATAAAAACGAGCAGTGGGCTAGATTTGGCCCATGGGCCACTATTTTAGAGTTTGGAGATTTTTCCAAATGCTGGACTGCGGAGTTCATTATTCAAGGGGTGTTCATGTTCCACAGAGCACACCCTTCATTTGGCCAGCCCTTGACCCTCAGTCATAGGCACATCCCCACTGTTCCATGTCCATCCTGTTTGTGTTTATGTCCTCAGACAGTGGGATACTGTTTTATGAGGCTCATTTGTGGTGGACGGGGGTAACTCATGTAGATGCCTATTCAGACTGTACCCTAAGTGATCCAAACCACTTTGGGTTGGAAAGTTACTGAGTTAGGGTCCTCGTGTGAGATTTTTCAGTACTTTGGGGGTTCAGCAGAACTTGAGATACATCACCACGCATGTTATCACAGTATTTAGGAATTCTAGAGAAATCATACATTATGGAAAGGCTATTTTTTCTTTGTTCAAATTAGCCATTTCCCCCTCTCCCTCCTGCCTGTATGTATGTGAGTATTTGAGGAGGGTGAAAAGGGAGGTTGGTAGAAAGGGTTAAGGTGCACGGGGAGTGTTTAATAAAGGTTTACCTTCGTCAGCTACTTTCACTTATACTTAAAAAGTGTTTAGTCTTTGTCTTTAAACCGATGGCTCTGAATTAATTTTGGATGGAGCATTTTGGAAAAGGAGGGACTGTTTGTATTAAGACAGACGTGGATATAGTCTTTCAAGGTACGAAATTTGTGCTGACTTGGTCCAAAACACAACCGCATCTGGTTATGTCTGGTCTGGACTGCTCCAAAAATGTCCTAAATTCCAGACAACCTCTTGGGCTTAGTTAGAAATAAAAGTCATTAATCCTGCATTTGAATTTAATATTTGAAATTTTATCCTAATCTTTTTTTTTCTTCCACACAAATTAATGTTTGAAAAGTTGGAAAGAAACATGAGTGTGTGTGCGTGCACATGTGTGTGTGTGTGTGTGTGTGTGTGTGTGTTTGTGTGTGTTTTAAGGGTACATTCTTAACAAAAGGGTATAAAATTAAACTAGGTTTGACCTTTTGAGTTTAGCAGATTTTCCACCTGGTCTGAGCAGGAAATGGGCTCCACAGTAGAAAGGCTACTTTTCCCACTTTTGGAAAGGAATCCTGGGTACATTCTCCAAGTGGTGCACTTCTTGGCTGAGCAATAGTGTGGGTTCCTCGTTGACGGTTAATTGATAAGTGGTGAGATCGAGCATCTGGGTAGATGCCTGTTCACAGAACAGTTCCAGCCAGCTCTGGATCAGTCTCATCAGAAATATTTAAGCCCCCCTCTCCCCACCAAAAAATGCGCATAATTCTGCAAGCATCTCACACGTGGGTGGACAGATCTATCTTGAGTTTCACCCGCTCAGGGCCAACTTCTCTCTGGCATGAGGGGTGCAAGCTTGGGGCACAAACCCAGCCACCCGGATAGTTCAAATGACCTGGTAAAAGAGAGAGTCCAGGAAAGGAGCGGGGATCTGGGAGCCTGATGGTGGGCAGGAGCTAGGGGAGCAAGAGGGAAGAGAAGAGGGAGGCCCATTCCTCCACCCCGTTGGAGGAATGGGGTATTTGAACTCTTGGGGTCGGGGGTTTGAGAGCATGCCTTTGACTTCGCTCACAGTTACTGGGGGCCTCCTGCAGGCAGAGGATGGGGCTCACTCAGTTGGCATGATTACTCATCTGCCCAAAAGGGATCTGTGAATTCTGGCAGCTTGGGTATGAATCCTGGCTGAGAAATAGACTTTGGGTAGGTCATACTACCTCTCTTAGCCTCAGTCTCCTCATGTGTGAAATGGGAATAAAACAGCCCCTTCCCTGTAGGGCTTAAATGAGGTGATACATTTCATTGTCAGCTCAGGGCCTGGCACCCAGGGATGGGCTTACAAAGCACCACCCTTATGTAACTAGAGATTATTTTTATTCTCGAGTTGATTATGTTTGCCAAGGCAAAGGAGGGGCTGTCCCGGCCCCATCCCCTTCCACCACCCCACTGCCCTCTTGGTGACTTGTTTTTCCTTTCAAGGGTGGTCTCTGCTCCCTGCACTGTGATGTCACTGCTTAAAAATGCAGGGCGCAGACAGGGGAGGCGGAAGGGGCACTCGCTGATATTTCTCTCCGGCCAGCCTCATGCTCCCCAGGGGCAGCCCTGGCCCTGGCTCAGGAGTTCCAGGCTCCTTCCCAGCGGAATTTATGATTCCCTCTTCGGCCAGAGCTGTTTCGCTCCTCCAGAAATAAAACAAAGCCAGCAGAAGGCTGAGGCCGCAGCCCTGCCTTTCTTTTTCCTCCCCAATGTTTCAAGTGGCTAACGAGCCAGGTGGAGGGGAGCTCCCTGCAAACCTGGGCTCCAGCACTGAGTCGATCCTCAGACAGCCGTGGGGCCTTGGACTGGCCACTCAGCCTCTCTAGGCTTCAGTGTCTTCAGCTGGGATTTGGACCAGTGGACTTGCAAAAGCGCATCTGTATCAGTGACTCGGTGTTAGCAGGTTAAATGAGCGTTTCCCACAGTGCAGGGCCCAGGAGAGTTTAGGCGACACAGACATGAGTATTTTAAACCTTTATTTATGTGATGATGCAGGGGCAGGGGCTACTAGGGGAGGCAGGTAAGGCACTGGCCTTGGATGCAAAATTTAAGGGGGCACTAAACAAACCACAGTCATCAAGACACATACTACTTGACTGCAGCATTTCAAAATCAAAATGCAAAAAATATGCATGATTAGCAAAAGATCAAAATTTTAAATGACCGTGGGATCAATATTATTGAGTTTTGCTTTGCCTCAGGTTCCAATGTTGCTCGCACAGGTAATTTTACATTAGAAGAACATGTCTAACGACTCAAACTTGTGGCCTCACAGATGTAGCTGCCTGAAGAATGGCCACATGAAAGTTTAAAAAGTGAGTTTCTTGAAAAAAGAAAAGGAAAGGTTCTCCAGTGTGTGTGATTAGTGGTGTAGCTATGGCAAAAGACTATGATGATGGGAAGAAGACAGAGTTTAGGGCGTGAGGGGTGGGCTGTGAGCTGGTGGAAGGGTGGGGTAGTAGACCCAAGGGACCCTTCAACACCTATTCCCCATGCCTGGGAAGCCATGCCTAGGCTGTCAGTGTCCACCCCTTTGACTCCAGTGGACTGGTCCGGGGTCCCTGGGCCTGAGCCAGTACCTTCAGAACCTCTTGGTGTCCAGGCTGGGCTGGTGTCCTCACTGGGGAGACATGTACACTTGTGTCCTGGGCATGGCCTTGCTTCCTTCTATAGACAGAGGAGCAGACAGTGCTGGCTTGCAGAGGGAGGACACGGGCACAGAAGCAGTGACAAAGGGGCCAAGCCAGCCTTCCAGCTCCTGGGACAGGCCCGCTCTGACTTCCACAGACGCCATTGTGTCTTTGTCATTAACATCCTCTTTGTTAACCTGGTTGGACTGGGTTTCTTTCTCTTCAAAGAAAAATATCCTCATGGGTGGTGTGAGTCCTCATCAGCTACTGACTCTGTGCCTATGGGGCAGGTCATTTTCTTTCTCTCTTTCTCTCCGTAAAGCTCCCTGACATGTAAATCGGCCTGACCATATCAGATAATAGAACAGGAAGCCTTGATTCTCAGAGGGTGAGGCTGAGGCATCTTCATTCATTCATCATTCGAGTTTATTGAGCGTGTACTGTGGGCACTGGGTGAGTGGTGGTGAGATGGTCAGCACGTCCAGATCGTGGTCATTTCGGAGCTACCAGAAGGGAGGTAAAAGAATCTTGCAGAAACCAAGGCTCCAAAATCGAGCCCCTGAACCAGAACCCCCCTCGGGAGTAACTGGTATTCACTACCTTCAAGCAGGAAGAAGGTGGTGAGGACTTGGAGGGGCCACTGGGAAGAGGCATGAGAGAGTCTGCAACCCTGCAGGGCGCCTCGTCTTCCTGGGTGTTTCTCTCCTGGACTCTGCTGACTGATTGGGCTGGTGTCTTCACTGGGTACCAGCAGAGAACAAGACAGGCACAGCATTCTCTCCCTCACAGAGCAAATCTCAGGGAGGGGGTCCCTGGACACTCGTTAAGGGGTGGGGAGGCCACACAGGCAAGGGAAAGGAGCAGTTCAGGTGCCACTGATGGGCAGGTCACCGCTGTGGGAAGTGGGGCCCATCCTTTTGGGGCATTTTTCACGGGCCTGGAGAACCTACCTCAGTGCTGTGCCACCTGACAGAACCTGGCTTCCTTACTGGTCACAGGTGAGTGTCCCAGCTGCCAGGCACCATGGCCAGCTTTGTTTTCCAGGCTGTTGTTTGAGTTGTCCTCGGAGGTGGGTGTGGAGAAGAGGAAAATAAAATATCTGTGAAGAGATGCTTGGGAGGCTGACAGTGCCAGTCAGCAGTCTCAGGAGATGGATTTTGGCTCCTTTGTTTCTGCAAGTTTCTCTTATCCCCCTTCTGATTGCTTCAGGACGACCACGAGCTGGACGTGGTGTTCCTTTTGAATTATCTTTCCCACCACTTACCCATTGGAAACGCCGCAGAGCTGGAACGTGGGCCTTCTCAAGATCCCCAGTGGGGCCTGAAGCCATCCTGATTGTGCCTGAAAGAGCATCCTTTTTTCCAGGCAAGCTATCCACATCCCATGGATGTCTTTTTCTGGAAGCTCTTGGACTACGCCAATCCCTCCTTGGGCTTGCTTGACCTCAGAATCTCTGCCATTTAGAGTGGAGCCAGTGCAACTGGTCTCAGAGGGGGCCCTTTGCTTGTAACTGGAGTGATCTTGTTTTTTGCGAGGGGAGCATGTGTTTGGCACCATTTTCTTTGCAGAGCCAACACTTCTTTCCATAGTAATCTGTGCATCTCGAGTAAGGCTGGCCCCGCTTCCCGGCCCATGGGTGGCGTGTGCCTTGAGCCTGGCCACTCCGAGTTCTCCACACCTCCCCCTGTCCACAATAACAGTCACAGAGATAGACATGGGACTCGACCACACCAAACATGTCTCCCCCAGGCCTTTCCCAGAGCTACTGGGAGAGATGTGTTCTCCTCCGGACCTATGTTTCATAGACTGGGAAAACCTGATGCTGCTGAGGGTCACTTTTACTTGAGCACAAAATCAAGATAGCCAGTGTCAAAAGATGGAGAGAGAG
>NW_017731369.1:7035748-7055399 GCF_001890085.2 Hipposideros armiger | reverse complement strand
AGAGAGAGAGAGAGAGAGAGAGAGAGAGAGAGAGAGAGAGAATGAGAATGAGAGATGACAACTTCGGTTGAATCCCTGGACTGCAATATGACTAAAGCCAGAACCACCCTGTCGATTTTCCAGTTAAGGGAAGCAACGAATGGCTTTTTGGATTAGGCTGGCTTGAGATAGGTTTCTGGCACTTGCAGCCAGGAGTCCCAACTCATTCTCCAACTGGGATTAAAAACCAAGAAGAAGGATTATCAGAAGGATACTGGGACAGACAGGTTGAAAAGCAGAACTACACATTCGGACTCCAGGAAGTAGGGAACCAGCCAGCATCTGGCATCTTGGCACCAGGGAGCCAGGGAGTCCGTCCATGCACTGGCTCCAATGGGCTAACCCTCCAGTGCAGAATTCCAGGAGGAAATCATCTGGCTGGCCCAGCATGGGTCCCGTGGCCAACCCGCAGCTGGGGAGCTGGATGGGCAGCTCCCCAGGGACCTCACGTACAGGGCGAGCCATCACTGCCAGGGAAGAAGTGTCCGAGGGCGAAGAGGCAACTGAGCAGGCCCACGTCCAGATGTCCGCCATCATTTGGACAGCACAAGAGTCATTTTGTCTCTGGTTGGATTCCAACACCCTCGAGGGCTTTTGCTCAAAGGCTTGGCAGAGGGGCTGCCCTGCCATGGAAGGAATGTGGGGTTTGGAGTAGAAGCTCAGCATGAATGCAACTCTCCCCATCCTTATTTGGACATGGGTCTGTCCTTCCACCTTGTGTTTTTCTCACCGGCAACTGAGGCCGTAACAACGCCCCCCTCTCAGAGCTCCGGAGGTGACCAACGTGAGATCAGGGCTCAGCAAGCTCATGGCAAATTATGTGTATACCTGTTTGTTTATTTAAAGTACCCTTTTTCATGCTAGACTTATCAGGGGTGATCACTTCATAAGTTAAACAAATATCTAATCACTTTGTTGTCCGCCTGAAACCAATATAACATTGCACGTCAACTATAACTGAAAAATTTAAAAATATATATATTTTAAAAGTACCCATTTCCATCCAAACTGTAAGGCGTGCTAAGTTTGAGCATCTCTTTCCCTCTCGTTTCAGAGTGGCTGCAGAGCCACATTGCATAAGGCTAACTTGCCATGTGAAGATGTCCTGCTATGTAATGGAATTCCATCTGACCTCGAATTCTAAAGCCCACACCCCACTGCAGGAAACGTGAAGACCTCAGTCTCTCTTTTGACATTGTTTGAAACTCAGATATTATGATCAATAAAAAAAAATGTAGCTGAAAGAATTTTTGTATTCAAGCTGCAACTGACATCCATGGGGATCCCAACACACAATCATGTTTTTGAATTATTCTATAGTCATTCAAAAAACTAATTTCTGAATAAAAAAGTATGAAAAAGAGTTCCGTTGATTTTTCAGTGTTAGGAGGAATGGCAGTGCTGGGGTCTGACTCTCGGCTTGGAAGTTGGACTTGATCAGTGCCAATTATTTCTGAGTAACTGGGTAAGTCCCTTTGCCTTTGAACCTCAGCTTTCCTGTCTGTAAAATGGGAATGATAATAGCCTGCCTCATGACGTTAAACGACTTAACGCACTTAAAGCTATTAGGCCAGCTTGGCACATAGGACACATGCAATAAATATTAGCTATGATTATTACTACCAACTAGTAAAGATTTGGACACACATCTAGCACTTTAAATGCCTGAATTGTGTGCGCTTTCTCTGGAATTAGCTACATCCTGAGTATAAAAAGGTCCCCATGCCTAGGTCTGAAGCCATTTATAGCAATTCCTGTTTCCACTGTGGATTTCAGTTTTGCTGATATGAAGGGAAAATTTCAAGCCCTCTGCTGTATAAATTTAGTTAACGTTTTATTGCTCTTGACTCTTTTATCACATGACTTTTGTTTCTCATTAAGTCAGTGAATGAGATTTACTAATAAGCCAAGTAAAATCTAATTAGGGCAGGGGCCTTTTCCTGAAGAATTAATTCTCCTGCGGACCCACAGATGTTAAGAATTCAGGGTGAGTAATGCCGAGTGTAGCCTTCGCTGCTTGGTAACCCTGAACATGCACACACTCGCTTTGCATTTAGCGCAAAAGCTGGTATAATTTTCATAGATTTGTTTCCTGAAAACAAATATTAGTTGCCTCAAGGATTGAAACCAAAAATAGATATAAAGGACAATGGAATTGCCCTGGAATGAAATATGTGTATTACAGGCAACTTTGCAATTCATACTCGATGGGTCTGTTGGGAAAATGAGAAGAGATTTTTAGATGAACGTGAGGGTTTTTATTTCCTTTTTTGTTATTTAAAAGTTCTGCTTCTAAGGCATGAGAAAATTTCATTTATCTCAGTCAAGTATCAGCATATTGTTGACACTTGTCCAGGTACATTTTCATACACACACCTACCTGTTGGAACTAAAATCACTCTTGTGTGTTTCCAGAATTTGTCTCTCCCCTACTTACTGAAGAAAGTTCTAATTTGTTCTCTTCTTACGTTCTTTCCCTATTTCCACTCTGTCTGTTTTGATGTTTGTTGTTGCTTAATGCCTTTGCATTCATTCATTAGGGGCTGCAAAATATGATGTTTTAATTCTATCCTTTTGTTTTCATGTATTAGTTGGAATGAGTCTATGTAGAGATACTTTCCCTTGTCTATCATTTGGTTTCCTAATGGTATGGTTCATATAGGAAAGAAAGGATAAATGATTGTGTGTTTTTTTTTAAATTTACCCACAGCTCAAGATGATAAATTGATTTGTATCATTCTCAAAAGGTGATCAATTGGTTTTTTTTTAAAAAAAAACATTATGAACTTGTAGTTTAAATATAATGAGCGCGTTTCAACCCATTGCAATTCATATTTTTTTTATGTGGAGGCCTGAGAAGATTCAAATCTAGCCTGTCTAATCCCCATTTCCCTGAAATAAAATATGACAGCTAGAATGAAACATCTCAGGAGAAGTTAAGCTCACTGTCACCGTGAGTCTTCCAATTTTGGTCAAGTGGCAA
Source organism: Hipposideros armiger (assembly GCF_001890085.2). NCBI lineage: Eukaryota > Metazoa > Chordata > Mammalia > Chiroptera > Hipposideridae > Hipposideros > Hipposideros armiger. The sequence goes on along the minus strand of NW_017731369.1, from coordinate 7,052,377 downwards.
AGCAGAAACAAACATTGGGGCAAGAAACACCTATGGGCTTTGAATTGACAGGCCTGGGGCACAACCCCTCGCTTCTCCATTATTGTTGGTGTGACTTTGGATGGTTCACTTTCCTTGTCTCCATCTCAGTTCCATTATCTCTAACATGGGGGATGCTGTGTCCCCCGCGGGGCAGCGCTGAGGACCAAATGTGACAAGCTCTAGGGCACCCACATGGTGCCTGGCATGCGTGGGCAGCAGTCCCTTCCGCCAGTCACCCTGAGGTGGTTAGGATCTAGGAGTTTTATTTCTTTGGAGGCTCTGTGAGTCTGGCTGGCCACATAGCTATTCCAGACCGAAATGAGATTTGCACCCCTGCCTCTAGTTTTCACCACGCCTTCTTGCTTTCCACTGGAAAACTCAACCTTGCTGAGGTAGAGCTTTGGTCTTGGACTTCACAGAGGGAAATGGGAATGCCCTCTGTAGTGAGAAGTTGTTTCATTGCACCCCGTTACTATCCACACCGCAGTGCCCTCAGGAACTGCTCAGGTGTTCAGGGCTTGGCGTCTCCAGGTTAAATGTCAACTGATGGCTACATGCCTGTCTTCATTTTTGTCCCATTACCTTCAATATTATATCTATTGGAACATTAGAAACCACCGGGCCCATCAGGGAATCTATTATGTCTGATGATCCTTTTTTTTTTTTTCCTTTCTCATCTGATAGCTCTGTTTACGAACAAAATAACCAGATTTGTTAGAATTGTGTCTAAACTAAAAGTAAATAAGCGTGAAATGAGTATCGGAGGGGTACACATAAAGCTCACGTGTTTCTGTGCACAGACCTGTTGTGCGTATTTTGGGTACTCAGCGACCCTCCGTGCTTCCTTCTTTGTTCTCAAATGAGGTCCGGACTTTTGAGTTCTGGATGACCACAATCCTGAGCCAACTGCTGCAGGCTTCCGACAATGCCATCGGTTGCAATTTTTGATTTCCTGGGTTGTGTGGTTGAGATGGACTGGATTTGCTCCATACCTGGACAGCGTCCCTCGTCTCTTACCGGTGCGTGGCTGGACTAGAGGTTGAGGTGGGCAAGACCGGCCATGTACCAACGATCTATTCTCCAGTTGCTTCCCAGGGGCCTGTCTGGGGAAGGGCCGCCTGCCAGGGATGAGTCTGGGCTCCTCTCTTCCTCTCCCAGGCATTTACGAAATGGACAAACGCTTCTTGAGTCATCCTGGATCTCCATCCCAGCGTGTGGTCATGTTGCATGGGGTCATGGACTAAGGGCTCAGGTCCCTCGTTGCAACACAGGGTCCAAGAACCCCGTTTTGTTGTCTGTGTGTGTGTATGAACCACGGGAGAGTCATAAACATCCCAAGCCTCAGTGTCCACTTCTGTTAAGTGGGGATAATAAGACCCATCCCCTAACATCTCTGTTGAAATGTGGTCATGTCTATGAGTGTTTGACAAAATGCCTGGTATATAGTAAGGGCTCTATAAAATATATATATTTTAAAATAGAGCATATATATATATATATATGTGCTCTCTATATATACATATATATGTCACATATATGTATATACACACACACATATATACATATATACATATATGTATATATATGTGTGTGTGTGTATATATATATATATGTCACTGTCATTATTGAGAGAGAACGGTTAACCACCTTTAGAGCAATTATTCACGCAATTGTTTTATTATCTTTCTCCCCTACCAAGCTGTCAGTTCCATGGGGCCATAAATTGGGTCTGTTTTATATGAAGATGTGAGCAGCTTTCCTACCTGTGCGGACAGAGTTATGTCCCCAAAGACATCCATGTCCTAATCCCTGGACCTATGGATATGTGACCTTACATGGCAAAAGGGACGTGGCAATTGAGATTAAGGGAAGGACCTTGAGATGGGGAGATGATCCTGGATTACCCAGGCAGGCCCATCTATAACTCCAGGTAGCATTAGGTTGACCACAGAGGAGCACAGGTGAGAGAGTCTAACTCATGGCTTAAGCCAGTCTGAGTGTCAGGCCAGGCAGCCCAGAGAGATTCAGGTTCAAGGTGAGACATGAAGGATGATGGGGTTGGCCCACTAGAGAAGAGACGATAGGAATATGCCCAGCAGAGGGACCACAGCACAAAAGCCAGTTTAATTCCCAGAACGGCCCAACGAGGTGGAATGGGTATCTCATTACACAGATGAGAAAGCTGTGGCTCGGAAGCAGAGGGTGCATGGGCACAGGCAGGACTCTCCCAAACCGCAGCTCCCGCTTTATACCCTTGGAGCCGCAGGAAAGAGATGTCGAGGGGTTATAGGAACCGTATGTGTCTGCTTCTAGCTGACTAGGACTCAGAAATATAGAGGTCCAGCCTCTGAGTTCCATCTCCTCTGAGCCCCAGAGTCCAGCAGAAAAAGAGCTGGAAGTGATGGATGGATAGATAATAACGCCCATGCTTTGGGTAGCGTGTGTGAGCCGGAGTAGACATAGCATGCCCCCAGGCCCAGCATCATCACCTGCAGCCGTAACATGGAGCCCTGTAAGCGAGCCCCAGAAGAGGAAATATCCTCCCACTGGCTTTAGGCTTGCAAGACATTTGTCCATCTGTGTTTGCCTTGCAGTAACTGAAATCCTTTGGCTCATGTTTAATGCCGGTTCCAGCTCGATTTTCGTTAAAATGTTGAAACCTAATTTTTCGTGGAGTGACTTTCAATTTGAGGCCAGTGTCCAATTAGAGGCCTCCTCCGGCAGGGCCTGGCAATCGGGACTCACACCTACTCGGGACATTCAATACACTTTGTTCTGCTCAGTACAAGCAGCCCAGTCAGAAAAGCCTGATTTATGATATTGCCCGGGCTTCCTGTTACTTTAAACCATGAGCAAGCCGCACCCTGCGTTCCTGGCCAGCACAGCTGCCTCCGCCACCTCCCCTCCTATCGCCAGCCTCCCGCTTATATAATGTCAGGAATGAAATAATGGACTTTCCAGGGCTTTGAGTCGTTCTGGACTTTACTCTGCCTTTTTAAAAAAAAATGGAGGTTAAATTTACACAACATGAAATGAACCTTTTTAAAGTGAACAATCCAGTGGCAATTTTAGTGTATTGAATGCAACCACCACCTCTATCTAGTTCCAAATCTTTTTCATCACACCCCAGAAGAAGACTCCGTACCCCTTTACAGTCACTCCCTGTTCCCCTCCTCCAGCCCTGGCAACCACTAATCTGCTTTCTGTCGCTATGGAGTTGCCTTTCCTGGACATTTCACATAAATGGACTCATATGCTATATGGCCTTTGTGACCGGCTTCTCTAACTTATCAGGTTTCCGAGGTTTATCCATATCGTAGAAAGCATCAGCTCCTTTTTATGGCTGAGTCATATTCCGTTGTATGGATTTACTACCATTTGCTTATCCATTCATCCACTGATGGACATTTGGGCTGTTTTCTATAATTTTGGTTACTATGAACAATGCTGCTATGAATATTTGTGTATAACTTTTTGCCTGAGAACCTGTTTTCACTTCCCTTGGGTCTCTACCTAGGACTGGAATTGCAGGGCCCTGTGTTGATTCCATGTGTAACTTTTTGGAGAACTGTCAGGCTGTAGAGGCCGGGGATAGTTTCCTGGGGGAGGTGACATTTAAGTTAGGACCTGAAGGAACAACAGGGACCCCTGGAGGTGGAGTGGCTGGAGGGAACAACACAGGGAAAGTGGCAAAACCAGCTCCTGGTGGCTGAGTCTCCCCCACATGGCTCCCTCCCAGGGCCAAAGGCACCAGAGCCTGGTCATGCTTAGGCCCCTGCAGGACCCACTCAGGAGGGAGAGGTGCTGGCATCTCCAAGGAAGGAGCCCTTTCCCCTGGCGAGGCCTCAGGGCATCTGAGACACTCCCTACCAGCTGGCTACGTCCAACCCAGCAGACCAGGTCAGTGTTCCTGTTGCACAGTTTCCACCCTTTCCTGTGTTGGAGAGGAAAGGACTTCGGAGCCCCTTCGATCCGGGTTCCAGTCCTGGCGCTGCCATTTCCTTAGCTGGGTGGCTTCGAGCAAGTCTCTCCGCCACTCTGACCCTCAGTGTCATCATCTAGGAAACGAAGAGAATCACACCAGGCAGGGAGAGCTCAGTGAGTGCTGACCTCCCTGAGCACTCAACAAGTGTTGCACAGATGAGGACTCACTGAATCCTCATAGCTCAACAAGGCAGGTGCCATTATCATCTTACAGATGAAGACGCTGAGTGACAGAGAGGCGAGCACATTTGCCCGAGGCCACACCCCTTGGCAAATGGCCAAGCTGAGCTTGGAGCCAGGCATTCTGGCAGAGCCCTTGGGCTTTCAGCTCTTATACGGTATGGCCCCATCATGACTGTAATCAGTAAGTGTCATTATTTCAATGAAACTTCTACTCGGAGATGGACAGATCAGGATAATACACCTGACCCAGTCACCCACCCCAGAAACCCCCCTCCCATGGCCAGTTTCTGCCACTTCCCGTCTTGATTACTTTGGAAGCAAATCCCAGACATCCTATCATCTCATCCGTAAATATTTCAGTCGGCGTCCCTCAAAGATGGTCTCGTTTTGAAGTGTTCATCTTCCCCTCTGTGCTGTGTTCTTTGTACACCTGAAACTTTGAGCCTGGGCCTGACCCAGAGAAAGCACTTGCCAAGTGTTTGCTGAATGAGTGAGTGCATGACGAAGCGTACAGAGCCCATTTTACCTGGCCCTGGCGTTTCCCGTGGATCCCCGTGAGAGAGATGCTTTTAGTTCCCCCCAAGCTACTCAGGAGCTCTCCTTTCCCCATGCCTGGGAGAACAGAGACCTCCCTGGAAACGCAGGCCTGGAATCCCTCAGCGCAAGTAGGTGACAATTTATGACATGGATAAGCGCTCATAAGCCTCAAAGAAAAATACCGTGTGTTTATGCAGGGCCTCATATCCAGCCCGCTCAGAGGCCCTGCAGACGAGGCTTGGGAAGCTGCTGCCCGACCCGGGCCAAATTGGACCGAGGCGCAGAGAGCCAGCCCACCCACTTTCCCCAGCCTGCATGTGGTGGGGCGGGTGAGGCCTGCCCGTGTCTGTCTAGAGGGGCGGCCACCTGTGTGGCCCGCATGGTCCAGCCAGACCATGTCTCCACCCTCAGCAGCTGGAGAGGAGCACGTGGGTGTGCCCTCTAAAGGGCCCCCTTCCCCGCTGGGCTCCCCATAAGGGTACCATTGCACCTATGAATTTACAGAGGAGGGCAACCCTGAGGGAGAATGTGGACCTTCCCAACCCAAATGTCTGCCCTGTCTCCGTTCTTTTAAATGCTTCTGATCCATCATGCAAATGCCGAAGAACTCGGCAGCTGGCCAGGGAATGCGTCTCCTCTTTGCTGTCTCAAACCCCCTTGCTCCATGTCCTCATCCCGTCCAATTCTCTGACCCATATTGGCTCCCACTACTCAATTCAGGCTAAGAGTTCCAAATTCTTGACAGATAGGAATCTTTGGGAGTCAGGAACAACATATCAGAATTCCTGGGAAAGGGCAGGAATTCCTGAAATCATAAATTATTCTACATTTTCCACGGCACTTTATGTGATTTTAAATAAGAATGAGAGACCATAATAGTAAATCATTTTTCTGTAATAGGACTTATGAAAAATTTTAGAGTTTTTTAAATTAAAAAATATAATGAGAAAGGCATAGTTGATTATTGTTTTAAATCACTATATTTTTTACTGTATTATATCAGTAATCAATAGCATTTTACCTTAGTTAGTACATGAGTCAGATGTTTGATAGTAAAAAAATATTAAAAGGAAGACACATGAACACAAAGTATCAAATAAAAGTCATTTAAAATTTGAAGTGCCACAAATATTTAGTAATTACAACTTAATGAAATTTTAAAACACACAACCCATTGGTCCTATCTGAAAGTCTCGATGTTTGACTCCAGATGTAGAAAAGTTTTTATTTATTTGGCATTTACATCGGTTGGGTTGCTGAGAGGGCGTCTGAAAGCATATGCCACTTGGGCGTTAGATGCATGTCGCTTCATGTGAGTGCAATTCCTTTTTTAATGGTGAAAAAAATGTCATCTGCTGGCCTGATTATGGTTTTTACCATTAGAACTGGCTTCAGCACATTTGGGTAAGATCGGTTTTTGATGTCACTGGGTGCATTCTATAGCCATACTCATCGCGCCTGTTTGCATTTCTTCTGTTGAAGTGTTTACAAAGATCAGCACCCTGCGGTGTTTATTATACACCAGAAATAATGCTGACATGAGTTCAGATCTTCTAGACATGCTAACAGCACTGCACAGAACCATGTGTTGAAATTGCCAATTTAAGGACTTATATTGCTTCCATAAATTGTTATGTCTTGGAACACCGTGCATAGGGTTTGGACAGAGTATACTAGGCATGTCAGCCTACTGATATTTATTTTATTTGCAAAAATGGCTCACGCCAAGTGGCAGAGCATGCATGAGCCTACAGTGATGGCATGGCAATAACTACAGGCAAGACTAGCTAGGTGGGCACCACTTCTCTCCTCTGTGCTCCTGTCCTGGTCCCTGCAAATGTTGACTTTACCCCAAGTGCCTTCCCCCTGGCCTGCACCATCATCTCATGGTGCAGCCTTCCGACTGGCTGTCCTTCCACCTTCTAGCTCTGCCCTTCCCACAGTAGCCCCAGTTCTGCAGTGTCAGACAACTTAATGCTCGCATCCAAGAGATGAGAACCATGACTAGATGGGTCTGGGGAGACCCCCCAAAGTCCCAAAACTTCAGCTTTTTCTTTCCTCCTGCCGTCCTTCCCTCCCGTCTTCTTTTTAAATATTGAATATATTTTAGAGATCTTTTAGGTTTACAGAAAATCGAGCCGATAGTAGAATTCCTATATACCACCCTTTCCCCTCACTGCTTCCCCTGTTGTTCACATCTTGTATTCGGGTGGTACTTTTATGACAAGTGATGAACTACTATTGATGCATTATGATTGACTGAAATAAGTCCATAGGGTTCACTCTTGGTATTGGACACTCTATGGATCTGGACAAATCCATGATGTCATATATCTACCCTGACAGTGTCATACAGAATAGTTTCACTGCCCTGAAGTTTCCCTGTGGTTGTGCTTTTATTAAAAAATGCCATCCTGTATGTGACTGTCCCAGCACTGTGCCTGACACACATCAGACAGTCAAAGATGTCCTGCGGTAGCCTCCTAATGGGGGAGCCTCCTCCCAGCTTTAGACTCACTGGGGATCCACTCCATCCACTAGATCACCCGCCTCCTCCCCGCACCCCTCCCGTCCCCCAACCCAGCACAGGCCTTGTCAGCAGAAAAGGGCCATGCAATTAAGCTGGCAAGGTCCTTAAATAGCTCAGATGCCACCAGAGAGCGGCTCCTGGGACTCCTGAAGTCAAAGGGCCACTGTGCGTGTTATTGACTTTGGGCTGGTCACTCACTGCCCTGCTGGGTCCTGACATCACAGCTCACAGGCTGGGAGCTCAGTCAGAGATCTGCAGTGATGATGGAGGGCACAGAAAACAAGGAGCGACAATGGGGCCATTGAACTCCAGAAGCACAAATACGATGAATGATGGTGTCAGTTCTTCACGGTTGCTTGTCCAGAGGTGGTTAGAATTTGGGTCATCCTGACTCCCGGCATTCCTTTCCAAAGGAATAGCCCAGAAGGCGGCCGCTGGCATCTGCAACTACGTTGTAATTTTCAGTGCAAATAGAGATGAGCTAAAGAGGCGAGATCATCTGGGGCTACAGTGGGTGGTGGGCATTTGCCTCAGTTACCCACTGCTGCCTAACAAGCCACTCCTGAATTTAGTGGCTTGACACAATGATTTTGTGTTTCTTTATGACGATGGGCTGCTCAGGTGGGGGGTTCCGCTCACACCGCGTCTTGGGGTCATTGGCTGGCTACATTCAGCTGGGAGTTCCGTGGTGCCTCTCCCATGCAGGTTGGCTCACCGCTCCCATGGGGTCTCCTCCCCAGCACCTCTCCTAGGGCCTCTGTCCTCAGCAGGAATGCCTATGCTTCCTTACAGCAGGGCCACTGAGTTCACAGTTTGCAAGTGCTTATCAAGCGTTTGCTTTCTCCCATTAACTAATGTCTCGTTGGCCAAAGCAAGTCACATGGCCAAGCCCAGAGTCGGCATGGGAGGGAGCAATGTGGGCCCTGAGTGCTGGGGAGCGGGATATAGTGCAGACCACCAATGTAACCTTCTGCTTAGGACACCCCAGGACATTAGCCAGAGGTGGCAGTGTCCCCTTTCCCTGTATGTGGCTCTGCTGCAGCCCAGAATAATTGGCACTGAGTTTGCCAGCTGTGGCCTCCTGGTGCCTGCCTGTGGATCTCTGTGGTGACTCTCTTACCGAGATCACCCCCCATTTCTCCCACCCCTGCCTGATCTCCCCCAGGTTCACCAGGAAGAAAGGGTGTAGCTTGATACTTCTCCGGGGGAAAAGGTGCCAGCAGTGTCATTCTGGTAGCAGTTCTTGTCCCGTCAGCAATGACTTTCACCAGATCCCATCATGAATAGCAGAGCCCCTCTTCCTGGTACTGGTGACCACCCCTCAGCCTGTCCCTCACAGTTCACCAGGAGCCACTGAGCTCAGTGGCTTTCAAATGTTATTTCTTTTAAGCCTCCTGGCCACCCTGCTTTACCTGTGCTGGAGATGAGGGTGTGAGCCTGTGCCAACACCCCGCCAGCCTATGTGGTCTGCGAGCTGGCAGTCACCACCATGCTCAAGGGTCCCTTCAGATGTAATGATCACATAATGGTCTCTGGTCTGAGTCTGCAGCATTGGTGGGGACCCTTCCCCTCCAAAGGCCCAGGAATCCCTACAGATGCAAGAGCTGTGGCATGGCATTTCTGCCTTTGAGCCCTGCATGCAAAAAACGCACCACAGCAGCCATGGATGGCAGCCCCATTCTTCTTCCTCATTTTCAGATACAGTCTTTACGTTCTTTTGCATTTGAAAGTGGCTGTGCATGTAGTGTCTCTAAAACAGCTGAATTTTCTGATTTCTGATCCCTTGTAGTGATGCAAACACAGCTCTCAGCCCTCTCCAGGAATTCTGTTGGAGGAACATTGTGAACTTGTCTTGGTCTGGGGGAGGCTTGACTGAGGAGGCCTGACTCAGGGGAGGCCATCTGGGCCCAAACTAGGGCCCCCTCCAGGAAGCAGGGCCTAGGGGAGGTCACTACACTCTTAGTGTAGGTTCAGAAATGTGATCTGGTCTGGGCTCCAGATGTGCTTAGGTTTTGGAGGGCTGACTCACACTAACCTGACTCACGAGAGACCAGTGTGCAAACCAGGATGCCAGAGTGCCACATGTGGTGAGGAGGGGGCCAAGGTGGGGCCGATGTTGGTATCAGCTGGTCAGTGCATTCCCTCCCTGGGCTGAATGATTCCTTCATAACCAGCCCCCAGCTGTGCCTGCACTGGATGTTTATGTCAGCTTGGCCAGCACACGTTCTCCCTGTAGGAACGCTACATGAAAAGTGGAACTATTCTCAGAAGGCTGCTTAGTGAGTGTGGAATCCAAGCAGGTGAGGGAGCTGGACAGTCTCAAGGGTCAGAAGCAAAGCCAGTTCAGGGCTTGCTGGGGCCTTGGCCAAGTCTGTGTGGACATCCAGGCTTGAGGTTGGGCCCAGACAGAGTGAGGTCCTCTTTCCTGCTCAGGAATGCAGCACTGGGAGTCCTGGGCAAGGCACTTCACCTCTCTGGGGTTCTATTCCTCATCAGTAAAGTCAAGATGAATGCACACTCTGCAGAGTACCCACCCCTACCTCCCCACCTGCCCTCTGTTCTGGGAGGCCAGCCTGTGTGGATTCTGTCAGCGGGACCCCTGACCACTGCTTTCAAGTGGGTTTGGCTTGTGGGGGACCTGGCATAACAGGGAAGGAGAAGAGTGCAAGGTTGGGGTCCCCAGCTCCCTACATAGGGGAAGGATCCCCAAAGCTGGTCTTGTCCCTCACTAAAGGTCACACAGTTCCTCACAGGCAGTGCCTTCCCCACAGCTCCTGCCTTCTGGGTTCTGGTAACCATGGAAACCATTATTCCCTCTCCTCTATTTATTAGACACTCTTCTAGGGTCACCAAATGCTCTCTGTGAAGGGACAGATCGTAACTATTTTAGGCTCTTTGAGCCACATACCTATGCTCCCATATTCTTGTTGTTTGTACTTCTTATAACACTAAAAATGTAAACACCATAGTTAGCTCCCAGGCTATTCAAAAGCAGGCCAGGGCCCTAGTTGGCCCTTGAGCACCCTGGTCTGCCAGTGTCCCCTGCTTCCTGTGGCCCCAGATGACGACATGGTCCTGGCACAGAGCAGCTCAGCAGATTAGAGTCATCACCAGTGCCGTGTGTTAGGGGGCTTTTCTTGGGTTCACCCGGCATCTGACATGTGTGAGGGAGTCTGACCAACCATAGGTGGGCCCAGGGATGCTGGCATCCTGGAGCTCCAGGGTACCCCTGGAAGGGAATATACAGTGATGGGGCAGGAGCCGGGCTGCACCACGCATCACTCAGCAGCAGGGCCTTCGTCACCAAGGTTTCTGGGCCTTGGCTTTTCGAAGAGCACGTTGGGGCTATCGGTAAAGCACATCTCAGTCCCGGAGGTGCGGCTTGCGGGTAAACATAGAAGGGAGCTATTTCACAGAAAGTCAACGGCCCCTGTGACTGGGCCTCATGGCTCCGTGAATCTCTCACAGATCACGATGCAAGAAGAGGTCCTTTCTACCTTCTGCAAGCCACCAAGCGGGTCGCCCATTCCTGAAGCATGGCCTCCTGTGAACAGTGGCTTTACCTGTGGGTGCCACGAGCCCCTGTGGGCTGTCGGGAAGTGCTTAAGAGAGGAAGTAACCACAGCTCTGGTGATGGTGGCGGGGTCCCTCCTGGGGCAGGGCCCTCCATCTGTCTCTTAGTCCAACCTGTTGGCCCCTGGAGCCAGCTCCTTGGGTGCAGTCATCATTGGCTGCTCCAGCTCCCTGTTTGCACAGCTGACCCCAACCCTGCTCCATTGACCCATTATCTCTCGCCCAGGGTTGAAATTTCCATTCTTTCCATCTTGCTAGAGCATTCATTTCATCAAGAAGTTCCTGCAGTGATGGCCTCGTCTGAAGCGTGACGACTCTGTGGGTCCAACCTCAAGGTAGATAAGACTCTGGGAGAGTCAGGGTGCTGCTGGGAAAGACTGAGTGACGTGCCAGGCGCTTCCTGGTGTGAGCAGTTCCGGGTTCCCATGGCAGGGCAGGCAGGGGCACGCCTCACATCCACCGCGACGCCCATGAACCTGTTCCTCTTTGGGCGCCGGCTGGCCAGGCTGGGGCCATGTCAAGTTTCTTACACCCTGTTAGTCAAAGGCACGTCCATCATATGTGGTGCCGGGACGGGGACGCTTGTCACCCTGACATAAGTCGTCCCACTGAAGCCCTAAGGAGCACAGGAATGTAGTCCGTAGATCAAAAGGCTTCTTCCTGTCTGAGGGTGAAGATATTGGCAAGAGAATAAAGGCTTTGTTTAAAAAGGAGTGTCAAAGATGATGTCACAGAGGCATCATGTGTCACTTGAGCGATACTAGGTGTCTCGCTGTTTCATGTGGTGGCTCCGGGAGGCACTAGGCTCCATGGTTTTCTCTCTGCATCCACTAGGGGCCATTTTTTGGCATGAGCCTGTGGCCGAGGACTGTCCCACTGCTGGGGAATGATGCAGGTTGTAAGGCCTGTGTGGGTGTCATGGGAGTAAGAAACAGCTGGGGTAGACCTGTGTCCACCATTCAACCTCTGTGTCACTGTGGGGACATTACATCCCTTCCCTGAGCCTCAGTTTCCTCACCTGTCACATGGGGATACACACCCCACCTATCTTGTGTGGTATCTGGTAACTTCCCATCAGACTACAACCTCTGTGGGGCAGGGGTCCCCCTGTCTCATTCATCACTGAATTCCCAGCTCAGTAAGTATTCAATAGAACAACATGACAGAAAGTTGGCACTCAACATATATCATTATCATTATTATTATTGCGATGATTATTATTTCTTTCACATTCGTCTCTCTCAGTGCCCCATTAGCTCCAAGCTTCCAGCCCCCCACCTCTCACCCCTGCCCAGCTTCGAAAGCTGGAGCGCTTCTCTTTCCCAGCTTTGGATGAAATATTCGGGAGGGAGCCTGATTGGCCCACTTACGGTTGGGGGGAGGGCAAGGGATGTGGGACTCGGACGTCCCAGTCTGGCTCATGGACTTGGCCATTTTAGCGAGAGAGGACTTGGCCTCTCTGCCAGCAGCCCCAGAACCAGGGTTGCCTCAGTTTACCAGCCATGTCCTTTACTCTCCAATATGCATCCCAACCCGCCCCCACTTATCACGGCGACTGGAGCCCGTGCTCCTGGCGCCATGCTGGATTTCCCTGGCTCCTTTTCTCTCCCTCCTGGAAGTCTTCATCTCTGCCTTCCTGCCAAACAGAATGCTTCTTCTGGCTTGCCAAGGCAGCCATTTCTCCAGCCACCCAATTCACAGACTCCTGTCTCCTCCGAACCACCCACGACAATTCCGGCATGCAGGAGCTCAGCAGTGTCATGTAAAATAAGAAATATATGCCCCAGTGACCCCTTCTCCAGAGAGGGAGAGACAGGGATAAAAAGCCTACAATTCAGGAAGTAAGAGCCAGCGATGTTTCCAACTGGAGTCTCATGGCCTGCGTTTGCTTTAGGTGCTCAGCGGAGGGGAAGCCATGAGGGTGGCTGGGCAGTGAGGTTCCGGAGGAAGTGGGTGTGCTCCGGGTTGTGAAGAATATGGAGGGAATGGGGACCTGGCACAACATGGATGTCATGGTGAGATGAAGTGATTGAAGGGAGTTGAAAGGCATTGTGGATAGAGGTGTAGGTGGAAGGGGAGAAAACCCAGGCATGGGGATCAGCTGGAGGTGGGGAACCTAGTCCTTCCCATCTCTTAGGGGGTAGCAGCATTTCATTCTGTAGCTGCTGATAACTCAGGTTATCAATAGCTACAGAAATACATGGCATTTTTAATGACTAAAGGGATGTAGGATGCAGAATGTTCATGGAAAGAACTCTAGACTGGAAGCCAGGAACCCTGGGTCCAAATTCTAGCACAGCAGTGCAGTGTGCCAATTATTTCCAATTTGCAGCTAAGGTAAGTGAGGCTCAGAGAGGATGAGTGTCTTGCTTCACGTTGCACAGCTTCTCTCTCTGATGGCAACGGGGATTTGAACTCAGATAGACTCTTGGGATTGAATGACAGCCATAGCATCCGAGCACATCAAAAGAGCTCTTACCCTCAAGGGTCTCTGACCCCGCCCACTCACACACATACCTCTCTCTTCTCTTTTGGTAGAGAGAAGAGCCTGGATTTCTCACCTTCTCTTGCTCTGACTCTGCAGGAAGGGCTGTGAAGATCCTCCCTTGTTCACCGTAGTCGTGGGTGGAAGCCGTGATAAGCTCCTTCTCTATTAAACAGACGCTTACCTGGGAATTTTTAGCAACAACTTTACAGAGATATATTTTATATCTCATGACATTTGACCACTTCAAATGTACAGTTCCATAATTTTAGTAAGTTTACTAAAAAAATTGGTGCAACCATCACCATGAATGAGTTTTAGAACACTTAGATGTTTTTGTATCTTCATACTAGTTTTGGAATCTCCCAGTCAATTTCCGCAAAAATGAAAATAAAATCCAGCTAGAATTTTGATAGGAATTGTATTGAATCTATTTGGGAGAAATGCCATTTTAACAATAATGAGTCTTCCGATCCATGAACACGAGCTGTCCCTTCCTTTATTTAGATCTTCTTTGATTTCCTTCTTTAAAGTTTAATAATTTTTGCTCTACGAATCTTGCACTTTTTTGTTAAATTCATTCCTAGGTATTATATTCTTCTCATGCTATTGTGAATGGAATTGTATTCTTAGTTTCATTTTTGGGATTGTTCATCGCTAGTGTATAGAAACAACTGATTTTTTATGGGCTGACCTTGTGTCCTGTGACCTTGTGTATCAGTTCTAATAGTGTGTGTGTGTGTGTGTGTGTGTGTGTGTGTGTGTGTACTTGTGTATGCATTCCTTAGGCGTCTCTATATACGGGATCATGTCTCTGTGAGTGAAGTTCATTTTACATCTTCCTGTCCAATCAGGGTGCCTTTTATTTCCTTTTCTTGCTGGGAGCTTGCATCTCACCTCAGACAGGTATGACCAATCAGTCTCTTGTCTCCCGTTGGCTTCTCCTCCTCCAGCCTGAAATTCATGATGAGGTGCCCAGCCACCCCCACCCTGACCCTCAGAAGCCTGGTGGTCAGCCAGATTGCAGGGTTTGTATCCTGGCTTCACCATTTACTTGCTGTGTGACCTCGGGAAAGTTATTAACCTCTCTGTGTTTCATCCTCCTGGTCTTTACCGAGGGGTGGTGACAATGCTGCTCTGCTGCCTCACAGGACTGTGTGGGTCAGTCTGTGTCGTACAGCAGCGCCTGGCACAAAGTCACCCCTCAGTTCCTGGGGCCGTTATTATCGCCCTGTTAGTTCCAAGGTGGAATTAGACCATGTTGAGATCTTTGGTCATTTAGAACCTATTGTCTTTTATACTCTTTATTTTCTACATGAGGAAACTGAAGCCTGAGAAGGTCAGGATGTGTCCAAGGCCCCCACCCCCCACCTCAGTTGGTGCATTCCATTACAATCTGTTACCTAACACCCCACCCCCACCCATATGAGTGCGGGGCAGCTCAATTCCTCCCTGAGCACTTTTCATTTCGGATTTTACTCCTGCTCAAGTCTAGCACACCCCACTTGCCCATATTTAAAATGGATTAAACTGCAACACATAAACATAAGTTATAGTCATCTGGGTACCTTTCTGTCCAAAATGGGGCTCCTTGTCTGCTGTGAAAGCCATCACTGCCCCTCTGACTGTATTCTGGCTCACATCTCCTGAGATACTCTTCGTGATAAATCACAAGGCTGCCTCTGTTTCTTAAAGAAGGGCTCGTAGGCCCCCTCACCCCCCTTGCCCTGCACAGGGTCCTGACTCTCAGAATCTGTGTGGCCTTAGGCAAGTCAGTTCCCGTCTCTGAACCTCAGTCTCCCCACCTCTGAGCCTCAGTTTCTGCACTCGTGCATGCAAGGTGGTAAGACCTGCCTTACAAGGTTGTTCAGGAATAATGTGCATCGAGTGAGGACCTCAGGTTAGAGCCAGCTCCATACGTCACTCAGATCTGGCTTTCTACTTGTACTCCAATGCCTAGTGAAGGGTTTGGTGTGCAGTGTGTGTTAAACAAGCATTTGTTAATGGAATGGAAATGAAGTGTTTTAGACCCGCACTTCCCTGAAATTGAAATTTCAAATAGAGTAGTCAGGAAGGCCTCTGGAAATGATGAACTTTGAGGTAGGACCTCAAGGTGGTAAGAAAAGAAGCTGTGTGAGTTTCGGGGGGAAGGGCATTCTAGTAGAGGGGAACAGATGAGAGGAAGGTGGGGGGGGGCAGTGTAGCTAATTCTAGTGAGTGAGCTTGAGGGAGTGATAGGCGAGACCAAGGAGGTGAGGGGGGGATAGATCTTTTAGGATGAGTCCCCAAACTGGACCCTCAGCTCCCCTGATTGAGATGCTTCATGCCAAAGCGTCTCCAGAGGACATGGGGCAAGTTAGGGTTCGGTCCTCCTTCTCCAGAAGAACCTCACTGGCTCAGGACTTGGGGGAGCAGAGGAAACAGAGCCGACAATTCCTAATAGCACATCAAGAATTTGATGGTCTGTGACATCCTCAGCCACAACCTGCCCTTGTGCTGTTGATGCCCAGGCAGGGACAGGTGTGTGTGTGGGGGGGTCCCTTTCACTCTGGGCAGCTGCTAAAAGGGCACATGAGGCCGCACTGGGCTTACCAAGGCCCAGGGTACAGGCCGGAGCTGCGCCCCTCACCAGTAGGAGGGTCCACAGACATGCGGAAGTGGAAACCATGTGCAGGTCCTTAGTAACCGGCCATAGAAGGGCGGAGGGTATAGCTGTGAGAGCACCTTGGGACTGCTCCACCCTTTCGCTGGCAAGTTTGCTTTGCTCTGAGTGGAGGAGAAGCTGGTTCTCTGACCCATGAGGGGTCTCCCGCCCTGTTTGTCTCTCTCAGTGCACAGCAGCGCTGGCTCGCCTCAGCTCAGCTGGGCCCCAGGCCCCACTGGCGGCGAGCGCTCAGGACAACTGGGGAGGGGGTCTGTGTAATTTTTTTCTTTAGCATTGAAAAGGGCACATATTAAGTTCTGCGTCTGTGCTTGGACATTTCTGTGACAATAAGCAAGGACAAATAGGGGACCACCAGGTGCCTCTGGGTGCTGAGCTGTGAACCCCAGCATCAGGAGTGCTCTTGGGGGCGGGGGGCCTTCCCACGAGAGGTGTCCTGCAGCCCTGTCTTGAGGGAGGAGCAGCACGGGGGCCTGAGAAGTGGGGAGAGCCTTCCTGCAGGCTCACAGTGAGCAAAGGCCCGGACCTGTGGGCACGTGTCTGCCAACTGGGCTGGGCTTCTCTCTTTCTCAGCCCAGCTGAGAAAATTACAGCACCAGGTAATAGGTGTGAGTGTGTGTGTGTGTGTGTGTGTGTGTGTGTGTGTGTGCGCGC
>NW_017731369.1:7013489-7035408 GCF_001890085.2 Hipposideros armiger | reverse complement strand
CGGCTGACCAGGCCCTGGGCGCTCCCAGCAGCAGCCTTACCCATGGAAGGGAGTGGAGCACCAGGAAAGCGGAAGGCTCGCTAAGGTGGAGAGTTTCTGGCCGCGCTTTCTGAGGCCGTTTGTCAGGGAAAGGAAATTGGTGGCTGGCTGAAACCCGAGCCAGTGCAGCTGCAGTGGGTGAGAACCAGCCTTCTTGGGCACACAGGCCCCTCAGTGTGGGGCAAGGGCAGTGCCAACCGCTCTCCCACCGGGCTGGGGTCTGACAGGCCTGGGTTGGGCGTGCTCAGGTGGTTAAAAGGCCAGGGCTGGGAAGGGGACCGCTGAAGAAATGTCACTTTGGGGAGGGGGTGGGGCCGGGGGAAAAGAACTCCTTTGGTGTCTGAGAAATAAAGAGCTTTTTGTGTGCTGGCAGGCGACAGACGCAGGGCTGATTTGCCATAAGGTGGAAGGACATTCTCGCCTTTCCCTTCAAGTCCAGGCTCGGTCAGAAAGCCAGGATTTGGGCCCACTGCTGCTTTTCTCCCGGACAGATCAGAGTTCAGGCCCAGCCCCCCTGGTGACTTAACTGGGACCCCAAGCCTTGCTGTCCTCGCTCAAGCTGGGTCTCTGAGCCCAACAGCGGGACTGAAACACGTGCAATGAGAGAAGGAGATCCCAAGGCATGGCCAGAATGGAAGAGGACAGGATATCCCAAGGGCCCCCTCCTCATGGGGGCTCTGTGGTCCATGAATCCTCTGAGCCCCCAGGAAGGACGGAGTAGTGAGAGGAGGAGAACAGAGTTCGAACATCACTCACTGCTCTTGGGGAGATGACGGTGGAACTGCATCAGGGTTTCTTCCTAACGCTGCTTCAAGTGTCCCCCATGCTCCGGCAGGCCCAGCCTTCCTCTCCCAGCACGGTGGGGTCTCCTTGCCTGAGGCCTTTCTTCAGCAGGAGCCCGCTCTGCTTGGCCGAGGGCAGCCGGAAGTGGCCAAAAATGAATACCTGGAACTACCCCACCAAGGCTTGTTGGTGTACAAACACCCCAGCTCCCCCGTCCTCAGAAGGGAACATCCTGAGATGCAGATGTTACTCTGGTGTGCTAAATCCCACATGCCTCCCTCCTAACCCCTGGAACCTGTGATTATATTACTTTGCATGGCAAGGGGCAAGGTAAGTCTGCGGATGGAATTAAGGTGGCTCATCAGCTGACCTTGAGCCAGGAACTTAGTCTGGATTATCTGGGCGGCCCCAGGGTGATCACAAGCATCCTTCAAAGGCAGGAGAGAAGGGCGGAGAGATGCAGCGTGAGAAAGATTCCACCGGCCATTGCTGGCTGTAAAGATGGAGGAAGGGCCCATAAGCCAAGGAATGGGGGCGGCCCCTGGACGCTGGAGAAGATAAGGAAACAGAATCTCCCCTTGGAATCTCCAGAGAAACCAGCCCTGCTGACACCTTCACTTTCGCTCAGGGAGACCCTGATCTGACTCCTCTGCCCTACAAACCTGTGAGATAATAAATTTGCGTTGTTCAAGGATAAATTCGTGGTGACTTGTGACAGCAGCAACAGGAAACTCCTACTCACCCCGGGTGTCCCAGCAGCAACAAGCCCCGCCACCCACGGTGGGAACTTCTTGATGAAACTGGCTGTCCTTTTCTCTGTCTCCCAATTCCCCACTCCCAACAGGGCTTCCTGGGGACCATGTCCCAGTAATGCCTCTGTCTCCAATGCTTGTCTCAGGGCTTGCTTCTGGGGGACCCTAAGACACTGCTTCCTGTGTTTAAGTAACCATCCCTCCAGTTGCTTCTTTGTGCTTGTTTGTGCCAGCTCACCAGCACAGCTGCCAGAATTGCTGCTATTCCCCCACTCACCGTGAACGCCTTGGCCATTCTAGGTTGGTCTGCTTTGTTAAGGAACGGTGGACCCGCATATCAGTAGATCAACAGAGATGTGCTTGACCATCGGCAGCCTGAGCTGCCACTGGACCTTCACCACGACCCTTGGAGGGAGCTCAGGTATCAGCAGCAGCCCATTTTATAGATGAAGAATTGGAGGCATAGAAAAGTGAGCTCGGCCCCCTTTGGCTCAGGGCCACCCAGCTAGGAGTGGCAGAGTTGGCATCAGGAGCCAGGCACGCTGGCTCCACACACATTCCTTTGTGGTCCTTACCAGAGGGGAAGTGCAGAGGAGGGGCCTGAGGGCTGTCAGACTATTACCTAATCAAATATTGTGTTGTTTTTCTGGATTCTGTGACATGTGTTGTATTTGTTAGTTTTTCAACTCTGGAGTTAGTTTGATTTCTTTTCTCCTTCCAATTCAGTATTCTAGGGCGCCTAGAACTGTGAACCAGTGGAAGTTCTAGGGACCGACAGGCCTGAGACTGCAGAGGCACTGACAGAAGCTTGCCATTTCTCTAGCCCACACTGGTTGTCTCTATGCTCTGGCATGGATATTTTCCCTATGGAGTGGAGGTGCTGGGAATGAGAGGAGAGCCCATCCCCACAACTCCTAATGTGGAGCGTGTACTGCGGGCCTGCCGTCCCTGTGATGGGCAGATTCGATGCTCTAGCTCACGGAATTCTGTCCACAACCTGTCAGACCTAGGAGGCTGCTAGTATTAGCATCTCCCTGCAAAGATGAGCGAGCCCAGGCCAGAGGGCTCAGGGACTGCTCACAGCCACCTGCCTTCGAGACGGTCTTAGGGGCACATGAGCACAGTTGAGGCTCTGGAAAGTGCTACAGGAAAAGCAAACAGAAAAACCCATTTAAATGTCAGGAATCCAGCATTTCCTAATGCTGATTCCACTTCAGTGAGCTGTGGTGCAGACGGCTTGTGCACAGGGGCCCGTGGAGTCTCAATCTATGTGTGGGGCCACTCACCAAAATACCAGTTTTAGGGCCTGCAACCCCTACGCAGAGAACCCCCTGGTCCCTGGAAGCCATCTGATACAGGGTAAGCACTTGAACATTTTGTGAATGAGTGAGTGAGTGAATGAATGAGTGAAGTGAGTGATGATCTGCAGGTCTGTCTACACCTGTCTTACCTTGCTGACCCTCTCCTCCCCGCCATGACCCTCCCAACAGTCTCTAGTGTTCAGTGGCAGAGAGAAACAGGACAGAATTATGTCCCCTCACAAAACAAGGAAGTGCAGGCTGGTTGCTCCAGCTGCCACAGATATGGTTCAGGACCTCACCTCTTTCCATCCTGCCGCCATCCTGAGCCCCTTGGTTTCCAGGTCCTAGTTGATGCAAGATGTTGGCAGTAGCTCTGGGCTCCACTTTTTGCAACAGGCTTTAGAGGTGGGAGGGTATTTTCTCTCCAAGAACCTCTTTCTGGGACAGAGGAAGGCCTTTCCTGCCTAAAGCCCCTGCAGGCTCCCTTGGTCCTGTTGTCTGTGGCTGGGTCACCAGCTCAGCTCCAGTCCCCACTGCACTGGCGGCTGTGGGGTGGGTGTCTGTACTGCCAGCCTCTGGAACACTAAAAGGGTGAGTGGGGGGTGAGAAATGCCATCTCTGAAGCTCTCAGCACAGCGCCAAGCCTGGGTGTCTTAATGACTTGTCTTGCTTCTAAGGTTGCTGCTGTTTCTATTCCCTCACCGGTAGACAACTGTTTATTGAGCATTTATTATGTGCCTGGAACTGCAGCATTATTTTACACATTCAAACTCATACCACCCATGTAGCAATGCTACAATGCTACAGGGAAGTTACTGTAGCTTTTGCTGTACAAAGGAGGAAACAGAGGCCCAGAGATGTGAAGGAGGATACCCAGAGTGACACACAGCTGGGCGGGGCTGAGATTTGGATGTGAGCCTGTTACCCTCCCTACGGAGCCAGGCCATCTCAGCTGGCCAACCGGGCGTGTCCCTCGCCTGCGTAGCCCAACTCGGGCATCGGCGTAGGGCGGGCAGACGTCAATACCCCAAGGACAGATCACGGCGGGCGGGCGAGCTGTCAACTTCACGCACTCCAAAGAGGCTGGACGCGCCTGACTAAAATCCATTTAAGAAAATTAACCCTCTGCTTGGAGTTCGTGGGCGGCAGGAGCTGCAAAGTTCTTAAAAGGTGCGAGGGCAGTTAATGGAGTCCATATGCCTCAAATTGAGAATATCTTTGTGCTGGGTGGGCTTATCATCAAACTCTTGGGATAACAAAGGGTAGGACAGTTCAAAGGACTGGTTCCCCCAGACGCTGGGCTCTTTCAGGGGGCTCCGCTCCAGTCCCGCTGAACAAATATTGTTGTCTTCTCCTCTGCTTTTTGAGCCCAGGCCTTTGTCTTCACTTTTTTTCCCCCCCTTTTTACTGTTTGACAGTGACGCAGAGTGTCTGTGGGAACCATCCCTGTAAGAGGACTGATTTATAACTCCATTTGGGAGTAAAAGGATCTTTGATGATCCGTACCTGAGTTGCGGGGGCTGTGGGGATGAGCAGAGCTGAGCCTTGTCCAGCCTGACAGCTCTGAGCTGAAAGCCTGCTCCATTTTGTGTGTATGTGGGGCGAGGGGGGGCAGGGGGGGAGAGGGTGCGGGGGAGACTTTCTCATCTACACAGTCCTTAATGGGGAGGGAGAATGTCTGCCGGGCAGGCCAGCGGCTGGACTGAGGGCCAGCACACTGTCCCCAGATGGGCTCTAGTGACAACTTGTTATTTTCACTGGCTTGTCCTGTGAGAGGCTTATCAATCCATTTCGTGCAAATGCCACTGGGAACACACTTTTCCAGATGGATGTCTACAGGGCCACAAAGATCAGATAATTGCCACCGCTCTGCTTTGCTGCCACTGTTTCTCATAGCCAATGCCTGAGCTATGGTCTGCACTGGATGGCTACTGTGTCCTGGCCTTGACAATGCACTTGAGTTATAGATCCCCCAGACTCAGAAACGAGCATTGAAAGACTCCAATGATCCAATAGTTAACCAGAAACTAACTAGGGCTTCCAGAGCACTCACTGGGCACAAGGTTTCTTCCTAGGATGGGACAGCGTAATAATAACAATGATCATGAGCTTTCATATTTGCGCGGGATCCTGATAACGGGCCCCAGGTGCAGAATTGTCCACCTCCTCCAGGAAGCCTTCTTGGAGCATGCTGACCTGAGAGTCAGCTCTCCTCTCTTGCTTGCCCTACACCCAATCGGTGTTAAACCCTGTTCTCTCTTCCACCAAAACCTGCAGTGAGTGGTTGGGCAGTTGCCCAGCTCAGGGGAAAGAGTGCACCTCTCTGAGCCTCTGTTTCCAAATCCATATATCAAGGAAGTAATAAAGTGTCCACAGGGAAGCTTGGGGTAATAGCAATACAGAGTTTGGGTGGATTATGGCCTTGTAGGAGCCCAGTGAGGGTGGCTTTCGTCACTGGCTGCCTCTGTTGCTGCTTTTCTGTGGAGCAACATGCACTTGGACTGCTGTGTTTTATTTCCTGGGTCTGTTGCAAAACCTTTCAGAGATCTTCTCCCCATATTCTAGCTTTTCCCTCTGCTAATTCCTCTAACAACATTCCTGGCCTTATCTTGGGATCCCCCCCAAAGCTGCGCCCTTGGGAATTGGTGGTTTGGTTTATTTGCGAGGTGGTTTTGGGTGGAGGAGTGAGGGAGCAGGGGAGAAGGAGAAGGGTGAGTGGTTGAGGTCACTGGGGACAACGGGTGCTCAGTCCTCCCAGGACCTTGTAAGAAGCTCCCAGAACACCTCCCAGGGATGTCTTCCCAGAAGACGGGGGCAGAAGTATTTGTCCTGTGGCTTCCTTCCCTCATTGGTCAAGTGTCCACTCCTAACTTCCAAAATGGTGGTGGGAGAGGCCAGAGGAGCCCCCTCCGGCAGCCTCTGTGGACTTGTATAGCCTGTCCTTGAGGCAAGATGTGATGAGCATGAAGGGGCTCGAAGCCTGCTTGGAGGGTCCACCTGGGAGAGGTGAAGTCAGGGGAGAGGCTGGTGCAGGTGAGGAGGTGCAGCAGGCGTGTCCGTCTGCCTCCTGCTGACTCATCTTCCCCAGGCCCTGGTCATGTCCCCCTCATGCTCAGAAATCTGCCGATCCCCCTTCTCCATAACAAGTTCTCCAAGGCTTGTCAAAAAGAGCTGCTTGATCTTACAAGGCTGAGAAATGCCATATTAAGCAAATTTTGGTTGGATTCTTTACTGCAGGACTTCTCAGAGCCTTGATTCTGGTTCGTGAGAGCCCGGGACTTTTTATAATATGAGGAAAGCAGACAATGAAGCTTTTTCCTAAAATTCTCGATTTATAGAACTCTTACCTTATAGGTGCAGCTCATGGGACCCGAGTTTCCTGGGAAAATGCTGGTAGCAGAATTGCATCCAAACTCCTTAGTCTGAAAGGCAAGACCCTTCATGATCTTGGGGCCAGTGGTATTTTCCAGTCTTATTTTCTACCACTTCTCTTCCCACATTCTCAACTCTGACAAAACTGGTTCTGTTTCATGACCCTTAATTTTCAACCTCTGGGTCTTTGAGCATGAGCTGTTCGTTGTACCTGGAATAACATCGACTCTCCCAAATCAAACCCTCCTTCAAGGCTTCACTCAGCTTCTCCAAGGCTGACTCTGCTATCAGATAGGAGTACAGATCAGCCTCAGAACGTTATTTGCAACCCTGGTGACCCACCATTGTTCTGGTTACTCACACACGTATCTAATATCTAATCCCCTTTCCTTAGCCACATGGGTTCCAAGGAAGGACCCTATCTAATGCATCAATCATTGGTCAGTTCTTTCTCTAGCAGTCAGGCCATGCTACTCTGCACTGCAATAACAAATAGCTCCAAATCCAATGATGTAACACCACACAAATCTAACTACCATCCAATCCAAGCCCACTGCAGGTTCAGGCAACCATCCAGGGCACCTGTTCTCCAGGTGGCAACTCAATGATCCAGGCCGATTCCATCTGATTGCTCCATCATTTCAATAGGAGGGTCTCACGTTTGCCCCTGAGGGGAAGAAAGCACATGACCACCATCACATGCCCTTTATTGATTCAGCCTGGCAAGTACCCATGTCACGTGGTTTCACAGACCTGCCAGAACCAGGCACGTGCCACCTTCCCCAGGGGTGGGAAGGCTGAGAAGTGCAGTCTTCCTAGTGCCCAGGACAATGAGAAGCTTGTGCATGTGCCCACTAACAAGGCTTAGCACACCCACTTCCCTGTTCCTCACCTGCACCTACTCCAGGAAAAAGCTCAGTGCTCTGCACTAGAAGGCGCCCTCAACACATGTATGCAATGGTGGATGTGTGCAAGGTGACCTTTCCCTGTCGCTGGAGCACAGGGCCCTCACATCTGGAACCACTTACTGGACATCTGAACACATGTTGTCTTAGCAGAGCTCTTGGAATGCTGTATGTGGTTCAAATCTAGAACCAAAATGTGTTCCAGGAGGGGCTTCATGAAAAGATGTTTCCTTGCCCAAAGAACTGGGAAAACCCAGCACCTTTCTATTTTTTTTTTTCTTGGAGATTCACAAAGCATATATGCATATTCAAGGCTCTGAAACATCCTGCAGTTAAAGAAAACCCAAAACCCGTTTCAATTTCCTGAACCCAGCATTTCCCAAAACTCTTCCAGCCATATGGGGTTGTCATGCAGGTTAATCGTGATGATATTTACAATTAGCACAGTGCCTGGTGACGCATAGGTGTTCAAGAAATGGTAGCTGATAATATTGACTCTCTCCGCTTTCACACCTGTAAAACAGAAGAGCTAGACATATGCACCCTACAATTCTTCACCTCCATCATCTGGGGGCATATCTATTGGTGTTCTCATGTCTTAGGGCTTGAATCAATTTGCGGGGCATGGCTTCTTGCGCAAATGCTTGAATTCTCTTTCTTGTGAGGCCAGGTCTGGAAAATAGTTAGCATTAGACTTGCAGTTTTGGTCATAGACTGACTCGTGTGTCTTACATAAACCACTTTCCTCCCTGGGTCTCATTTTTCTCACATCTAAAATCACGGGCTTGACTAAATGATGTCTAACACCGTTTCTGTCCCTAAAAGTTAGGCTGTCATGGCTCTGTCCCATCACGCCTCACCAGTTTGATGTCTGGGTTAATGCAAAATTCCCTATTCCCATTCCAGATTCTCTCTGCTTACCCACTGAGATCTCTCAAGAATTCCACTGTTCAGTAAGGAATTAGGTCCTTGGGAGAGGATATGCATTGCCTACAATTCTTGCTAGAGTACAAATGACTGATGGGGGGGCGGGGGGAACACTTGCCAGAGAACAGTGTGATGGGGAGCGAAGGGTGAGAGTGAAGGAATAGCAGGTGGCTGAATAAAGGGAGATGGTGGCCACCGAAGTGCTGGAAGTGGAATTTAGTTGGGTCTTTTAAAATAAATGTAGCCTACTCCATTTAAGGATGGAAAAGTGAGGCTATCTAGCGTTGTTGATTGGGAGCACAGGGCTGGTAGTGGCCAGCTCAGCTGTCCATTTGTTGTGTGACTTGGGCCAAGTTGCATGATGCCTCAGTGCCTCAGGCCCTCCTCATCTGTAAAAGGGGGATTATAGTAATATTTAGCATGTAGGGGTTGTTGTGGTGCCTATTGACAGAATCAATACACACCAAGCACCTGGAACGGGGGCTGGTATGTTTTACTCTACCTCTTTGCTATAAAAAAGCAATTAGGGGGCTGGCTGAGTGGCGTGATGGTTAAGAACTGGCTTGGGATGCCAGAGGGCCCCGGTTCGAATCCCACATATGAGGGCCAGTGACACTGCCCTCTACAGCTAAGATGCTGAACAACAGCTCAACCTGGAGCTGGGCTGCCATGAGTCGCCGGCGACGGCATAGGCTGCAGCCCCTGTGGCAGTGGGTTGCCATGGGCTACCGTGTGTGGCCAGCAGCCAGTGTGAGCGGCCAGCAGCCGCAGTGAGCGGCCGTCCAGAAGCCGGCGACTGATCTGCCTCGCCCGGGAAGAGTGCAATGATGGTGCCAACTTGGGCCAGTGAAGCAACGTCCTCCACAACTAGACTGAAGAACAAAACAACAGCAAGTTGTCTGTTCCCCTTTCCCCAATTTCCCAATAAAAATCTTTAAAAAAAAATTAGGAAATGCAGGGGAAGCTCAGACGAGAACAGACGTCTCCTTTACTATGCCGCTGCTGACGCTGAGCATGTCCCTTTGCATTTATATTTTCCCTGGCAGCCGTAGAAATAGGGTGTGCCGCGTGGTTGCACAGGTTGTGCACTGCACAGCTCCATTCAGAGAGATGAGGATGAAACGGCTCCCCCAGAGGTGTGTCGCGTGAATACATGCACAGCAGTGATAACAGCCTCTGTAACAGCTCTGTCCCACTTTTTAGCTGGGGTGTTAAGCCATCCACTATTTCATAAAGCACGCATGAGGTTCCGCCCTCAGAAGCTTATTTGGCACCACTAGGGCTTTTCTAGGTGTTGCCACCTCAGCTACCTCCAGGCCTGGGCTCTGGAAGAACAGGGCTGAAAGGGATTTGTTATTCTTCTGCCCAATTAGCCTCTGATTAAAGGTTTAAAAGGCTTAAACAGACAGGACTGAGAGGGGAGCAGGAGGAAGAGGAGGGAGAGAGAGCGGGCTGTTTATGGAGCAATAAAAGGAACATTATGCTTCCAGGCTCTGCTAAGCGTCTCCACAGAAGCCGACCCTCTTGCCAGCTAATTCAGGGTGTAATAAATACTAATCCACAGAGGGGCCCTTCGAAGCCATCGGGAAGCCCTATCTCCCTGTAATCAGAGCTGCATTCAACTCCGGTCTCCCAGCACTCAGCGTCCCAGCCCCGTGGCAGAGGCTGCGGGCCCAGCCCTTGTGTAGGATGTGGCAGCCTGGAGCCCACAGGCTGGGCTGCCTCCGCCTCCCCCCACCTCCTAGCTTTTCTGCTGCTGCCCTGTGGGCCTCACTGTCTTGGGGACATCCTTGGGAGGCCCCTTGTGCAGGCCATCCCTCGGCCTCTGTCACCAGTGTACCCCAATGCTAGTTGGGGTAGCCTGGGTGTCACAAGAACCCCCATAGAACAGTGGTCACTTTGGGAGTTCTGCTAAGTCTATCACATGTGTCACCCCATTTCATCTGGCAGTTGGGGCAGTAGTCCCCATTTTATAGCCGAGGCAGTGAGGCCCGGCATGTGGAAGCCACTTGCCAGGTCACAGCCGGAAGTGATGGAGTGGTTTGGACCCAGGCCCCTCTTCACCTCTCAACCACCTTCCCTGGGAGCTTCTGTTTGGGACAGCCAGCACCCCCAAGCTACACATGCATTCCATAATCTTGCCTCAAAGCATGTATTTTTCCATCCCACAAGGCACCCATGCCCCCAAATACCTT
Organism: Hipposideros armiger; assembly: GCF_001890085.2. Classification (NCBI taxonomy): domain Eukaryota; kingdom Metazoa; phylum Chordata; class Mammalia; order Chiroptera; family Hipposideridae; genus Hipposideros; species Hipposideros armiger. The sequence goes on along the minus strand of NW_017731369.1, from coordinate 7,025,134 downwards.
CAAACCGAGGCACAGCGTGTCATTATCCTGTATTGCAGAAGGTCTGGAGAGCCACTGAGTGACAGGGGGGACACCTCCTCATATAGGCCACCTCTTCACTTTGTGCCTCAATTTCCCCAACCCTGAGATGGCGCTGGCACTGGCCCCATGCACAGGGCCGCCATGAGAATTAACTGAGAGAGTGCAAGTAAAAATCAGAGCAAACGCTCCCCCCAGGTGACTATCTTGCAGGCCTGGGCTGGCCTCTCCTGAAGCTCCCCTTTGTCCCATGTCTGCACATTCCATCTTCCCTTCCCCTCTGTCACTCCTCCCCTCATTCTCCAACCCCTTCCCAGGCCATGATCTAATCACGTCGCCCTCAAGACTAAAAATAGCACAGGGGCATCTTGGGGGTTCCTGGTGACCTCCGTGAGTCTGGTCAAGTGTACACGGCCTTCCTAAGTTAATTAGCCCTGGCCTCTGACCCCTACACATCTGTATTTGGGTTCAAGGGGGCAGACAAGGCCCTGTTCCCTAAACAGTCAGACAAATTCAGTGGTCAGATGGGGTATCTCTTGATCCACGCTGCTAACTTGCGGGGGGTGGGGGGCTTGGCGTTCTCCTCTCAGAGCTTCTGCTTAGAAGCCCCAGGATCTGGGGCTCCTGGGGCAGCTGTGGCCATTGCTAAGGGAGAAAGGTCTGTGGGAACAGTCACAGTCCAGGGCCAGTGCAGAGAAGACGGCTCCAAATCACAAGTTCTCCTGTCCTTCTCCTTTGGCGTCTTGGGTCATCTTGCCAAGGCGGCTCACGCCCAGCTCTGTGTTGCCTGTCCCAGAACAGAAAGGTCCAGCTGAGTAGGTGACAGTCACCATAATGTTGACAAGGAGAACTGGCACTAAGTTAGAGTCCTCTGTGAATGGAACTTTGGGAGCATTGAGCCAGTCTCTTGGGGCCACTGCAACAAGTTATCACAATCTGGGTGGCTTACGACAACAGAAATGTACTGTAGTCTCTTCCAGTTCTGGAGGCCAGAAGTCCAAAGTCAAGGTGTGGGCAGGGCCGTGCTTCCTCTGAAGGTGCCAGGGGAGGGTCCTTCCTGCCTCTTCCAGGTCCTGGTGGCTCCAGATGTTCCTTGGCTTGTGACCACATCACTTCAAACTCGGCCTCTGTTTTCACCTGGCTTCTCCCCCATGTCTCTCTGTGTCCTCTCTTCTTCTCATAAGGACACCAGTCATAGGATTAGGGCCCTCTCATCCAGTATGACCTCACCGTAACCAATTACATCTGCAAAGACCCTATTTCCAAATAAGGTCACACTCTGAGGTTCCAGGTGGACGTGAATATTTTTGGGGGGACATTGTTCCGCCCTATACATGCATTAATCCTCTAATATTTTAGTTCTATTTTCAGAGGAGGAAACTGAGCTTGAGACTGGTAAAGTAGACATGAGGTCAACGTGAAACTTTAAACCCACTGGGTTCCTGGGACCCTGCTCTCAGCCGGCACATGTCTCGCAGGCCCCCAAGGGGAACCTTCTGGTAGCTTGACACCTATAATAGAAGTTCTTCAAGATGTCAGCAGCAGGGCCTTGGACGTGCAGGAGGAGGAGCGAGAATGAGAAGAAAGGACCAGCCTTTCTTTAGCTTCTCTCTCATCTGGGTGCTGAGATCTGTGGAAATCAGTGCAGGAGGCAGGATGAGTCTCAGCACAGGGAGTGGCAAGGTCATAAACTCTACAGGCGTTCAGAGGGGCTGGGGCCATGATGGGCCACTTCAAGGAACTTTAGAGGTGCGATTTGAACCAAAGGGTACGATTTTCATCATCATCATCATCATCATCATCATCATCATCATCATCATCTTACACGTTTACATAGCAGTAGAGAGCTAGTGCCTGGAAGTGTAAGCCCCAGGGTCCAGCTGTCCACGGGGAGTAGAAAGCGCCCTTCTCGCACAGGCTCCCCCATCTGCCCTTCTCCAAGGGGCATAAAAATAATACCTGCTTCATAGGTTTGTTATTCAAAATCATGTCCTTCATATGTGACCTTGGGCAATCACTCTGCTTCTCAGTTTCCTCATCTGTGAAATGCGGGTAATAAGAACAACCCTACTGGGGTTGTCATGAGGTCAATGGGTTTGTACCTGGATGGCCCTAGAACCCAGGAAGTGTGTCATACTTGTTAGAACTTGTGACCCTAGAATACTCGTTGCTTTTATCTTATCTCACCGATGGTCCTTCATTAAGCATCTGCCATGGATTTGGTCTTGGGTGAGGCACTGAGGGTCCAAGGCACAGACATTGCCCCTGTTCAGAAGGGCTCTTGGTCTTTTGTTCCTCACAGCCATCCAGGGAGGGAGGCAGAGCAATTCTCATTATCCCATTTTCTGGATATGGGAACTGAGGCTTGGAGAGGGGTGTGTGGCAGATGGTGTCCCTTCACTCATGGGGTTTCTCAGGCTTCCTATCTGTAAAATGGGTGCAGGAATAGTACCTGTGTCCTAGACCTGTTATGCAAGGAGAGGATTCATGCAAACCATTCATGCCAAATGGTGCCTGGTACACAGTAGGTGCTCAATAAATAGGACTTGCTACTAGCTATTATGGGGCGGTGGGATAAATAGAGGATAGCTGAACAAAAAGGGCAGTGAGGAGGCCCCTTAATCCAGACTCACCCAGGACCATGGAGCTGTCGGCCCAGGATCAGGGGACCTCAGGATCACTAAAGGAGATTGTGCCCCAGTGAGGGTCAGGATCTCCCGCAGGGACGGCCAGCCTGGGGAGGGAGAGGACATATCCAGGCCCAAACCTGGGAACTAGAATCTTTCTCAGCAAAGCTCAGGTTCAAAAGTTCAAGACTGCCACTCTTCGGAAGACAACATGGAGGCTGCAAGACTCAAAAGCCACATGTAACCACTGCCTCCCGGTTTTGACAACAGCAAGCGCCAACTTTTTTCAGAGAGTTCGAGCAGGGATGGCCTGGGTGGGAATATGCTACTCTTACTGTTTGATGCGATGTGCGTAAGCATGAAATGATGCAAAAATCTTGTTTTTTATTTCAATATTCTGAAAGTAATCTTTGCTTGTGTGACGTCGGACCTTCCCCTCTGAGCACATGGCTAGTAATATCACTCTTCAGTGTTTTAAAATAAAAGGGGGACCGTTGTGTCTGCACCATTCCAAAACTCAGTATTGACCCTTAACAATACCGGTGGGTATCCCTCTGTCAGTGCACATTCATTCAACATCTACTGAGCACCTACCATGTACCTGACCCTACCTGACCCTGTTCTAGAACCTGGGGATATAGCAGCTGACAGCCGATGACTCTGTCCTGTGGAGCTTTTGGTCTAGTGATGGATCCTGTTGTTTTCAGTGGATGCATAGGCTCTAGTTGTGTGAGTGCACCAAAATGAACATTTTTTTTTAATGAACACCATCTTTTTAAAATTAGGAAGGAAGCCCCAGAAGACATTCTTAGGGTGCAATGGAGTTCTCTGCACAGATCACCAGGGCTTGCGTTAAGATGCTGATTCTGGAGTGGCTGGGTGGCTCAGTTGGTTAGAGCGTGAGCTCTGAGCAACAGGGTTGCCTGTTCGATTCCCACATGGACCTGTGAGCTGTGCCCTCCACAACTAGATTGAAGACAGCAACTTGAGCTGAGCTGCCGCTGAGCTCCCGGTGGGCGGCCGGATGGCTCAGTTGGTTAGAGTGTGTGCTCTTAACAACAAGGTTGCCAGTTCCACTCCTGCATGGGATGGTGGGCTGCACCCCTCCGCAACTAGATTGAAAACAGTGACTGGACTTGGAGCTGAGCTGCACCCTCCACAACTAAGATGGAAGGACAACAACTTGACTTGGAGCTGATGGGTCCTGGGAAAAACACACTGTTTCCCAATAAAGTTAAAAAAAGAAAGAGCAGATGAAATTAAAAAAAAAAAAAGATGCTGATTCTGATTCAGGAGTCGAACCCTCCAACGCTACTGGTGAGTAGCCAACAGTGCATAGGAATGTGGACCTTCAGCCACCCCTCAGGGTGGCAGGACACCCAGGCCTGGAAGGGGTTTTGCAGAGCAAGATCTGAGCACAGAATCCAGGAACGTGCAGGCCCAGTTCCTCAAAACCTTAAAGAAGCAAAAGCAGCCGTTGCTCATCTCTGCCACATTCCCAAAGCTTCAGAGACTTTTCAGAAAGCCTTTGAGTCAAGGAGAAACCAACCACCTTCAGGCCGGCCAGGCCACCTCCCTCCCTGTCTCACTCCTCAATAACCAGCCCACATTCCAAAGGAAGGAGGTCTTTCTGCCCAAGACGATTTATTGCCGAGCAATTTGTAACTAATTAGCCAACATGCAATGATTAGAAGCTTGCATAATAATTACAGGTAATTGCCTCTTGACACGGGGGAGCCATTCCACTGGCCAACTTGGAATGTCTTTTCAAATCAATGTCAACTGCCCCGGGAGGCCCTTGGAGGGAGCTGCTCCATCTCGTTTCTTTGACACTTTGGGGTGAAGTCCTGCCTGGGGGATCATCAAGTGGGTGCCAGGCTCTGACAGCGACTCCAGCCCTCCCTCAATTGGTTCCAGATGCAGCCATCAAATGATCCTCCATTTCTATAAATAGCTTGTCCAGTCTGGGCGCCATCAGCAGAGACAGACAGCTCTGCTGTCCTACGGGGCCCGTGCGGAGGGTGGACTTGAGACTGTCAGGCATCTAAGGGCCACTCACCTCCACCAATTTTTTCTCCCCTGTCCTTTGCAGGGCACACCTAAATTCTAGTTTTGGGCTCCATTTCCCCTGCCATTTGAACAGCCTTTGGGATATTTTCTCTATATCTGAGAGAAGGGGCGATTCATTCTGTGCCCTAGGAGAAAATAAACTGCAAGAGCACAGAAATCTTGAATCCCCTGAATCCACTACTGTGCTGCATGTGGAAGAATTACCCCCCCCCCCGCCAGAGGAAAACAGCAGGGGTAGCCAGTGTCCCCAGACACTGGGTGACTCTAGAGGTAACTCGGTGGCAGTCAGCATTTTGGTGCTTTCTTGGGCCCAAGGGCTTCCCCAAACTGCTCCAGCCGACAGTCTGTGCGCTGGGGAGGACAGCCCATCACAAGCTGGGACGTGGAGGCAGGAGCCAAGGTCAGATCCACTGGTGTCCGAGCAATGAGACGATGAGATGGAGACTTCTCTGCTCATTTCTGCTCTGCTTTCTTGACCATATTTTAAAGTCAGCCAGGCTCTGGGTGGTAGGTGCGGCAAAGATCAATTCTGGAGCCAGCTTTTGTAGAAATCGTTCAAAATGGGTGGTTTCGTTCATTTTCCTGCAGCGGTTGGATATAGCCCAGCCCTGGGGTCCGGGTAGGGTGGGGTGGAGGAGCGGGGGTCGGGTGGCGATGGCCAGAATGCTTTGAGCCAGTTCTCTCCTCCCCACCCCCCTCCCATCAGATATGTGGATCTATAAACACGTCAGAACAGTTGTAAAAGAGATGGATTTTGCTTCCCAACAATACCCCCATCGGTCTGTCGCCAGATAATTCACGACTGGGTTTTATGGTCAAGTTCCCCTGTTGCACGGCCAGCACCACCTGACCCAGGAGGGAGGGCACGGCTCAGCCTGGCTTTGCCCCTCACTGGCTCCATGGCCCTGGAGCAAATCACGTACCATCTCTGTGCCTTGATTTCCCCACCAATTAACGGTGGATAAAAAAATTAGAATGTTTATAAGTGGTGTTTATAATGTTAGACACATAGCACATCCTCTGTAATTCTCACTGGTTATGGGTGAGATGGGAGAGTTGTGTAGAATATGCAGGAATCAGGCCACATCGGTGCATTTGGAACTTGCAGACCACGCAGGGGGCGAGTGAGGTGGGTGGAAATAGGGCGGGGAGCGGGGGGGAGTAAAGCTTCTGAATATAGATCTTTTAAATCCAGAACCTTGTACATGCATTTCCCATTAAAAGTCATAAATATCATTTAAATCCATTGCTATCTAATATCTATTTTATGATAAAGCTGGTTTGATTATTTTTTTTATTGATGTAAACACATGTTCAGTAAGAAATGCCCACCTCAAGTGTCCTGCTCAGTGGATGTTTCCATGACGTATGCACACACCCATGTCACTGTCACCCAGAGCAATAACTGGAGCATTCCCAGCCCCCACAGGCCCCCTCGGGCTCCCTCCAGTCAATGCCACCCCATTCTGCAGGAAGGAGTCTTCTTTTTGTTTCTACCCCTATCAATTAGCCTTGCATTCTTGAGTTGCTCATAATAGGTCCATGTAAGGTGTTCCCTTATGTGTCCACTTTTTTTTCCTTTTTTTGCTCAGCACAACGTCTGTGAGAGTCACCCTCTTGTTGGGCTGTACAGGGTACAAATACTTTATTTTCCTAAATTTTATTTATTTATTTATTTATTTTAAAGATTTTTATTGGGGAATTGGGGGAGGGAACAGCATTGGGGAATCGGGGAAGGGGAACACACAAGTTGCTGTCCTTTTGTTCTTCAGTCTAGTTGTGGAGGACGTTGCTTCACTGGCCCATGTTGGTATTGTGACCATTGCGCTCTTCCCAGGTGAGGCAGATCAGTCGCCGGCCATTGGACGGCCGCTCATGCCAGCTCAAGGCAGCTCATGCGGGCTGCCAGCCACTCATGGTAGCTTTACGGCAGCCCACTGCAGCCCCACTGCAGCCTACGCCATCGCCGGCAACTCCCAGCAGCCCAGCTCCAGGTCGAGCTGTTGTTCACCATCTTAGCTGTAGAGGGCGCAGTGTCACTCGTCCATGTGGAATCTGAACCGGCGGCCCTGCTGCCCAGAGCTTGGGCTCCCAAGCCAACTCTTAACCAATGTGTCACTCGGCCGGTCCAGAGTACAAATACTTTAAAGGACTTCTTTTGGGGGCTCTAGTAATTGCTTGACTCTTTAACATGTCACCCCAAGAAACTTCTAAGGAAAACACATTTTTTAAAAACAATTCACTTCTCTGTGCCAGGAACAGGGTTAGGCTTTTCCATGTGATCCATATAATATTAAATCCCCTAATTGTGATGAATATGTGTATTTATCATGCATCTCAAAGAAGCAAATTATCCAGATGAACTGTAAAGTAAGAAAACGACATCGAGCCAGAACACGTAGATGAACAGCACGTGTCCAGACCATGTAAAAACCTTGGGGACACATAGAAATGTCAACCCGGGGGTGTTCAGATCTGAAAGGGAATCATCAAGTCAACACTTGTATTTTGAGCACCTGTTATGTGCCAGGCACGGTCTGTCCCAAGAACCCATCGACAAGCAAGTTATCACTTTGGATAGTAAGTGGCCCCAGAGATCTCACAAAGGGCTGTAAGAAAGGCTGAGTGGGGGTTAAGACGGTAGATTCTGGGCCCCCGCCCCTTTAAGCGAGAGTAGCTCTGTTCCCTAAATGGGCCCCATCCCCAGGTCTTGCCCCAGGCCACACTTACAGGAGGCCCAGGATGGCTTTGCTATTTACTTTTGCCTCTGAGCGCCTGCCTTCTGTTCCCACCTCCCCAGCTTCTTGGATGGCCACTGTCGCAGCCTCGTGATAACACTGGGAGGCATTTCTCTGCCTGTTGGGCTTTCCTAATCTAACTACCCCTTCCTCCCGGAGTGGCTACTCTGTCTCCTATTTCCATCCATGACTTTAGCTCCCCTGGACTTCAAGAAGGGTCTCCCTCAGGCCATGCTGCTGCCCGCAGCTCTGGGTGGACACTCCATCTGGTTCATTTCCGCTCCTCATCCTACTGCCTGGCCACCCCCACGACCCCACCCCTGGTCCCCCCATGGCCTCATTTGCCTCACCCCTAGGAGTGAAAGAAAACAGTGTGTGAAATGAAAACCGACATCGAAGCTGACGGATCACCCCTCAGTCCAACTACTCAGTTCCCACAGTGACCATCCCACTGCAGTGGACACGGAATGTTGGGGGGACACACCCTAACTCTACAGGAGACTGAATGCAACCCTTGCCTTTGCAGAAAAGGTACTTCTTTGGTGCAAATGTGTGTCCATGAGTGTCGCGCTGGGAGAGGGATTACTGAGGGCTACATGGAAACGGGCAGTGTATCTATCAAGCGAAGATTTGTAGGTATCCATCTGTAAACTTTCATTGAAGTTACGTCTATAGCTGTATCCTTACATATAGATCTATATATAAAATTTCACACACTGAACACACCATCCAAAAGTGACCACTGGCAGCCCCTAGTCCCCCTCCCAAGATAACCACACTGATTTCCCACACCCGAGGTGAGCTTCGCCCATTTTGAGCACAATACAAGGGGACCAGTCTTTGTTCGCTCATGCTGTGTTTGTGAAAGCCGTCTGTGAAGTTTTGCTTAGCAACGTTTCATTCCTTCTTACTGCAGAGCCTCCTATCATGTGACTGGCCCACAACTGACTCATGGCCTCCACTGAGGACAGGCATTGGGTAGTTCTGTCTGGGGTACTAATGAGCATACCTGTTGTGCTGGTCACATGGACCTGTGTCTGGCGAGGGTGTGCCCAGGATTGGAATGGCTAGGTACACACAGATCTGCTTCCTTAGAACATATGAGGTCAGACAATTAAGTTCGTGAATTCATCCTAGAAAAAGTGCTACACACCTCATTGCTGAATATCACTACAGTCACCTTCAAAGTACTCCCCTTGGGAAGCTATGCACTGACGCCAGCGCCTAGTCCACCCTTCAAAGCAATTTGGGAACTCTTTTTCTGGAATGACCATCAGAGCTGTGGTCGTATTACCCTTCATATCCTAAATGCCATAAAAATGTCTTCCATTCAATATTTCCTGTATCTTTGGGTAAAGAAAGACGTCATTGAGGGCCGGATCCGGTGAGTAGGGAGGGTGTTCCAATATAGTTATTTGTTAACTGGCTAAACACTCCCTCACAGACAGTGCCATGTGAGCTGGTGCATTGTCGTGATGCAAAAGCCATGAATTGTTGGTGAAAAGTTCAGGTTGTCTAACTTTTTCATGCAGCCTTTTCAGCACTTCCAAACAGTCAACTTGGTTAACTGTTTGTCCAGTTGGTACAAATTCATAATGGGTAATCCCTCTGATGTCAAAAAAAGGTTAGCAACATCATTGCAACAAGTTCACGAACTTCATTGTCAGGCTTTGTATTACTGCTTTGAATCTTCCTACCAACCTAAGATGTGTTTCAGGTGGTTACTGGGTGTTCACACACGAGGAACCTGAGTTCCATGGGGGTGGGAGGTGTGAAAGTGATTGCCCGAGTTCACTCTTGTACATCAAGGAGCTGGGTTCAGTTCAGGAAGTCAGATCCCAGACTCCGACGCTGAACTTTTAACCACCTCGATACGCCGGGACAGACTCACTGGCCCCACTTGGAGGGGAGGCCCGGGTCACTCTTGCTCTGAAAGCCTTGATCTGTATCTTAAACTCACAGCTTCCTCTCATGAAGGGGCTCAGTCTCTAAGGACACAGCCCTTTTGTAAGAGAAAAAAATATTTTTAGCTCACCCAGGATCAAATTTTGGCTCAGTGACCTAGTAGCTGTGTGACCCTGGACAACTGCATGTGAGTAGATAACCAGATAAACTGCACATGGTGAGGCTTAGTGCAGTGGCCCCTTTTGATATTCTCCCTCGGGTCCCCAAATAAAGACACTTTACTTATGATTAAGGAAAAGTTCCTGAACCACGGGAAGGAAGACAAGATTTGTCATCCCTTTCTTTGCATTTATTTTGGGAAGATTGTCCCTGTAAGAGATGCAGTTGACACCGAAACATGACACAAATATAACAGAACATGGTGTTAACTGATCTTTCTAAACATGTTTTCAATGTTCTCACATTTTCATACCCTGCATCCATCTCTCTTCACCCTCATAAAAGAATTAATGTTTAAACTGATTAAAAAAGTAAACTGATAAAAAGTGGAATTTACTGTATAGAAATTAGTTTTGCAGGAAACTTTTCCATGGGTGAATCTTAAAGCTCACTTTGTCTGACCCCACACTAGGCAACGCTAGTGTTGAGTCCATCTGAATTGGGGGCACAGCCTCTAAGGGTCCTAGGAATTGAGAGCAAGAGAACGATACAGCCTAGTGTCACCATAAGAGGCTTCCAACATTGACATTGAAGGACATGTGGGATGCAGATGGCCAGACATGAAAAAGAACCATAATAATGATGGAGCTAAAAGGAGTTGTCTGTATATCACAAGGATGGTCATGTACCCATTTACTCATTCATTCGTTGATTCACTCATTCCTCCATACTTCCATCCATTGCCTTCCTTCCTTCTTTCCTTCCTTCCACCCATCATCCATCCATCCATCCATTTTTCCATCCATCCACCCATCCATCCATTTTTCCTTTCCCCCATCCATCATCCGTCCATCAGCCCACCTACATGGCTCACTCCCTCACTGATTTTTAGGTTTATACTAAAAAATCACCTTCTCAGTAAGCCCTTCTCAGTCCACGCTATAGAATTTTTGATTCTCTAGGTACAACATTTCCTATGTTTCCTCTCAGCTTTCTATTTTCTTCTTAGCACTTAGCATGCTCTAAAACATGTTTTACTTATTTTCTTGTTTGCTGATTATCTCCCCAACCAGAATGGAAGCCCGTTTGTATCGCTTCTGCTCATGGCTGAATCATAGGGTTCAAAACTGCCAGGCACACAGTAGGTACTCAAAAATATTTATTGTCAAGTCACTTTAAATTCTCCCATTCCATTTCTTCCCTGAGCCCCCACTGTGTGCCAGACACTGAGCTGGGTCCTGGAGCTGCCACGGCCATGGGCATGCAGGGAGGAGGTGAGAAGGCCTCTTGAGGTGAGGGCCTCCGAGCTGAGACCTGGAGGCTGAGTCAAAGATAGGCAGGTGCAGAAAAGTCTGAGGAGGGCTCAGGAAGAAGTGGCCATCAGGCCAGGACCTGATCACCAGGAGGATTAAAAGCAAGTCATCATCCTGGCTAGGGTATGCAATTGGAGGTGAGGGGGCGGTTAGCATGGTAAAGGATGGAGCAGGCGAGGCAATCAGAGGCCAGACTAGTGCGTGCTCTGAAATACGTATGAGTGACTTGGACTTGACCCTGGGGGCGTTAAGGAACTACTGGAGATTCTCAGTGGGCAGGAGGTGAATGCCTGAAGAAGGCAGCAAGCACTGTGAGTGAGCGGGACCTACCACAGTGGAGCGCCTGGCCGCAGTTCCCTTCCCTGCTCCCCATGCCTTTAGAAGCAGATGCTGTGCTAGATGTTCCCACCTCAATGGCTGCACTCGTCCATGTGGAGCTGCCTCCAGCACTGCACACACTCAGGGCCCCTTTCTGGGGCTGCTCATCTCCCCCTGCTTCCTGCTTCCACTGGGCTCCCCAAGGCCTCTGTCCTCAGTCCAAACTGCCCAGAGGCCGCCAAATAGCTAGGACGTGGCCGTGTTCAGCTGCAGCCAGAATGAAGCCCACAGTCAGGCGCACATTCAATGCACACTTCTCTTGTGCTAGGTACTGTGGCATTTAATCCCAGCACCATCCTTTAGGGCAGCGGTTCTCAACCTGTGGGTCGCGACCCCTTTGGGGGTCGAACCACCCTTTCACAGGGGTCGCCTAAGACCATCGGAAAACAAAAAAGATATTTACATTACGATTCCTAACAGTAGCAAAATTACAGTTA
>NW_017731369.1:6972573-7013479 GCF_001890085.2 Hipposideros armiger | reverse complement strand
CGCGACCCCTTTGGGGGTAGAACGACCCCTTTCACAGGGGTCGCCTAAGACCATCGGAAAACAAAAAGATATTTACATTACGATTCCTAACAGTAGCAAAATTACAGTTATAGAGTAGCAACGAAAATAATTTTATGGTTGGGGGTCACCACAACATGAGGAACTGTATTAAGGGGTCCGCGGCATTAGGAAGGTTGAGAACCGCTGCTCTAGGGGCAGATGTGATTATTTGCCCTTCTGAAGATGAGAACATTTTAGCTCCGAAGAGTTCAGTAACTTCCCCAAACTCACCCCTGATCAGCTGCAGAGGCCGCATTCCAGTGCAGTGGGGTGACCCTGACACCCACCGTTGGCCGTTGTGTCATATTCCTTCTGCCCCTTGGTGAGGACGACAGCTATGGACTTAGGCCTGGCTCGTGACTGCTAAATGTGATTTGGGCGGGGCCAGGTCCCTGTGAGTCTTTTCCACCTGGCAAAGGCATTGAGTCCGCCCAGAATTTGGAGTCCTCAGCAGAGCAGTACGGCTCTGGGAGCAGATGTGTGGCAGGAGGAGGAGATTTTGCTCGCCACCCTTCTGCACTGGACGCTTCTTGGCTCCCCGCATGATTGTTGGCTCCTGGTTCCCATGGAAGTGAGTCCTGGCTTATGTTCAGTATCCAGGCAAAGCGACGGGGTTAACTGTGGGAGATGGGATGGCGGATACAGAGAGGCCTGCAGCTGGGAGGAACATTCTGTGCCTAGCCTGCCCAGGTCTCCGGGGGAAGGGCCCTCTCGGAACTAACCCTCCGCGCAAATTTCCCCAGTCTCCAGGTGGTCAGAGACCTCCTTTGTGACAGGTCTCTGCTTATGGGAAACACCCAGTTTTCTGTGTTTGCAGAAAGGGCTTGTGCTACAGACATTTCCTGTAGAGACAGACGCAAAGCTCCACCTACCAGGGTTGAAACTGCCCCTCACCTCAGAGCAAGGGTGGGACCAGTCCTTGGTAGGTGGCCCTGAAGTTAGTTGTCATATCAGTTTCCTGGGGCTGCTGTAGCAAAGACACAAACTGGGGTGCTTAAAGTAGCAGACATCTATCGTCTCACAGTTCTGGAGGCCAGAAGTCTGAAATGAAAGTGTGGGCAGGGCCGCGCTCCCTTTGGAGGCTGTAGGGGCGGATCCTTCCTGCCTCTTGGAGCCCCTGGGGGCTCCAGGAGTCCCTGGGTTTGTGGCCGCATCGTTCCATCTCTGTCTCTATTGTCACATGGCCTTCATCCCTGTGTCTGTGTCTCAACGCTCCCGCTTATAAGGACACCTGTCATAATGGATTTAAGGGTCATCCTAATTTGGTATGACCTCATCTTAACTAATACCTCTGCAAAGTCCCTATTTCCAAATAAGGCCACATTCACAGATACCAGGGCTTTGGGCATGGCCGTACCTTTTTGGTGTCACAGTCCCACTTGCTGGCATTATCTCTGCAAAGCTCCGAGAGCAGTCTGGACACTAAGGGCACCGCTGATGATGCAGGTGCCTCGGGCTCCTCTCCTTGGTTACCCCCTGCATGTCCATCCAAATTCCTCCAAGTGCATCTGGAAAACACACGTGCCCGAACCCCACGTACTCCAGACCTACTGAGTCAGCAACCCCCGGGTCTGGGGGAGGAGTAGGACTGATTGGGATAAGTACGAGTTTTCCTGGTGATTCCACAGCATCCAGTCTAGAGATGGAAGCATTGGAAAACTTGCATTGCAACTCTCCTCTGGGGGGTCTCTTCCTGCTCGGACATTCTGGAATTCTGAGGCACAAATGACTCTCCCACAGAGCGGGTAGTTGGTGTAAGCCCGAGCCTGAGTAACTAGTTCACCAGGGACTATCTAGTATCCTTAGTCCAAAAATCTTTAAGGAGACACTGCAATTTCAGTAGGGAACATGTGTATCGAATACACCGCCCAGGAATTTTTCATGTAACCAAAAAGTCAAAATTTGCTTTAAATTTCAGTCAATTTGGGGCAGAAACCATTGAAAGGGCGTTGGATGTTGTTCTTAAAACAACATGAACAGATTGTGCTAATATTTTTTCAGTGTTTTGGCTGAGGGTCTTCTTATGCCTGGAGTCCTGGTGCAGGATATAAAAGTGATGTCATTAAAGCTTGTTAAAGTATGAATGTTTGGTCACTACAGCAAAATGACAGTAATTGACCCAAATCTACTAATAATGAAAAAGTATGTATTTTTTATTTTTCTGCAAATTTGGAACTTATTTATTATAACCATCTGGATGTCACAATAATATTTAGGCATTTGATTGCATTAGGTATTTAGTTATTTGATCACTTGTTTTCTGAGGTTGTGGCTTTCTAGAAGAACCATCGCTAACATGACATCAGGAGAAGGTTTTCCCAGCACCCAGCACTGCCATGTGGCAGGGACCCTAGGCTGGTTCTTAGAGCCTCCAATGCCCCTCCCATCCCGACATCTGTTTTAGCTCTCCCACTGATCTGTCTTTCCTGAGTCAGGCCCTCGTGATGGATTGTACCACGTGTCTACCCGTCAATCACCAGATAGCCGGTGGGCTCACACAAGGTGACTCCAACTGGGTCATCTTAAGGCTCCTAGTAATTCACCATGTCTGGCTCTCTCCTCCATTAATATCGAGTGGAAAAACAATTTACAATGGGGTCAGTGGCTTGGTGGGCACCCCAGTGGACATCTGAACGAGTCCATTTAATGGAGAAGTCATCTTGAGGCATGTTTAGATTCCACACTTGTTACCCCTATATCATCATCATGGTGGAATTTATTTTGTTAAATAGCAGAATAGTCTATTCTCATATCTAGAGCCTTGTCTTAGCATAATTTCTGGTGTTTCCTCTTTTCTCCTAGTGCATTCATGGGTTTACATTAATACTATGGTGCTAACCCATTTCAGTGGACTGAATGGTGTCTTCCACCTCCTCAAATCCATATGTTGAAGCTCTAACCTCCAATATGATGGTATTTGGGGATGAGGCCTTTGGGAGGTCATCAGGATGAGATGAGGTCATGAGGGTAGGGCTCGCATGATGGGACTAGTGTCTTATAAGAATGGGAAGAGACACAAGAACTCATTCTTCCGGCTCCGCTGTTCACCAGCTGGGGGCCTCTCTGAACCTCAGTGTCCTCATCACCATCAGGGCAATCATGATTATACCCACCTTGTAAGATTTTTATATGGATTACATGGGTTGCCGCAATCATATTTCATCATCGGATTCTAAGTTCCTTGACAGTGGAGAAAAATACGTTTCCTTCCCCACGTGACCAGAGCGTTCGGGCTCCTGGAAACGTGCTTTCATATTTGTTGAATCAGTGAAAGTATAGAAGTGTAGGTCAGTGCTGGCATGTCGTAAGCATTCAGGTTTATTCATATATAACATTGAAATGAGTTCATCTTCCAATGATGGATTTTCAAATGAGGGAAACTGCAGGATGCACTGAAAAAGACACAGGCTCTGGAGTAGATGGTACTCAGCTTAATCCCTACTCTGCCTTTGGGCAAATTAAATAACTCTCTGAGCCTCAGTTTCCTCATCAGTGAAATGGGTTTGTGGAACCCACCTTGCAATGTAGGGAAGAGCTTCAAAGTGGATCACAGCGGGCCCGTAGTGAGTGTTTGAACTTATTGTTATTTTAAAATAAAGTTTTCTAGGCACAGGGCTTCACAATCCAGAGAGCCAAAAATCAAATCAGTTGTCCTTAGCCACTTTTGTTATCTGTGCCAGTCACAAAGCAGGCTTGGTACCCCATAGGTACACATGTCATAGACTGAAAAAATGCCCTCCCCCCAAAAGAAAAACCCCAGACATCTACCTATAGTCCCTGGAACCTGTGGTGCAGTACAGAAATAGTGGGGAACGTCAGTGTCCGGGACATTGTTTGAACCCTGGAGCAGGCCATGCCTGAAACCCCCAAACTACCCTTGGGCTATTCTGTTAGATAAGCCAATAAGTTCCTTTGACAGAGGAGTAAGATGAGACTGTCATCCTTGTCTAAAACGTGTGGCGGAACAGATCCCAAAGCTCGGGCTGGGGCCCCAGATGTGGGGTCTGAGGCTCACACACCTCTTCATCTCTACACTGTGCTAACTCCTGGGTTTGCTGTAGCTTGCACCTGGCCCCCTCTGTGGAAGCCTGCCTGCCTACCCTGCGGGTGCACACAGCTTAGAATCAGCAGCAAAGCTCCTCTTTGCAAGATCCCTGCCCTGGAGCCCAGAGTGGGGGGGCAGGGCGAGAAATGCAGGCACTTGCTTCCAGTCAGATGAGGCTCTGGTCGTTGCAGATGCCGCCTCTTTCACGGGGCATGTCGGGGTTAGGTTTCATGGGCCGGACACATTTATAACGCCATCGTCTGTGCAGAAAGTGGAGGAAGGGCAGCAGGGACCGGTGGGAGATTTATCGCCTTAATAGTGGCTCTGACAGGCCTTGGAGTAAGATGTCATGGGTCCATGGGGAGGTGCGAGTGGGGATGGGGCCAGGGCTGAACTGAAACATAAATTCAGAGAGAGCAGCTGGGGGACAGCTGAGCCCACCTCGGTGGAGCCACAAGCTGCCCTTGGAAGTAATGGTAAGAGCTGACATGTCTCAAGGTGTCATGAGAAGCATGTTATTCGCAAGGATCCATCTGATATCCCAGCGACCCTAAGTGGCAGGTGCTCCTTTCCTACCACTGATGACCAAAGACGAGGTCATTAGAGTGAGCCTACTCTGATATGAGAAACCTGAGGCACAGGTTGGTGAAGTGACATGCCCCAGGTCACACAGTAAGTGGCAGTGCTGGGACTAGAACATGGGTCTGTCTTATTCTAAGCCATTCTTGAACCCATCACAGGAGGCTTCCCATAAGCCATCAAGTGGGTCCCATAACGTCTAAAACAGACCAGCGCCGGCAGCTTGGCTTTCCTGGGCAGCATCGTGTGGGGAACTTGTGCAGGCTGTGGAGATGGATGGGCCTGGCTTTGAATCTTACCTCCATTTTCCTACCTCTAACTAGCTGTGCTACACTGAGTAAGCGACTTTGCCTCTGAATCTTAGATTCCACCTGGAGAGAATGGAGACCATATTCCCATGCGCCATTTAGGGTTGTGAGGCTAAACCTAGAAGAATACAGAATACTAACTTAGAAAACTCATGCACCAAGTTCAGCTCAGGGGCTCAGCTTGGGGACCGTCATCCCGCACCAAGCAGATTCAAGCATAGGCTCCCAGGCTCCCGGCTTTGCAAAACACCCATTGCGGAGGATGTGGCACCAACCAGGAGGGAGGAGACCTCTGTTCCAGACTGCCTATGCCACCAGGTGACCTTGGGCATCTCACTCCCATTTCTGCAGACTCAGTTTCCCCACAATGGATCGACTAGTGCAGCAGTTCACGTGGCTCCACCCTGGAAGCACCTGGCCTCCCCTTAGAGATCCACTTTAGTTGATCGGGGGTGGGACCAGGCTTTGATACGTTATTTTTTATTAGGGGTTGAGTTGTGTTCCCCCAAACAATGTTGAAGTCCTGTTGAATGCCCCCCCCCCGCCCCCAGGACTGTGACTGTAACTGTGACCTTATTTGGAAACAGTTGTGTAGAAACAGATCAAGTTTACGACGAGGTCATTAGAGTGGGCCTACTCTGATATGACCACTGTCCTTATAAAAAGGGGACATTTAGACACAGACAGACACACTCAGATGGAGGACACCATGCGAAGACGGAGGCAGAGATGGAATGGTGCTTCTACAAGCCAAGGAGCATCAAAGATTGCCAGCAAACCAGCAGGAGCTGGGAGAGAGGCCTGGACAGACTCTCCGTCACAGCCCCAGAAGGAACCAGCCCTGCTGACACCTTGGTCTCGGCCTTCTGGTCTCCAGGGCTGTGGGAGAATAAATTTCTGCTGTTGAAGCCGCCCAGTGTGTGGGACTTTGTTACAGCAGCCCCAGGACACTCATGCACCAGGTGATTCTAACGTGCTGGCCTGTTGGAAAGAGAACACAGCTAAGGTCCCTCCTCACTCATAACTGTTCATATTCCTGGGGCTCCTTCTTGGAAATGACGGGGCCTGGAGCACTTTGGGGAAACAGCAGAATTCTGAAGGAGGGTGGTCTCTTTTCCAGGCACACCATTTTGGGGGTGACCCTCTAGAAGGGTCTGGATGAAGGGAGAAGGCCGCCTTGCTCTAGGCCGCAGACAGGTGGGCGTGGGAAAGGTCACTGCGGGCTTCACCCCCAGGCAGCAGATGCCGCGGCTGCCTGCTGATAACGCCCATAAGGGGACAGAGGGGACGGGAGGTAATATTGGTGCAAAACACTCAGATAAGGCAAAGCAAACAGGGCCTGGCTATCATTTCTGGCAGGCCATCAAAGCCCGTCACCCACCAACACAGTGGGTGTTCCGGAAACCTCTTCTGGTTTGCAGCTGGTCACATGGCCCAAACACGGTCCTCTTGCTCCCCTTTGCACCCACCCATCCATGGCCACCGGATACCGAAGGGATGTTCAGGGGTCTTTAAAGAGTGGCTGCAGACATGGAGGGGCGTGTCAGAGGTGCAGGGCAGAAGGCCAGAGCCGGAAGGTACTTTGGGGGAATCAGAAACCGAAGCCGGGAGGGGATGATGGCCTGTGCACCAGCTCATTTTATCACTACTCCTGCTTGAGGGATGAGAAGTCTGAAAGTCAGAGGGAGGCAACTTGATGTGGTCTCAGGGCTAGTTGGTAATAGATGAGGATGAGAGTGTGACGCATTTGGGACCCGGTGATATGACGATGTATCTAGGGAACATAAAGGGTTTGGTGGACGGCAGGCTCCAGGCAAGTGACTCACTGCACATGGCCAGCCCCAGGCCGGGGCAGGCACTCTTATTCCCGCCACTGCAGAGGTCTAAGGGCCGGCTGTGGTCTGCAGGAGACCAGGAGCCCTGTGCTGTGCTAGACCATGTCAGCTGTGCCCCAGGACAGGGGTTCTCAAATGGGGTGATTGTATCCTACAGGGGAACTGGGCAATGTCTGAAGACTTGGTTGTTATAACAGGTGGGGCGGTGGGTTGCTAAACGGTGAGTAGAGGCCAGGGGTGCTGCTCAACACCCTGGCATGTACAGGACAGCTCCAGCACAAAGAATCAGCCAGCCCCAAGCATCAGTGGTGTTGAGCTGGGGCAACCCTGCTCTTGGCCAAACCTCCCAGGTGATAGAACTCTCTGAGATGCGGCTGTTCACTGGGTGTTTCAGGTGATGGTGGCGATTTGCGTTGGCCCGTTCCTTATGGGATGCATGGACATGGGTGTATAATCTTGCATGATTCCTGAGGAGCCGAATATAGTCTGTGGAGCTCTCCCTTGAACCTCTCATTGCACAGATGAGGTACCAGGTCCAGAAGCAGGATTCAAGCTCTGCCCAGAGCTGTATCACACCACCTCCCTTCCTATCTGCTCAGAGCCTGCCTGCTTATTCTGCCTGGGACGCTACTGTCCACTCACCATCCAGAGTGATCCCCTTCAAGGCAAATCCAACTCTATCGCTTGTTGCTGGAAACCTTCCAGTAGCTTCCAGGCACAGTTGGAGAAAATTCCAAAACCTGCATGATCCTACCCGGTCATCCTTCTGACCCTGCTTGGCCTTCTTCATGCTCTACAAACGCTCTAAGTGCACGTCCATTCGGGGCCTTTGCACAGCATTTCCCTCCGCCTGCAAGGACCCCTAGCTATAGTCAGGACTGCCTTGTGGACCTCTGAGGCTCTGTCATCAGCAAGACCTCTGGTGAGCCCTCCAAAGCACCACTCTTGTCCCTTCCTTCTCCATGCTTCACTCCGCTATATTTCTCTTGGTAAATATTTATTACGAATAAATATTTACGTGATGTATTTATTTATCCACTTACTCTCGTAAATAAACGTTTACTGTCTGTCTCCCCCACTGGCACATAAATGCAGAGAAAGCTGGGCCTTAGTTGGCTGTGGCTCTTGCAGTGTCCTCAGCTCTGAGAGCAGTGCACATGGTGTCTAGGACAAGGTCTCCCAAGCGGGGTGCAGCAGAGCTGACACTAGAGCGTATGCCCCCTGGCCCCTGGCCCCTGCCCAGCTCAGTTCTTCTCCAGGATAGCCCCGGGAGGTGATGGTCCTTCACACACTTGCTCAGAAGAAAAAATAAAACTCACTGTAGAGGGGTGAACGGTGCCCCGCAAAAGATACGTCCATGTCCTCATCCTCAGAACGTGTGGGTGTGACCCTTATTTGCGATCTTTGCAGATGTGATTAAGCTAAGGGTTTGAGATGAGATCATCCTGGATTACCTGGCCAGGCCCTAAATCCAATAAGAAGTTTCTTATAAGAGACACAGAGGAAAGACACACACAGGGTGAGGCCATGTGAAGATGGAGGCAGAGACGGGAGTGATGCAGCCACAAGCCAAGAGACGCCTGGAGCCCCCTGGAGCTGGAAGAGGCAGGAACGACCCTTCCCTAGATCCTTTGGAAAGAACATGGTCCTGCTGACACCCTATTTCAAACTTCTGGTCTCCAAAACTGGGAGACAATAAATTTCTGTTGTTTTAAACCACCCAGTTTGTGGCAATGTGTTGCAGCATCCCAAGGCAGCTCACGCCTCACCTATTTAGATGTTCAGAAATCTGTTTCTTTCCATTGCACTATAATTCTTGAGTCGCCCAAACTAGGTAGAATGTTAGCTCGCAGTCCGGTGTCTGCAAGGGATGAGGGAGTTGCTGAGAAATCAGCCAGTGTCACATTCCTACAGTTGAGGGCAGAGAGAGTTGAGGGGTTGAGATGGGGAACAGATTTCCTTGTAATCAAATCCAGAAGCCGCCTCGTAAACCTTACTCTGAGAGACCCTCTGGGTCTTGAGCGTGGGCAGCAAAATAGTGGATTTGTTTCCTTCAAGCAGGCAGATTCCTGGGGTCTGGCCGTCCGGTGATTCTGGGCCAGGAACACGAGGGAAAGTTCCAAGAGTGTCACTGAAGCAGCTTTGGTCCATCTCGGGGACAGAGCGAGCAGCTGGCCGCCGTCATTCTCACTAAGCACCCCGGGCTCTGGGACAGCCCCTGGGGTGCTGAGCTTGGGGGGATTTTGCTGGAAGCCTCATTGTGAACCTTCTACATGAAGGATGAGAAGGGATGGGGGTTGCTCCTCGTTAACCCCCTGGGAGAGAATTGTAACAGCGATGCAACTGAGAGAGAATCTGCTTTTCAACTAGGACTATGAGATCTGGAACTGTTGCGTTAGGTGTAGCAGGACGGACACTGGAACCAGGGTGACCTGTGTGGAGTCCAAACTGCCCACTACTGATGACCTGGGTCGGTGGGGAGGGGATGTCATTTGCCTTCTATGAGCCTTAGTGTTTCCATCTCTCTGGGGGAGGGTATAATACTGCCATGAGAGTAAGAAAGGTCACAACAAAGTGAACAAGGGCCTGGGAGAGTCCTGGGTTTGAATAGGGCTTTGGGTGGCTCCAAGAACGTCTCCTAACCCCTCAGTGAACTCATCCGTCAGAAGGAGATCACAGTAGGGCCTTCTGACAGAGTTGTCGTGAGGTTCAATGAGAAAATGTGTATAAAGCTTCTAGTATCTTACAGTAGCGCAACAAAAGGGGAGGACTTTTGAATGCCCACCTTGCAGAAGTCTGAATGTCGAACCATTTGAGTTTCAAGACGGTGGTTACTGCTTTCAGCGATGTGACCTTGGCTAATTTATGTGCCCTCTCTGGGCTTCCATTTTCCTTTGTCTGAAACAGGATGACAAAAGGACCCATTTCATGGGCCGATTACAAGAATGAAATGAGATTTCGACCTATTGTAGAACAGTGCACAGCACTCAGGGGATGGCTTGTAGCCATCATCTGTCATTACAGCAGCACGCTGCCACCACTTGACAATGGCCTTCTCTGCATGTGGAGTGTGCAGGAACGAGGGCCCAGGGAGGGGGCTGAGAAGATTCCTTCATGCAATGGCTATCCCATCATGATTCTTTGCTTCCACTAAGGGCCAGGTGGCCTCTGTGAAGCTTACATTCCAGGGAGAGAGAGAGTAGAGAAGTAAGCAGACAAGTAGCTAAAATACTCTCAGATACTGGATATGCACACACACATTTGACGGGGTGAGGATGACAGCTGCTTCTCCCTGTGTCCTCGCTCTGCAAAGTCAGGCTAAGCCCTGCACATCCATTACCTAATCCAACACTCCCTTCCCCCAATAGACTTAGGAAGTGGGCGTCTACTGTTTCACTTATGGAGAAACCAAGGCACAGAGAGGTTAAGGCACCTACCAAGGTCACACAGCAGAGGCAGGAGTTGAGCTAAATCGGTCTGGCCCCAGGGCTCTGTCTTCTGATCACCTTGCCATATTGTGCTGGGTACATGACTGTGTGTGCACATGTATACAGGCGTGTGTGCATTCGTGTGTGCAGAGCTATATGTGTGCATGTGAGTGTGTGCACACATGCCTGTGTGTGCATAGCTGTATTTGGTATCAGTGTGCAAGGGTGTATATGACGTGTGCCTGTGTATGTGTGTGCAGCTGTATGTGTGCCTGTGCCCGTGTGTGTGCACCCGTGGGGGGGGTGGTGGCAGGGGGCACATCTGTAGAGCGTGTGACTGCAGAAGGCCTGTCAGAGGAAGTGACATTTGGGCTACAACGAAATGAGACAAGAAAGTAAGAGCTCGAGAAAACCCCTGGGTGAGGGGCTGGAGAGTGCCAAAGGCCTGAGGAATGGGCTGGCGGGCTTTTCAGAACAGTCAACAGTCCTGCAATTGCCGAGTGCATGCTTCAAGCCCTGGCCCTCAGATGGTGGAAAGCCCAGCTGGGAGGGTGGGTGCATGGAGCAGGACTGCAAAATCCATCCTCCCCAGACCGTCTGGGAGCTCCTGCCTTTTTAGCACAGGTTTTCAGAACAGTGGTTTCCCTGATCCCCAATGGGTGGTCCAGGAAGCTGCTCCCTGCCAGCCATATATTTCCCCTTTTCCACAGCTCAGGGCAGAAGCCGCGGAGAAGCTGGAATGAGTTTCTGAGGCTGTGCTCTGACACCTCTCTCTTCCCATCCCATTTCTCTCCAGGTGTTCTGTCCACAGCGTCCCCACACCCATTCATCTTGGGCTGCACCCTGTTCTACCCCCTGCTCGCTCCAGACCACAGGGACCGCCCCTCTTGGGGACGCAGTGCTGGGCAGGGGCCCTCTCTCTGCCCCAGCCACCTGGCCTCTGAGGCCTCCTGTCCACCCATCAGGACCCAGTCTCCCGGCTGCTGGACAGCCGCACGAGGGACTGATGGGTTTCACATCCCTTGCCCTTCTCAGAAGGGAATAGCTGTCTCCAAATACTGAATATGAGACGCGTTTTTCAAATTTTTTGACGGAATGCTTTTCACAGGGCTGAGGGGCTGATAAATCTTCCCTGCATCCCGCCTGCTGGGCCTGTGTAAAGTCTTGATGGGGCAGGTGGGCTGGAGCTGCTCCTGTTTTCTCCTGGAGACCATGGGGGTGCTGAGAGGTGGGGCAGCTGGGGGCCGAGGCCCTGAGGTCTCAGGAAAGCCACGTTAACATCCTGGAAGGAGGCGCAAAGCTCTAGAACAGGGGCTGGGGACACAGAAGCAGAGCAGGCCGGGTAGTCCTGCCCTTAGGGTCCCGGTCCAGCCTGGGAGACAGGCCCTTGTCTTATATATCCATGGGAAGTCATGACCACGCCTGGGAGAGGCCCCCACTGCCGCTTGAGCTCTTTCTGGGGGGATTGGCTCTATGAGGGAGGTGAGCTGACATGTGAAGGAGCAGGCTTCGGTGGGAAAGAACAATGGGGAGAATGAAACTATATCGTGAAAATAGAGGCTCAAGTAGGGGAGGCTTAGCACCACCCTGCGTTATTTGTTTAAACTTCATGTGTGCACGGCTGCATAAATGTTCACACGTGTGTCACATACATGTGTGCTGTTACACACATTCTTGATTGGTGAAAAGTCTTGAACTGTACGTTTATGATGGTGTGCTTTCCCCTATGTATATAACACTTCGGTAAAAAGTTAAGAAAACATTTGTCACCCAAAACATCTGGAATCACACCGTGTTAAAAACATGTGTTGTTTCTGGGTATTGGGATTCTATGCAATTCACCTGCTCCCTCACCCCTGTCTTTTCTCATCTATGTTTCTATAGTCTATGTGTGCTTGTTTTACAATGAATATACAGTATATTAAGTTTTAAAGATGCCCCACTCTCTCTTGGGTGAGGCTCTTTTGCCCGTCACAGGACAGGGGAAGGATTTGAGTCACACCTCTTGTCCTGGTGTGGCCTCTTATCAGAGTAATGGGCTCATGAATTAGTATGCCTAGATGCAGGGCTTTCCATGAAACATGGACAGACGCCCTTATCTCATCTAATTCTGCAGCTGACAGGCCTGGGACACCTTCCCAAGTCAGTCTTGGTGAGGGAGAAGCCAAGAGAGAAGGAAAGCTGATGGCATTGGTCAGGGGAGCCCCTCACTGCAGCCTAGGGAGGTTGTCAGGGCCAGGTTCAAGATCAACTCAAGGTCAAGTGTTGGGTCTAACATCCATCTATTCATTCATTCATTCATGCATGCATTCATTCAGCAAATATTGGTTGAGCATCTGCTAAGGACCAGATCCTGTTACAGGCATTAGGGATATGGCTGTGAATCAAGGTTCTACTCTCAGGGGTTGTATTGTATTGGGGGTAGACATTCTGAAATGCAGGGAGTAGTAAGTTCTACAAATACTACCAGAGCAAGTAAGGGATGGAGAGATAGGGGGATGCTCTTTTAGTCAGGTGGGAGGCAGGTCTCTGGGACAAGATATTAGAACAGAATCTCAGTGAGACATTGGGCATGCCAGAGGGAACAGCAAAGCCAAGGTCCTGGGGCGACTGTGTGCTCAGAGAGTTCAGTGGACAGCTAGCTAGCGTGGCTGGAGTGGAGTGATTGAGTGGAGAGGGCGGTCGCTGTGAGGCCTGCATGGCAGAGGGACTGGAAGGGCCGTTCAGGTGATCTTGGTAAGGGCTCTGGCTTTATTCTGAATGAGATGGAAGTCACTGGGCCATATAAGATATCCTTGTGTGGTGGTTTCTACACAGCTGCAAACACCACATCATGGAGAGGGGGGTCCATGACCCTGCCCTTGAATCTGGGTGCGCTGGCCACCAAGCGACAGAAGGCAGTGGAAGTGATGCGCCGTCTCATTCAATGCTGGGCCACCAAAGGCCATGCGACTGTCCCCTGGTGTGTGGCAACATTTGCTCTTGGAAGCCTGACAGCGCATACCTACCTTGAGGCTGCCATGTTGTCAGGAAGAATGGGAGGACAGAAAGGGATGGGGCCCAGGTCTTTCTCTGTTGCAGGAGACCGTTTGGACCCTTGGCGCCTATAACCCAACCCACCCAGCCTCTTCCTTTATGCCCCCCCAAAGCTTGGCACGTATTTCCAGATTGTTCAGTGGTAGAAAGACTATTGAATGCAAGAACAAGATCCCATATTCTGATCTCCATCATGTTTAACTTGGATTACTCTGTAGGTACTGTTTTGGCTGAACCCTCTCCCGGCTCTTTCCGCCCACATGATTCTGCTGTTGTAGATAAAGGAGAATCAGACGAACCTCGTCTGAATCCCACCTCTGGCAGTTACAGGCTGTGTGCCCTCGGACAACACTTCTACATCTCTGAGCCTCCTCCCTAGAGGAGGGTTATAATAATACCTAACGCACAGATTGTGGGGGAAGGACAGAAGTGATGACGCATATAAAAATTCCCGACGCCCACTGGACTCTTAGCCACAGTTTCCTTTCCTCCTTCCTTCCTTTCCTCCTGAGAAGCTTGTATGGGTTCCAATAGAAAAGTGGGCTGCTGTTTCCCTCCCTAAATTGCCACCATCTGGAGGGTCGCGCAAGCCCTCCTCACAGCCCTGTCACTTGGTGCTTCCCTGAGATGTTGCTGTAAAGGGAAGAGTCTTCACAGGCTCTTGCTAATGCAGACTTCTGTGGGGCCTGAGCCTCTTCACAGTGAGTTGTCAGTGTGGGATGCCCTTTCCCCAACGAGCACAGAGGGTCTGTACTAGTCATAAGAAACTGCCCCAAAGCATTGGCTCACCAATCCAGGTACTTCCTGGGCTCAGCTAGGTGGTTGTCACTCAGACTCTCACATGGCTGCAGTCAGATGGTGGCTGGGCTTGGGGTCATCTGAAGGACTTCTTTTCTCCTAGCGTGTAGGCTGGGAGGACTCAGATAGCTGGGCGTTGGGGCAGCTGGGGCGCCCCAAGCGTTTCTCTTCCTATGTGGTCCTGCCAGCATGGTGGCTTAGGGCAGCTAGACTTATTAAATGATGCCTCCAGGCTTTGAAGTGCTTTTCACGCTTGCCTCACTGGTCCGCTGTGTGGCGGTCACATGGAAAAGTATTCTGGGCAGAAGGAACAGCAGTTGCAAAGACTCTAAGCTGAGAATAAGCGTTGCTTCAGTTTTCCTCTCTCAAATGGGAATGGTGATTCCTTGTACGCCTTGCTGTGAAGTGAATTGAATAAAATGAAGCCAGTGAGCTTTGGATGCATGTCCCTGCTCTGAGGATTAGGGAACTCACTCACCATTAAACACATACCTTCCTGGGGCTATGGAAGCTCCTGCAGGAGAGAATCTTACAGGGAGGGTGGCCTGACTTGCACGCAGCTCATCATCACAGATGCCAGGCACCAACTCAGGGCCCTGGGCTGGACTGGGGGCTGGAATCTGGACGTGGGGACATCTGTCACCACAGGACGGGGGGGCATTTCTTCTGCCCCTTAAAGCCAGAATTATAAATGGCTCCTCTGTGTTCTGCCCACACTGAAAGCAGCCCGCCACATGTCACCCGTCAATAACGGTGTATATTTAGCAGCAGCCTGCACTAGGGAAACCGAAATCTTGCACTTGAAAGCACAGGCGTGGCCTGGCAGCTGCCTGGATAGAGGGCTGGGATTGGGGGGGGGGGAGGCCGGGGCGCTGGACTTGAGGGTGGGTCAGAGGGGAGATAGGGTGAGCTGGAGGTCACAGGACAGGTCACATTTGTTTCACAGGGTGGGACACAGGGGCCCAATCTCTGGGTGGCCTCTCTTTAGGCAGTAGGAGGCTGAGCTAGAGGCGCGGGTGCCTCTGACCCTGTCCATCCATTGCTCACCCCAGGGTCTGGCCTGTGACTGTGGAGCCCATGGGGTGGGCTCACGGATGTGGGGCTGCTGGCTGACAAGGCCCAGAGCTTTCCATAAGGCCTGGCATGTGGGGGTCCTGAGGACACCAGGCCCCTTACTGAGTGTTGGGGTGACCTGGTGGGTCTCGCATCTGCTATTCCATGCTTGGGGGCTACATGAATACTGTGACTGCAAAGGGGGATACAGCCCCAGGGCAGGGGTCCTGTAAAGGCCCTTTTTTTCCCTCCAAGTAGGAGGAAGAAGCGTTTAGAATGGGTGGACAGGGAGGGACCAAGAAGCTGTTTCACACACCAGGGAAACAGACTGGTAGAGCCCACACTCACACGCCTCCCAAATATCTTTTTGCTCCTGGCTTCACTGGAAACTGAGAGGAAATAATCAGTGTGACACTTCTTAAATTAAAACAGCTATTTTTTTATTAAAAAGTGATAGATGCTCATTAAACATTTTTTTTGTTGATAATGTGCTTATAGAACAGTCTCAGGGGGAAGAAAAATGAATTGATCCCACCAGTCAGAGAAAACCACCCTTTCACCATTTAGTATATGTCATTCTGGACCTTTATGTTTTGATCATGATTTGCTTCATTATTTATATGTGTGCGTATTTTTTAATAGGTTCAGACTGTAATCCTAGCTAGTGCTCTCTTTTTCTCTTCCTTGTGCCTTCGATCCTCACCCATTTCCTCCCCCCTCCCAACCCATTCCCCTTTAGAATTGAGGCCTGATCTCTCCAAGTGAGCCACAGCCTAGAGGATTCTGGGAGAGGGACGGATGGTGGAGGAGGGGCAGAGGCAGGACAATGGGGCCTTGTTTTCTATGCGGGCAAAACTCTGCTGGACCCCATTGGTGAGCATGTTGACTCCTTGCAGAGTCAGCAATCTTCCCTGAGCGAGTGAGAGGCTAATTAAGAGTGGCTCACTCCAGGGTGAGCGCTGGCTGCACATCAGAGGGCCCACGGTGATGACTGTTTTGGTCAGGAAGCTGGGGACATTGTCATGGGGGAGGACAAACCAGGGCACAGAGGTGCCGGCTGCCGGCCCTCTCCCCCTCACCCCCCCCCCCACCCCCAGCTCCTGCCCTTTATCAGTTTCCTCCTCCCTCTGGCTGCAAACAAAAGGCCGCCAGTACCTGGGGGCCGGGGAGACACTATGACACAGGATGTTCCCAGCATTTTGGATATTTCCTCCACCGTCTAACTGATACGTCCTAGAGAAAGCGCTGGGATTCTCCAGGGAGTGCGGGGCTGTAAAAACTCCCAAACACAGTAATAACAAAGCCATAAATCTGGGCCTGCCACGGCAGCTCTCGCTGGAGGCATCCAGCTCAGGCCACACCGAGTGGCCAGGGGAGGCCCACGAGCTCAAAAGTCGTCAGAATCCTAAGTGATAGAATGTGGCATGGCGCGATTTTTTCCATGTTTTCCACGGGTCATGGTCAGGGCCGGCTTTGTCAGGGACGTGAGCATGTACAGATCATGCCCTCCCGTGTTGCAGCAAATGGGAGTGGAACAGGCCGGGGATTTGAGGCAGCAGCAGGACCCAGGGGGAAAGAACCCCAAACTTGGCACCAGAAGAGCTAGGTTTGGGTTTCATCTGTTCTCTCTTAGACGAGCCAGTTGATGAACCTTATGATGATCTACTTTCCTCTTACGTAAAACGGGGCTAATGATACGCTGTTTCCCTGAATATATATAGAGCTAGCCGGAAGATAAGCCCTCGCATGGTTTTAGGTGCCAAAATATGGCACCTGGGCATACTGAATATTTTAAGCTGCAGGAGTTTGTGAAAAAGGCACCCTTCTCCCTGAAACAGGTCATAAAACCCTCATGTGAGGGGGGCGTGGCCTCCATATCCTGGAGGGATCATGCTACCGCTTATTTTCTGGCTAGGTCTTATTTTTGGGAAAACACGGTAGCACCTGCTTGTGACGTTTTCTTGCAAGGGCAAGATGAGCTAGTGCCTATTCGGCATGTAGTGCGATGCCAAGGAGAGAGTTTGCACGCATTGCATGCCCACATTCCCTACCACCCGTTCTTCTCACGAGCACTGTGTCCCTTCTGCGAACTGGAACCACTGTAGGTATCTCACACCCAGGAATTTAATACAGGAATGTGGTTTTATAGCTGGTGAGCTAGCGAAGACATCAAGCGAGGGCCACAAGGATTAGAAAGAGCAGAAAGTCGCCAGCACTCCTTGAGCAGGAAGGACAAAGGAAGACATGGTGTCATGGAACCCAAGGGCTGGGGCTAGCTGGTGAAAGCTGGCACCCTGGGGGTCCTGTCTGATGGGGGACCATGAAAGGAGGGGCATTCCTACAGGAACTGGAGTCCTGAGGAGATGGGCAGAGAGAGAGAGAGAGAATGAGACATACCTTGGCTTTTCCTTCCTCCACAAGTGTCTCCCTTTGGCTGAGTTTGTCTAGAAGTCAGAGAGCAAGAGACCCTGGGAAATGTAGTTCCTGAGATAGTGAGAAGTCGGAGGGGATAGTCCCAGACCAGCACAGACCAAAGATCATGGTGGCTAATGACAAGGTTTCGGGGGAGAGGTTTTCAGGCATTGAATCTAGCTCCCTACTTTTTAGCTGAGCGATCACAAGTAAAGTATACATAATGTCTCTTGGCCTTGGTTTCCTCATCCACAAACAGGTAATATTGAAATTTTTCACTTCGTGTGGGTTGTTATGGAGAGCAAACATGGTAACTAACATAGATGGAGCCATTAGCGGAAGGCTTGGTCCAGAGCACACCCTCAATAAATGTCAGGCATCACGTATTTCAGAAAGCTGGATTCAAGCAGAGATCAGATCAAGGTCTGAAACGTCAGCAAACATTGCCCAACTCTCAGCATGGCACTTGGCATATCTGGGCTTGGGTCCCTTTTCAAAGAAACAGGTATAACAACCACTCTCTTGGGAAGAAATCACTCATCAAACTCGCCACATCGGCTGCCAAGAATGACATAAGCTCCCTGCCGAAGACGACGTTTGGAGGGAAGGAAACAGGTCGAGGGCATCTCCTCGTCACACACATTCTTCAGGGATTAGAAAACCCTTAGCTGTTACTGCAATGGAGACATTCGGCAATGGCCACTGGTCATCGGAAAGTCGGGCATGTCCCTGTTTCTCATTTCCCCGTTCAGGGAGCTCAGCGTTCCCAACACCCTGGCACCGTCTGCTGATGTGGCTTCTCATCCTGGTTGAGTACACAGTGAGCTCACAAGTGGGAAGAAAATGTTCCATTTCTGGACGGAGCCTCTGAAGTAACTTCTTCACTTCCCGGGCAGGCCTTGAAAGTGGCTACAGAGAGTGAGTAATTCTCACCACGCCCTGGCTGGACTGGCCAGTCTGAGCACGTGGAGTGCCGGCTCGTCTCTGGGCCTCTTGCCTTTGTCATGCTGTTGTCAAAGTGGATTAGTCAAACTGAACATGCTGATGAAGCTGAGGAAACCAGATTTCAGATGTGCTTTGGGTTGCTTCTCAACGAGTTCTGAACTGAGGCTTCAGTGGCTGGCATGGAGCATAAGTATTTGTCTCAGCAAAGCGTCCGTAGAGGAAGAGATTATGACGATGATGGTAGTGATGATGGTAATGGTGGTGATGGTGATGATGATGGTGATGATGATGATGATGACAGGTATCATTTTCGAGTGTTTGTTATCAGCCAGGCAGTGTGCTAAGTGCTCTGTACATTCCATTTAATCCTCTCAAGAGCCCAGTGAGCCAAAGTCTCTTTCATAAAATCGCCCCTATTTTACAGATGAAGAAACTGAGGCTTGCTGGAGTGAAGTAACCTACCTGGGGTCACAGCACTGGTAGATGGCCAGGGACAGTTATTGTGGGTCTGTCTGATGCCAAAGCTCACATGTACCTGTATACCTGCTGGCTCCATGCCAGGCACAGTACTTGACCCTGAGGATGCCATGACCACTCAGACACAGGGAAATGGGTCCTGGAACTTGAGGTCCCAGTACAGGGAAGTGGGACTTACTACAGAGCAGACTACTGTCCCTTCTAAACCACCAAGGCTGCCAGATTCTAAGGACCAGACCCACCCAAGAGTGGAGGGCACAGTCCTCTGTACTGGGAGGATGTGCAAGAGTCAGGGCTGCTTCTGGAATAGTGGGGGGAACCCCTTTCCCCCATGTCTCCCCACATGTTGTCAGCGAGTAGCTCGATAATCCATTAAGCCCGGGGGGTGCTGGCGGGGAAGAGGGGAGGAGAAGACACACCAGTGGCTGTGTGTTAGGGGCTGTGTGTTGGGAACTGTGTTTACAGGACTGAAAGGGGCAGACAAAGGAACACGGAGACCTGACTGTGGCGAGCCCGTGAGGCAGTGCATACAGATGTACGCGACACGGGCTTTTGGGACTCAGGATTCCAGGACCTTCTCTCCTTAGTCCCGTGACTTTGGGCAAGAGGCTTCAACTTTTCTAGCCTCAGTTTCCTCACCTGTACCCAGAAACAGACAGAGTGACTCCTTCCTAGAATTACTGAAGTCATAAATGAGCCAGTACCCACAAGGCCTCCCTCTGCACCAGCCGCCAACACGCTGTTTATGTGGGAGCCATGCTCAGCTGAGTTCACTGGAGGTTTGGTACCTGTCAGCTGCATCAAGGTGAAAGTCTTGCCCCATGTGACAGATTAGGAAACAGGCTTGGAAAGGCTAGGTGTAAATGGCAGGGAGGGAGGACAACTCAAGACCTCAAGGTCTAGCCAAGGCTTGGCCACAAGGCTGGGCAGCTTTCCTGTCCTTGAGTTCTTCCTGCACGGTCACCTATCGCTCCTGACTCCAGCATCACCTCCCTATTTTATATAGAAAGCATAGGATCATAGATTATAAATGCTATAAAACGTATACAATATTACGCATCTATAATATCACACAATACATCAAATATTATGCAGTGTATACACTTTATAATCCATGATGTCCTTTATGCAGAGGAAAGTGAATTGAGTTCCGTTTTGGCCCAGGAACTACATGAAGCCCAGTGAGATTGTCGGGGACACCCTGGTGAACTATGCAACCAGATGGGGACCTGCTGGCTCAGCTACCCCTGTGTTCTTGAAGAAGCAGCATTTGGCTTTAGGAAAGAGAAGGCAGCTGCTCTACTGAACCCCAAGAGCTCCTTAAAAGAGAATCGTAGCTTCATACCAAGAAAGAAAATGGCAGGGCAGGGAGGTAAGCTGCCTCTGCCTCCCACTTTTCACAACCATCATGAGAAGGAGTGCCCACTCATTGGGCCACTGGTGGGCTGGAGGACTTCTATTTGCCATGTAATCGAATACTCCCAGTGATGCCTGAGGGTGGAAACAGGTCTGGCTCTCTCACCTCGGCAGGTGAGAACATGCAGCTCAGGAGATGGCTTGCCAGGGTCCCCGTGCTGGGGGCCGGGATTCCCCTCCTGCTCCAACTCCAGAGCTGTTGGCGCGCCTCCAGGCTGCCGCGCGAGATAAGGCTTCTGAGCCGTGTATTCCAGCTCATCCTGTGGGATAGGAAGGAAAGACTCCAGACATAATTAGAAGTGTTTCGGAGCGAGTGGAAAGTTCTCAGGAAATGTATTATCATTAGAGCTGGCCTCTCGCCTCCCGGGAGAGAGAGTGCATGGGTGTTTATTGTGCACACACATTCACCTCCCAGCATTCCTATATGAAACCCTTTTCATCAAAAATAAAGCAAAAAAAAAAATTCAGGATTGATTCCCTGCGTGAACCTTTCTTTCGACTGCGTTTCAAAGAGAATCTGAGAGGCTCTCAGCCCCCAAAGAGAAGACCTCTGTACATCTGGTTTAAAGAGATTTCTGATTGTCCTATGGTTTCAGAAACTTTCCCTAATTGCCTGTGCCTCGGTTTCCCTGCCTGCAAAAGGCCTGACAGCAGAGAGTAGAGTATTGCTTGGAGGATCTCCAAGGTGCTCTCTGGCCCTAACAGTCTTTCTTCTGGCAAAGAAAACCCTGAGAAGCCAGTGGCTGGAAGCAGGGCCTTTGGAGCGAGGCTGTGGCTCTAGAGTTTTAACCGTTGGTCACTGGGCACTGCTGTGGCCAGAAGTAACTGTGTACCCCCGGGCAAGGTGCAGGGCTCTTTGCTATGTGCCTCCTTTGCCTCTGTTCTTCCTTTCAGAGCCCTTCTTTTCTCAATCAGAGATGAGCATTTGAAGTCTGGTGTCTCAGTGAGACTCGGGGCTTCATTATCTGTGACAACCATTGTCCGGTTGTGCCCCTTCCCGCGTGAGGATGGTAGAGGCAAGATGGCACTCGGAGCCTCATGCCCAGACCTAGCTCGTGAAATGATTTCTCCCTCCTGCCAGTATGTGACGGCCACAGCTGATCACTTCCTGGGGACAACGTCCAGCAAAACAGGTGTGTCCAGCCCATTTTGCAGATGGGGAAACTGAGGTCTTCCTTCGGACACTGCATCTCATCAAGGCTTCTCCTGAAAGGTCTGTGTCCTGCTATGGGCAGACCAGGGCCAGCGCCGCCCTCACCCTGGGCCTGCGGCATCCTGGGGTCCAGGTGTTGGCTGCAGCGCGGCCCCTCTCAAGGATACTTTTGGAACACTGGGAGGGGAACCCTTAAATAAACTCCAGGAAGAAATGGTCCGTTCTCCCCACTTTCCCAGAACGCAAAGACTTCCACACTTTGGGAACATGTTGATTTTGAACCTGAGCCCGCCGTGGACCTGGACATTGATCAAAGAGGGTGTATTGTTTTTCCTAAAAGTGTTGGGACAGATCAGATCAGCAGAATTTCAGGTGCTATGACTCAGCATTTCCTCTGCTACTACCACCTTCCCTCCCCGGGCCTCAGGCGAAGTGGCATCCAGTCCGTTTCCTCAGGGAAGCGTCCTGCGTGGTGGTTAAGGTCGTGGGACTGAAATCGGACATAAATGGGTTTAAACGTGCCTTTTACCATCAGCTCAGAATGACCCCGGGTGAACTCTCTGCCTTCCTCAATCTCAGTGTCTCATACTTAAAATGGGGATAAGAATGAGGGTCGTGCTACCCATTCACGCATATGGTCAAGATGAAATGAGCAAATGGAAAATGCATGCAGTTTGTAGCAGAGAGTATGGCATGGAGTAAGCACTTAGCAAACACGTCGTTGGCCCCATCATTCCCTTGGCCTCTCCCAAGGTCATCTGACACACAGCTTCCTTCTTTAAGCACTCGCTTCTCGCTCTGCCCAAGAGCTTTCTTGGCTCAGAGAGCGAAGCCGTGCCGGGAGTCAGTGCCCCCGAGTGGTCCCCCACCAGTGAGAGACCAGAGAAGGTGGACAAGCGCCCAACTCTTTTGTCCTTCAGGAAGATAATTCCAAGGTGTCTTCCACATGACTGCACAAGGGTCCCCCACAGGATCACACCCCCAGTACTCCAGCAGCAGCCTCTTCATTAATGTTCCCAGGTAGGCTTTCTCCCTTCCCAGTCTCATTCCCTCACTCCCCTCCAGGTGCTTCCTGGATTCACCTCCAAAATCGCTCACCTGCTTCCAAATCCTTGTCTCTCATGTCTGCGTGTGTGCTTCAGGGGGATCTAACCAAGACAGTCCTCAGAAAATATTAGCTATTATTATTATTCAAAAAGGCTGGATGCAGAATGAATAAACCAATGGTCGAATTTTGTCCTCTGGGTTCCGTTTCTCTTTATCGGCAGGTAAGAGCTCTTATCTACGGGATGCCAGATGGCTGGTCTGGAAACACTTGTTTATTTATTATGCAGACTTTTCTAGAGCAGCTAATAGGTGTCCAGTGCTGGATGAGTAGCAAGGGACCCGGAGCTATCCATACAGGCAAGCCCAGGAATCCGAGCTTGATCTTGAGTGCTGGGAGCTAAGGGGGTATTTGGGGTGAGAGATAACATCCCACTTGAGTTTCAACATCAGGAATCTGGGATTGAGACCTCAAGGTGCTATTTGGACTTTCTTGTCTTTCTGGAAGGAGAATGCATCAGTTTTGTAATAAGAAAACAAAAATGTATTTTGAAGCCCAAAGAGTGTGTGGGGGGGTGACTGGGTGCCGTATGCAGGCTGCGGGGGGCCATGGACTTGGGCAACTTAGAGAGTGAGCCTCAGGCTTTGGGGTGGGGGAGGGACTTCTGTGAGAACCCCAGAAAGCTGATGGAATTCTGTCACAGGAGAATGATCTGCCACGTGTAATTCTGCACCCAACTCAGGTTGGGGGGTCACAGAGCCACTGAAAGCCAGAAGTGGCCCCAGAGTGGTCACGTAAGGACCACTCAATGTGAAAGAATCTTCTGACAATTCAGGCAAGAGGTTCTGAGGACTTGAGAGTGCTTGGCTGGCTTAATGCCGGGATGGCGATCCCTTTTCCCCACAGAAGAGCACATGTGTGATGAGGTATTTCTGATGAACACATGTGTTGGGGCCCGTGGAGGCCAAGCAAGGAGGCTTGTGGCTGCCAGATGGATATAGGCAACACCTTCACTGCAGGTGAATTAAATTTTCCTTGGCGCTGAACCCAACGGTGCAGATTTCGATTCGGGAAGAGCCTTAGAACCCAGGGACCTTTGCGTGCATGCAAATGGGTATTAGCAGCTTTTGGTGGAGAGGTCAGTCGTCTCTTCCCAAAGCTGGCACTGACCGGTCGAAGCTAGAGGCCCGTCCCTGCTCCCCAGGGCCACCTCACTCCGTCACAAGGCTGCCTGCCACCCGGCCTCACTTCAATGACACAGATTGTCTTGTGCACAAATGCTCTCAGGATTTCCAAGTCTGCTATTGATTTTCCAACTGCAAACAAAAATGTATTCATTCGCTGGGTCTTGCCGTAGCCTTACATTATCCACTTAGAGTCACATTACAAAAATAGCTTTAAAGCGTTTTGCTTGAAATATTGGACACATCCACTCACTGACAGGGAGGTTTTGTTTGGTTGTCTAGCTCAGCTTCGGGGCATAACTTTTCACACTGATGGTGTACACACCCGTCACTTTGACACAAGCGGGGATGTCGGTATTTATTTTTGCCTCAAGAAAATGATGGGGGAACAGGCAGAATAAAAAGAATTTCCAGCAAGGCCCTCACCCAACTCTTGCCACATCTGTGGACACCGATGTTTTCCCAGGGCCCTTGAATTCCTTTGGTTTGAGGGAAGAGTCCTTTTTCCAGCCCTAAAGGATGGGGCCTGACTAGAAACATGGGTTTCACCCACCCGTGGCTACCCATTGACACCATTTCGGGGGGCTCTTAAAAATGCCAATGCCGAGGCCCACGGAGTCTTCATCTTTTTTGTTTTGTTTGTTTGTTTTTTGTTTTTTGTTTTTAGCTGAGCTATCCTGCTACCTGTTGGCAGCTCAGCGGCTGCTCAGCGGCTGCTCAGCGGCTGCTCAGCTCGGGCTGGACTCGAACTGCTGTTGCTCAGAGCTCAAACTCTTGAGCGAGCTCTTAACCAACTGAGCCACTCGGCTGGCCCCATCCATCCGTGATCTTGACAAAGAGCTGGGTGGAGAAGCCCTGATTTAATTATCCTGCTTTTTGAGGGGAGAAGAAGGTTGTCACAGCAGCTCAGAAGTGGCAGAGTATTTTCTCTGAGTGTTCATGTCTTGGGACAACCATGGGTCCTGTCTCCTGCAGCCACCCTGGCCCAAGCCACCACCATCTCCCACCTGGTGGTCCCATCTTCTCTTTCTTTTCTTTATTTTATTGTCTGTGACATTCACTTTACTTTTTTTTTAACTTTTTACTTTGAGATAATTGTAGTTTCATATGCAGTTACAAGAAATAATACAGAGAAATCTCATATGCCCTTTACCCTATTTCCCCCAAAGTAACTCCCGGATTACTAGAGTTCATTAGTCCAAACAGGAAATTGACACTGATGCAATCCATCAATTTCATTCAGGTTTCACCAGTTTTACATACACTCCTTTATTTTATGTGTGTGTGTGTGTGTGTGTGTCTGTGTCTGTGTGTTTTTGTCCTATGCAATTTTATCACGTGGGTACATTCATGTGACCACAGCCACAGTCAATATACAGGACAGTCCATCACTTCACAAGGTTCCCTTGAGCTACAGTTTCATAGCCACAGCCATTCGCCTCCAGATGTCACCCCTGACCCCTGGGCCCTGGGACAACTCTGGCTGCTGTCCTCCCTCCTCCCTGCCATGCCTGCTCCCAGCCTCCCATCCCCCACTTCACCACCCCACTGATAGACAAGCCATAAATGGATGCGGAGGGGCAGGCCACCATGGTTGGCATCCTGGCCCTGCCACACGTACAAGTTGGGTGCCACTGGGGAAGTCCATCAGCCATTCTGAGCCTCTGTCTCAATCTGTAAAGAGGGAATGATAATAGCGCTCCCCCCCACCCCCAACATGGAGTTGTCGTGAGGATTACATGAGCTGTTATGAAGGAAGTAGTGGCACTTGTGTGTGCTCCTCGAGGCTTAGTGACCATTAGCTGCCATTTCTTAATAAAAATCCACTCTGGGCACAGCATGAGTGGCTATGATCTCGTGAGAGAGAAAAGACTCATGGGGCCTAACTTTTGGAGGGTCCCAATTATCGCTTACTGGTTCTGAAAAGCACACGAAACAACACAAATGTAAGATGGAACAATGCTGGATTTTACAGTATAGATTCAAAATGAGGTATTTGAAAAGGATTTACAGTGCATCAGTTTCTGATATGGAACTAACAATGTGGGGAAGTGGAGAACTAACTCAACCATGTGTCCTAACTTATTTTACCTTCTCAACACCCCTATAGGGTAGCTGTTATTACTCCATTTGGCCAACAGGTAAACTGAGGTTTTGAGAGGTAAGGTATCTAAACAAGCAGTGGCACCAGGAATCAAACCCAGGTTCACCAGGCTCCAGAAACCACTCTTTTCAGACTCTGAGGTTTTTCTTACAAATTTATCTGGCCCCAAAACAGCCTCCCGTCTTGCCATGCTCCGTGGGGCCCCCTCTTCCTGCAGATGGCTACAGCAGAGTTGTGAATCAACTGGGTCCCAAAGTTCACTTGGGCTGCCTGAAATGCTCCAGCAACCCAGACAATATTTGTTTTTGCCCTCCTGCGAGTATTTCCATTTGCTTTGGATGGAAAAACAAGCCTTTCTGTTGTTGTGAGCATTTCAAAGGGACCCGCTGACCCACAAGATATCCGCTGGAACATGGTACCAGGAACGGCACGTTGTTTCAGATGTATTGATTTTTATCAGCATTTGACCCCATTTATTTATGAAAAATATCTGGCTCCCAAATATGATTGCTTTGAAGGCACAGTGATAAGGGAATGAATGTGTCCAAAAAATGAACAGGATCTTGCGTGCTCACGCCTGGTACAGCGAGACTTTACCTGAAACATGGACTTGCGTCCAGGAATTGAGTGAAATCAGAGCCTGTCATACCCGCAATGCCCCCTTCCAGGGGGAGCTGGGAGGTGAAAGCCATTTTGGCATCTGTGGTGCCCCTGGGCACTAAAAGAAGGTGGAGAGCAAAAGTCAGTGTCAGGAGAGGGACTCCATGAAATGGACATGATCTTAGTCTGGGTCCATTGGAACCACGAGTTTGTCTTCTGCACCTGGGACATTCTTAGTGAGAAAATGGCCAGGCATCCGGGACTTGGGGGAAAGACGGCCCTCTGAGCTTACAAGGGAGCCATCACAGTCCCCGGAAGGGGAGATGACCTGCACTGCAGCTTCATGAGGCAAGAGATCCTTGCTGCACCTTGTCATCTGTACAATAAGGGAGAAGGACAGCAACTATATCTACTTTATAATGTTATTGGCAACTGAGGTCCTACATGTGGAAAATGACAATGGAATATGACTTAGCCATCAAAGCACTGACACACGTGGCAACATGGATGAACCTCGAAGACATTGTGCTGAGAGAAGCCAGATGCAAAAGGCCATGTAGCGTATGAATTTGTTTATAATGAACTGTCCAGAACAGGCAAATCTATAGAGACAGAAAGTAGATTAATGGCTGCCAGGGGCTGAGGGTTACAGAGGAGACTGACTGGGTGACAGCTAAGGGTACTGGGTTTCTTTAGAAGGTGATGAAAATGTTCTAAAATCGACTGTGGCGCTGGGCGCACAACTCTAAGAGTCTGCTAAAACCCATTGAATTGTATACTTTAAATGGTGAATTGTCTGGTATGTGAATGACATGTCAATAAAGCTGTTAAAACGATGGAGGAGTGAGAGTTCCTGAGACGGAATACTTTTGTTCAGTGCGACTTCCTGAGAGGACGGTGGTCGGCAGCCCTCCCCGAACTCAGAGACCGTTGACCTGTGTGTGTGTGTGTGTGTGTGTGTGTGTGTGGTGCAGGAACCCCGTCTGGGCCTGCTGTTCTGAGGCACACACTTTGGGGGGCCCTGGGGAAGTGAGCTGGCTGACAGCTTCTCTCTTGAAGAGGTTTTCGTCTTGACATGGCCCCGAGGTGTGTGTGGATTTAATCAGCACGAGCTGAAATCACGTTTGTTGAGTTGGCGTCTCTGTTGCCGGGGTGTCCGAAGGGGCTTGTGCCCTGGTGAGGGGAGCAGGCCCAGCAGGCCCTCCTCCCT
Source organism: Hipposideros armiger (assembly GCF_001890085.2). Classification (NCBI taxonomy): domain Eukaryota; kingdom Metazoa; phylum Chordata; class Mammalia; order Chiroptera; family Hipposideridae; genus Hipposideros; species Hipposideros armiger. Next base: position 6,985,791 of record NW_017731369.1, on the reverse strand, counting down.
GGCCGCTCTGAGAAAATCTTTGCCATTTCCTGCCTGCTTACAGACACCCACATAAACTACCCCCACTTCCTTATTCCCCTGACTTTAAGCACAGCCTCTGATAACCTGTGACCCAGAACAAATCAGTCTGTGATGACCATTGGAACTCCCCAAAGTCTTTATATTGTAACTTAAACTAACCCAGCGCCCTCGAACGCTGACGGTGTTGAACTCTCTCTGCCTTTCCAAGGGCACGTGTTGGGGCACTTGAGTTGGAAGCAGCCCTCCTCCTTGGTTTCCTCCGTCCAAGAGAACTTGTCTGCCGTGGGACCGCAGACCCACCCCTTGCCTTCCTGTTCTGACGTGGAGTGAGGGCAGTGGGTCAGGAAGACTCTTCAGGGCCCCAAGTCCACTCACCAGCCCTGCGGCCTCTGCCCCTCAGCTTCATGGTGTCCTCGTGCATGAAAGGGTGCACGTGGGGATGTACGATGACTTGAAAACATTTTCAACAGCCAGCTTGAATAATTGCAGCACCGATGGATAAACATCTTTGTAGCTAGTATTTTTCAATCATGAAATATACCGAGCATCTAGAAAATACCTACTACCTGGATTCTTAAACTTATTTTTTTTTAAGTAAACTTTTTTATTCAAGTATAAGCTATACAGTCTGAAAAGCACACAAGTCCTAAGGGCGCAGGCTGAGGAATTCTCATCAAGTGAAGACGCCCACGTCACCGGCACCCAGGTAGAGAAACAGAACATGACCCACCAGGAGCCCCTCATCCGCCTCCATCCCCCCGAGGCTCCCTGTCGCCCACCCTCTCACCATGCCGATAGCTGTGCCTGTTCCTGAACTTTATGGAATCCTGTAGAAACGCAATCACAGATGTGCTCTTTTGCGTTATGCTCCTTCCTCTTACCAACACCCCCAAGGGCCCACGTCACTGCCATGTGGGGTTGTGCCTGGTGTGTTCTTCGTTGTAGGCCCCACTGTTGACAGGCATTGGGCACAGGTTTTATCATAACTGGTGCTGCTGTGAAGGTCCCTGTAGGTGTTTTTTTTGTAAACATAGGCAGCCGTTTGGGGTGGCATACACCCAGCAGTGCAGTTGCGGGGCCAGAGGGTGTGGGTATGCCAGGCTTTCCAGGACACTGCCAAACAGCTTTCCAGGATGGTGGTGCCACTGGACACGCCACCAATGGTACACCGAGCTCCAGGCGCACCACACGCTCACCTACACTTGGAGTGTGATTTCACTTCAGCCCACCAGGCGGGTGTGAAGTGCTCAGTGTGGCTTTAACCTGCATTTCCTGGGTGACTAGTACTGACGGACACTTTTGCAGGCGTTTATTGGCTATCTGGATATACTGCCTCTCTGGGTTAGTCCGTGTTTCAGTTTTGTCTACTAAAAAACATTACGAGTACAGCATCGCTCCTCCTTCCCCTCCCCGGAAGTAACCTCTGTCGGAAGTTGGGGTCTTTTCCTCCGTGCATGGTACTTTTACCACACTCGTAGGAAAATACCTAAAACAATATATATTCCTGTTTCACAATTACATCTTTCACTGTAAAAACTTTAACTTCCTTTCCTTTCAAGTATTACCACTTATTCAGGGCTCCTGGCTTCCGGTCCAGGGATGTTTCCACCACCTCACATTGCTATCCCACCCCACACCTCTTGCTGCCACACATGACCTCACACCACACCTTCTACTCACACCGCACCTCATACTCACACCACACTCACACTCACACACACAGCACCCCACACTCACAACTCACACCACACCTCACACTCATACCACACCACTCACACCACACCTCACACTCACACCTCACACTCACACCTCACACTCACACCACACTCACACTCACACAGCACCCCACGCTCATAACTCACACCACACCTCACACTCATACCACACCACTCACACCTCACACCTCACACTCACACCACACTCACACTCACACTCACACAGCACCCCACACTCACAACTCACACCACACCTCACACTTCACACTCACACCACACCACATGTTCACACCACTCACAACTCACACCACACCTCACACTTCACACTCACACCACACCACATGTTCACACCACTCCACACACTCATACCACACCACACGCTCACACTGCACCTCCTTGCTTGCACTTTCATGCTTGGTCCCATCTGCCCCAGGACCATATCAGTGCAATTATTCCTTTCCACATCTCTTGAAGGGAAAGGAAAGAGAATGACAGAAGATGGAAATTAATACACCAGATGTTACCTGTTGTGGTCTGAATATCTGTGTCCCTCCAGATTCGTATGCTGGAATCCTAACCTCCAAGGTGGAGTCTTTGGGAGGTGACTAGGTCAGGAGGATGGAACCCTCATGAAGGGAATTAGTGCCCTTATAAAACAGAACCCAAAAGCTCTTTCACCCCTTCTGCAATGTGAGAACACAGCAAGAAGTCTGTGACCTGAAAGAGGGCCCTCACCTGACCTTGCGGGACCCCGATCTTGGACTTACAGCCTCCCAAACTGTGAGAATTAAATGTCTGTTGTTAATAAGCCACCTACTCTGTGTTTTTTTTCATAGCAGCCAAGCAGAATAAGACATTCGCCCATTTAGTCTTCCCAGGTATCCAATAGGAGAGGTGTTGTTGACTTCATTGAAGAGATGTGCCAAATGCATCTCAGAAAGGCTGTCTTTTTTTTTTTTAGCTGAGCCATCCTGCCACCTTTTGGCAGCTCAGCTCGGGTCGGGAATCGAACCGGCGACCCTGTTGCTCAGAGCTCGCACTCTTGAGCAAGCTCTTAACTAAGTAAGCCACTCAGCTGGCCCAAGGCTAAGTGTCTTATCTAAGGGCACACAGCTAGGAAGTATCAGAACAAGAATTCCAACCCACGTCTGACCCTAAAACCCATGCTTTTGGCCTAGGAACAGGGAAGTGGTCAGCATAGTCCTTTCAAGCTCCTCCATCCAATCCTAACATGCATACGGATCAGCTGAGATGAGATGCAGCCGTCGCACTGGCCACTGTGCAGCCAACAGCAGGACAGGCAGAGTGGCTGTATCCATAACGGACATCTTCCCCATCTCCTAGAAACAAATTGTTCCTGTTCAATACCTTAAAAAAAACGTGCTGCTTACCCCTCCAGGGGGGGACGGTGGAGGACATAAATCCCCAGCTGCTTTTGGCTTCTCCTCAGCCTCTGGTCCTCACACGAGTTTATCTTCATCTAACACAGACTTTCTAAACACTTTCGCGTTGCTATGAAAATCAAGATAATTTCTGGCAATTAACGATCTGACTCACCCATTGTTCCTGCTCATTGTCATTTTAGGAAATTCCTCCAAATGGGGCGCTTGTGGGTTCAAGCGAAGGGGCCTCCCAGTGACCCGCACACCATGTGTCAGGTCACCTCTCACCGACTGGAGAGGAGTACTTTTCCAGATTTTATCAGCACAGACTGTTGCTCACGTCCTAGTCTTTCCTGGAAGGAGCCAGGTTCTCCCAACACTTCCTGGATTCACCCGTTCCAGGTTTTACCAGTATTCTTTCCCAACCTTGATTTCTCTCACTTTATTATTTTTGGATTAATGTAAATGAAGTATGTCTTTGGCTCTCTAAAATGGATGAAAGGCTTGCTAGGATCCGAAGTTTCAAAGTTGGCTTTGATGAAAAAAGACTAATAGGAGACTCTGCAACCTCACCTTTTCTTACTTTAAGAGTTGGAGGAGGGAGAGGAGGGAAACCTGCACTTGCTCCCATTGTCATGTCTGCATTCCAGATTGCAGGATGGAGGAAAGGCGGGCACAGAGGCACATGTCTAGAACTAGACATCACTTTTACTCCCATCCCATTGGCTGGAATCTAGCTACAGAGTTGAACCTACTTGGGACCTTGCGTCTTTAGTAAGGATGGAGTCTGGGATGGTAAGTCTTTGGGAAGGATGGTCATATGCCTAGTTACAATTTATATTATCACTTAAGAAGGAGAAGAGTTATTGGAGCGCACTGGTAATTTCTGCCGTGATGCCCATCAGGTTGGTTTTAACATGGGGACAGATATTCTATCTGAGAAACCCCGAGAACTTAATGCACACAGTTATCCCCTCAATGTGCAGCCTGGATGTACCCCTCCTTCCTGATCTTTCTGTGATGTGAGTTAAAATCTCTCTTCATCTTAGTGCGGATCCCTCTACACAGACCAGGGTCAGGTGTGAGTGCAGGAGTCCATTTGTGACCTCAGGAGGCACTGGGGGAAGTGGGGAAGGAGAGAGTGAAGGGAGAGAACCACACAGGGTGTATTCTTGATTGGATGACCACTGTGGGCGACTGGGCTCACTCCCTTTGGGGGACTGCATGGATCACCCCTCATAGTTTCTTACCTGAGCAGTAAGGGAACTAGGATATTGCCCACCTGCTCTCACTGTCATTGGTTGAGGACTGCTTGCAAAGATAGAGTGACCTCTGGCATTTCCGGGTTGCCCGTCTGTGAGCAGATGAGCACGCGCCCATAGCAGAGAAAGCTCCCAGGTGAAAGGCTGCAGGCACTTGCTGGAGGAAATCATCGCGTGTCCAGGACGATGCCGGCCAAGGGGTATGGGCAGGACACCAACAGCAGTTCTGAGCTGGACAAGTCTCCCCAGGGCCCCGCGGAGCCACTCCGTGTCTTCCAGCTGTGTGCTGCTGGCTCCAGAGTTCTGTGGCTCCCAGACTACAGAGAAACTTTAGCGGTCCAGAGTTGAGAATGTGCTCGAAAGCAGCTGATGGGGCTCGTGATAATCTAGGGGAGGCCTCTCATCGGAGAGTTTCAGGCATTTATGCTCACGGCCCCATCCTCCAGGAGGATGGCATAACAAAGTACCCTAAACAACAGGAATTTATTCTCTCACAATTCTGGAGGTCATAAGTTCAAGACCAAGGTGTCGGCAGGTTGGTTCCATCTTAGGCTGTGAGGGACAATCTGTCCCAGTCCTCTCCCCAGGTGCTGGTGTGTTGCGGGCAGTCCTTGGTGTTGCATCATCCTGACCTCTGCTTCATCTTCACATGGCGTTCTCCCCATGTGCATGTCTGTGTCCACATTTCCCCTTTTTATAAGGGCATAAGTCATAGTAGTTTGGACGCTCACTCTACTCCAGTATGACCTCATCTTAATTAAGATATCTTCAAAGATCCTATTTCCCAGAAGGGTCACATTCTGAGGTTCTGGGAGTCAGGACGTCATATGAAATTTGAGAGGACACAATTCAAATCATAACATGGTCAGGGGAAGGAGGCTGAGGGGGCTGCCGTGTTACATGTGAGATAATTGGCTCACGAGGGTATAGTCCATAGGCGGGTGAAGGTGTGTGCCTGGGTAACCCGCAAAGCAGGGGCACCAGCGAGAGTTTTCTTTGAGACACTTGATATTTGAACCGGTGCTTCAGGGTAGTAATCACGTGAGGGGAGTTTTGATTTGCGTTGGACTTCCTTCCACTCATTGTGCAACTTACTACCGCTTTTGGTTTTGAGCATATTGAGGTTCGGGGAGACACCGTCACCCTTTCAGCTCTTAGGTCTTTATCCAACTCTGTGGAGGCAGCACCGGGGGCTTACCAGGTGGAAAGGAGTTGGGTGTGGAGCTCCCCCCCACCCCCGACTGGCTGGCGGGAAGCAGCCTCATGTGGCCTTGTGGCTGTGACTGGGCCTGTTTTCAACCTCAGGGAAGTGGGGCCGGGCAGGAAGAGTACAAAGGCCTTCCACTCCCAACATAGACTCAGAATCTGAATGCGGTCCAGGGTTTCAGCATTTGAGTCCCCAGAGCTAGTCACTAGCCATCCTCCTCCCTCTGGAGAATAATCCATTTAAAACTTCTGAGCTGTCTAGACTTGTTATCTGGCTCCTAATTCCTGAGAGCCCAGAGCGGGCAGCAGCGGGACTGTCGAGATAGCAAGAGGGTGAAGTCATTGGCGTAAATCCTGAGGCAGGAAGTCAGTTCCAGGGACGATGGATGAGCGTGGGGCTGGTGCCCGCACGGGGGGCAAGATAACGCGTCTAGACTCTGCTGGCCATTTCCTCCTCTTCCGTTAGGTATCCTATCGGCCGACCCCCTGCCTTCCTGCCCTCTCTTCCCGTGCCTTGCAAGAGAAACCCCTCTCAGGAAGATCTCACTTCATTTTTAGTGTAAGGAGCTGCCAGCGGCTCTTGGCCTCTGCTGGGCGTGGGTGCTATCTCTAAGTCTTGGTGACAGCGGGGGGTGGAGACTTTTCTGGAAAGCCCAGGCTGGCCTCTGTCACTTTGTCATTTCTGAGAGTTCAATGGGTTAGGGGAAAAATGACGTTTTTCTCGCCAGTATCCAAAGGTCAATGGAAGGTCACTGGTGGGACTGCGAGGACACAAGTTGATGTCAAACAGACCCAGAGATTTCCACAAGTCCTAGGGGGGGAAAAAAAGAGCCTGGACTAAGTCTTATCTAAGAGAGCCCCTGGGAGCTGTAGAATGCTGAATAACCTTGTATTTCCGGAAAGAGTGGCTAATTTCATTGGCCCATGTGCATGCTGGGTGATCCTGAAACCTGGAACTCGGGGTGGGAGAGAGGTCAAAAGGTCATTCGGTTCAATCCCCTGTCCCCAGGCAGGGTTCTCCCAGCAAAGAGCCATCGTGTGTGTTCCAATATGCAAGGACACAAGAGGGGACTGTGGAAGAGGAAACAGGCCTTGAGCACCTGTAGAGAATGATGAAGTGGTAATCCCCACCAGCTGGTTTGAGTCTGTGAGCCCCGCTAGTGCTCTGGGTTTTGAACAACTGTGCTGCAGTCTGTGGGGGACATCTGTGTAGACGAGCACAATGTGTCAAGAGAACAACCACCACTGCTGTGGCAACAACAGCCACACAACAACATCAATGACAACAAGAAAAGCGAAAATGTCTTGAGCACTTGATATGAGCTAGTTTATGTCAAGTGGCTATTTAATTTCATTTAATCTCTTTTAATCATCAGAATCAGCCTGCACACCCATGAGGTGGGTGCTATCATACTAATTCCCAAACGAAGAAGGCTCAGAGAGGAAAGATGTTTGCCTAAGGTCACCTCATTTATAAGAAGTGGGGTTAGGATTTGGACTCAGGTGCAGCTGACTTCAGAGCTCAGGAGTGAGTGGCTAAACATTTCTGTCCTCCACTATGTGTGTATTCTAGTCACAAATGCCTCCTATGTTTATTTTGTTTTGTTTTCTTTTTATCATTTGTTGGACAGGTGGGAGTTATTGGGGGAACAGTCCAGGTTGCACAGCTAATGAACAAGGGGCCCAAGATGCCAACCCATGTCTTTAGATCCCAAATCCTCCATTGCTCCTCTGGGCCCTTCCTGTCCCCCCATGTGTAACGCCCTTGACAAAATCTAAATTCTCCTTTATGATCCATGGGGGACACGGAGGGAAGTCCCTCCACCACGATTTACTTTTCCTACTCTCCATTCAGTGATGATCCAGCCCCTACTATGCTCCATTTATAGACCCAAGAGAAAACTATGCTGTGTGAGAGGAGGTCAAAAATCAGTAAACGGAGCACGTCTAATGACGCAGAAGGACCTAAGTCCCACTCAGCCACAAACAGAGCCTCAGATTGGAGCTGGACCTAAGAAAGGGGACTACAGAGATTGTGAGGAGGGAAAAGGAGGGACAAGACCTAAGAATGACCAGGAGTCCCAGATGGCCATGGTGGAGACACTGCCTAATACATGAATGCATGGGAAAAGTTATGCTTATCACTAATGCCCTACTAGTAGGGGCAGTTAAATAAATAGATGATGGATAGGCCATTCGTGGGAATAGTATGCAGCCATGAAAAAGAATAAAGGGTTCTTTATTTAACAATATGGAATGATTACCAAAATAGATTAATGGAAAGCAATAAGATTTTACGTGTGTGTATATGTCCTCGTATATTTACCTACACATAGTTATATGCTTATAGACTGAAAAGATCTCTAGTTGTTATTACCCCTGGGAAGGTACCTGTTGGAAAAAGGTGAAAAGGAGATGGCTATTTGTATCTTGACTATTTAACAATGTGAATAAATGTCGGAAAAGAAAAAAAAAAAGCTTCACCCTGTCCTCTGAACTTTGGTATTCTCTTGAATAATATACAACTCCTTTGTGTCAAAGATCTTTTCTCTTGCCATCCATCCCCAGGTGTCCCAGAGGTACAAAGAGTATGTTGGTGGACAGAGACAACGACGATGAGCATGGGGTGCTCAGTGCCCCCCAGCCCCCTTCCTGGCTCCCAGGCACCCCCATCCCACACCTGGATGGTGTTGCTTGGCTGTGCTGCCATGATACACAAACAGGAGGAATTCTGCAGCACTTAAGAGCCTAGAACCCATGCAGAAGCCTGACTGTCCTTGTTCCCACCAAAACCCTGAGCAGCTTCCTGTGGGTTTAGCAACAGTTCTTTTTAAGAAATGTAAATGTTTTCAGCCAAGCAGGAGGCCAGAATCCTGGGTGGATAACACCCAACGATTTATTGGCCTCCCCAGGGCTCAGACATTTTGACTGGCCCCTTGGGAGAGGCCAGGGTCAGCGGTTATCTCTGGGTGGGCAACTGGGGACTGCCTGCAGCTCTGCCCTCCCTGTGGCATCTGCTGGAATCATTAAGCACCTCCTCCCACCCCCACCCAGCATCAGTGGTGTCTCTCTAGTGCCCAGCTTAGGTTACCAACCTCTGAGCCACCAATATACCGATGCAGACCCTGTGTGGGGCTGAAAGGACATTTCATGGCTAAAACGAAGAGGGACAGTGGGCAAGAGGGATGTTGGGAAGGGGAATAAAAGAGACAATTCCCATGGGAGACAGATCTGAGTCCCTCGAATGTGACTGTTTGGGTGGGGGCGGGGGGGGAGGTCAGGAGGGGGACATTTGTTTGTGCTGCTGAGTGTCCAGAAGCAATCCCAACAAATGGCAGAATGAGGGCCATGTGGGAGACCTGGGATCAAATGTCCAAAAGTCACAGAGAGAGGGACCTCAGGATTTCAAATTCCCCATTCAGGCCACCAGAAGGCAGTGTGATAAGGCCGGGCATTCCTCGCCGTGGGACATTGATGAGTTAGGCCGTGCTCCAGGCCTCTGTGACTCCTCTGCGAAATGGGACTAAGACATCCTCTTGGTGTCTTGGTGTCTTGGTGACGAAATCACAGGATGCGAAGCGAATGCATGGCAATTTTAACAGCCCTTACAAAGCCTCCATCACGTGCCAGACACCCTCCAAGAGCCTTACCCAGGGTGACCCAGTTAATCCCCACAAGAATGCTATGTGGGAGACTCCATCTTTATCCCCACTTTCCCTAAAAAGAAATTAAAGCAATGAGAAGTTGAGAACCTCACCCAAGGTCTACGGAGCTAGTGAGTGGTGGGGTCTGAATTTGAACCCAAGCCTATGGCTCGGTGGTCTTCATCTACCTCTCCACCTTCAGCCAGACTTCTTTTTCAGCATGTCATCTACGCAGGCCACTCTCACCCCTCGTTTCAGGCCCGCAGATGGTGACTGGTCTTAGCCACGGTGTTCATGTGCAACTTGAGTTCCTGTCAGCGCAGGTGACCTTTGATTGAATGTCTTTGGTTGTTTCTCAGACGCCATTTAGCCTGAAGGACACCCTTTCTCAAGGCCCCGGTGAGGGAGGAATCCATCCTTTCTCCAATCTCCAGAGAGATTTATGCCATTTGGCGGGCTGGCCACGTATTATTACATTTCCTTTTCTTTCATTAATCATCCTCCAGCGTTCATTCCTCCTGACAACCAGAAGCAGCAGCCTGCAGGCCAGAAGTCTGGCTGCCGATTAGGATGCGGACGATCGGACTGGCGCTTATCTTCGAGAGAGAGAGAGAGAGAGAGACATCAGAGCTAGCTGCCTTGAAGAAAGGGCAGTGGCTGCGCCCTCCACTCACCCGTCACCGCCCCTCCGGGAAGGAAGCCCCCCGCTGCCCCAGCAGCCAGGTGCTGATGGAATCGCTCAGCACAGTGCAGAAGCAACTGCTGAATTAGCTGGGTCACTTGGTCCAACTTCATGCCGGGGACAACGATAATCTTGTGGGTTTTCTTACTGTTTATCGAGAATGTACAATAAGCCAGGTGCTGTGCTGTGCTAAGCACTTTACTTTCATAACCTCATATTTAGTTGTCTCCAAGTTCTTTGAAGGATATACAGCTCAATACCCTTTCTCACAAGGAAACAGTGGTCCAGAAGGTGAGAGGGGACAAGGTTCCACGTTGGCGGGTAGCCTAGAAGATCTGAGCACATCAGGCCCTGAGTCCCTCATGGCAGCCATGGGAGCAGACTCTCTTGGTGGGCACATGCCCACGACGTGTCGTTTTCCCCCCAACTCGAGGCCATGGGTCACTCACCATCGATCTTCTCCCACTTGGCCTGCTCCACTCACTCATGTCACCTGCCGGCCTCAGACCTCAGAGCTCAAGAGTCCTGTTCTTTATTTGAAAGTTTTCTGAGTGGACATTTAACAAGGTTCTTGCCGGCAAGATGGCGCCCTTATGCAAACTACAAAGGGCAGCCCTTTTGAGTGGACAAATGGCTCCATGGCACCCCCTCTGGGCATATGGGTTCTAACAAAGAGTGCTTTCCCTGGGGGGGCAGTGTAGGGGGCAGGGCAGACCACAGAGCCTGTGTGGGCAGGGCAGGGACCCACCCTCCTCAGTCCTTCTGTTGAAAGGGTGGTGGAGCTCAGGAGCCTAACTGAAAGAAAACAACCACCAGCATTCGTTAAGTTCCTAGAGTTTAATACGGTCTGCAAGGGCCAAGAGATGGGGACGAAGCCTGCTTGCCTTCCAGCATTCCAGCGTGGATCTGGGAGAGGTAACAAATGCCTCGTATATCCTCTTGCAGGCTGGATTTCCTGCCTGGCGCTGGACAGCCAGAGGGGGTGGGGGCTGGCGGGTAAGGTTTCCTCTGTCCTCTTCTCCTCCCAGCTCCCAAACCATCCATCAGTCCACGGCTCACCTGTGAAACCCAAGGCTGGGAACCACAGCACTATTCCGTTACAAAAATCAAGATTTATCGGAACATGACAGGCCTGCAGTGCTTTTATGACATGCATGGCGCCAATCCCTTCTGTTAACCTGCTTGTCCCTGGTGGGGTGGGGGGGGCGGGGCGGGGGGTTTACGACTGCCAACACCACTCCATCTGCTCCTGAGCTTGTGGCATTTTGACAGTGAGGACAAAATGTCCAGCTTTGTCCGGGCCCCACGGGCTGGATTATCACTTCAGCACTTGAGAGCTCAACCTGCTTTCCCCTGGAGCGAGAACCCCGGGCTCCACGTTTTCCTCCCCAGCTCTGCCTGGTGTGAATGAAACTCAAATTGCGCTCTGACAGTCCCATGAATTATCTCTTTTCCAACCTGCCTCCTGGCTCTTTCATCTTCATGGCAGAAGCCACATCGGGGTGTAAAGAGGGGGCTTCTTCTCATGAAAAAAAAATCCATTGACATCTCTACAAAGGCCCCCACGACTCTCAAATGGCCTGCGTCTCAAGGAAGAAAGACGCGATTTGGGGACCATTTGGAACCTCTTTAAAAAAAGAGGTCAATGCCTCCCGGAAGCTGCCGGCGAGTTGCCATCCAGTCAGGTGGGGAGGGACTCTGGGCCACGACCGGGACAGCGGGCCAACTATTTTAATGATGAGTTAAATAGTTAAGCCATGTTTACATTAAACGGAACCCATCGGGAAGTTGGATGCTATCAGGGGTGTGGTGTGTCGGTGATGCTGGGAGAAGCATTTGGAAGGGCTTTTATTGCTCCCAAAACAGCCCCTGCTCTCTTGGTGAGCTCCCCGCTCAGTGGGACCGGGCTCTGGGATCGGGGAGCCAACAGGTGTGTGATGTTCTGAGGAGGAAGCTGAACGGGCTTCTCATGGGTGGGTACCATCCCCCCAAAGCTCGCTTCCCACTGGGAGGGGGACACCAGCCTCTCCCCACTGCCACCAGGATGGGGAGGGCAGGGAGTAATAGTAACGATGCTGATATTCCAGGCGGCCCGCTGTGTCTGGGCCCTGGGCTGGTTGTTTCTGGAAGCCCGTGAAGGAGGCACTTGGTGATCCCCAGCCTTGCTGATGAGGCAGTTAAGCCACTCACTCACCACATCATGAAGGTGGCTGAGGCTGGGCCGAGGCGGGAACCCAACCGGTGCCAAACTCACATTCCAAGTAGGGATAGTTTAGGCCTATTTGTAACCAGATCTCACTCAAGGGTCCCGGCTCATTGGCCGCATCTATACATTAGGGTAATGGCATTCCAGCTCATTGAGTTTTAAGTCTTAAATGAGAGTGGAGATATAACTGTACTCAGTATGCAGTAGGCACTCACTAGTTGTTCATGGAATCCAGTGTGCCGTAAGCCCTGGAGTCAAAGGAATCTGGTCCAAATCCCCACATTGGACCTCAGCCGCTGAGCGATCTCAGGCAGCTCGGGTAACCCCTCTGAGCCTCAGATTCTGTCTGTGAAGTAGGAGACGCTCACAGCACCCTAGTCACAGGGCAGCCTGGAGGATCACAGGAGACTTATCAAGGCATACAGAAAGTGCTCAATAGATGTTCACCCCAACAGTAACGTTGACGCTGTCACTGCTGTTGTTTCACAGGTCTCCTTTCTCGCTCCCCAGCTGCAACCCCTGGAAAATAAATGGGTCCTAAAGTGCTAAGTGAGTCCTGAGGGCAGATGTGGGGCTTCCGTGGACATGACCACCTCCCAACCTGGGATTTTTCAGGTGCTCCAGTGTCCCAGGCCCTGCCTAGGCGGCTTACACCATGGCTGCGGCATGCAGCCGGGAGGGACCAGCCCATCTGAACAGCTGGGGAGGCGGCACTGTTTGTTGGCCTTGGATGGCTGAGTATTTTTATTTGCAAATGAGAAATAAGAAACATTCGCCCAGGCCAGACCAGCATGATTTCATCCTCAGCGCCCCCTCCAGCCTCCCCATTGGGAGACCAGCAGGACATAGATGCCTGCAGAAGTTCAAATAACTGAACTGGCCGTGACCCGAGCTAAAATTGAGAGAGTGTGCTGGGATGGCTGCGGAGAGGCACCGGGCGCCGTCGAAATGCAGAGCTCCTCCCCAAGCCTGTGCAGCCCAGAAGAGAGCAGGGATCAGAGCAGGGCTGACTTCGCCCTGCTGCCCGCCCCACCGCTAGGACAGAAACTGTGTACAGGGACACTCACATGGAGGGGCACCTGTGGCATGGAGGCATGATC
>NW_017731369.1:6960384-6964963 GCF_001890085.2 Hipposideros armiger | reverse complement strand
AGGTTTGTCTTCTTGATGGGTGCTTGCAGCTCTCCCTTAATTCCCCTACCCCCTAATTCTGCCGCAGCACTGTACCAGGTCCGTACCTCTAGCTCTAGAAGGTCAGTAGAGTATCACTCTTACAGAAGGGAAACTGAGGCACCAACAGGCTCAGAACCTGACCCAGGGCCACAGAACGCAGCTGGTAATGGAGCTGGGATTCGAACCCAGCAATCTGACTCCAGAGCTCTGTGTTTGACTCTGTCACCAAAGGACACATCAGAAGGCGAAACACCTTGACCTGACACCCAGCACCAACCTGTTAAGATTTTGATACAATTTCCCTTGAGCTTTCCTCTTTGAACTATTCTCTTACAAAATTAACGTGATGCTCTTTATATAATTTTGCAACCTTGTACTTAGAAATCACTACTATCTGGTGATGACTTCCTGTTGTTCACACACAAAAATATGGTGTTTAACGGCAGCACATATTCCATTAATAGATATGCCTTAAATTATTTAATCAATCTCTTCTTTTGACATTTAGGCTATTTCTTTTTCTTTTTCTTTTTAAATGTATAAACCACACCAGAGTGCATATCCATGTACGTATCTCTGATGATTTGAATGCTTTTATAATTGGAGCGGAGGCAATTCACAGATACAAAGCCCTCAAGTCACTGGGGAGAATGGAGTGCGGAGAAGGTGGAAGAACAAGGCAGCCGCCATCTTTGGCCGGTTTAAGAAGGGAACGGGCTTCCTCTTGTGGCCCCAGCGAGCTCAGTTAAGGCCTGGGTTGGATTATGGTCATTTTTACTGAGTGTATGGGATACTATCCTGGTCAACCCCATTGATTGATTTTTTNATGAATGTTTATACCAGCGTTATTCATAATTGCCCAAACTTGGAAGCAGCCAAGATGGCCTTCTGTAGGTGAATGAATAAATACATTATGGTCCATCCAGACAATGGAATATTATTCCGCACTAAAAAGAAACGAGCTATCAAGCCATGGAGGCACCTTAAGTACATATTACTACGTGAAAGAGGTCAGCCTGAAAAGGCCACATATTCTATGATACCAACTCTGTGACATTCTGGAAAAGGCAAAGTTATGGAGACAGTAAAAAGATCAGTGGTTTTCAGGGGCTGGGAAGAAGAAGGGATGAATCAGTGGAGCATGGAGGATCTTTAGGGGAGTGAAATTACTCTTCACGATAACGATAATGTCATTATACGTTTGTCCAAACCCTTAGAATGTACAGCACCAAGAGTGAGCCCTAATGTAAACTATAGACTTTGAGTGATAATAATGTGTCAGGGTAGGTTCACCAGTTGTCACACATGTAGCACAGGATGTTAATAATAGTGACTCTGCATACAGGGGAGAGAGAGAGAAAGATGGGAACTCTGAACTTTCCTGCTCAAACTTTCTGTAAACCTTAGACGACTCTAAAAAATTAAGTTTATTCATTTTATTTTAATAATAATAATAATAATAATAATAATAATAATAATAATAATAAAAACAGTACCAGAGTATGGACCCTGGAGCCAGATTGCCCAAATTTGAATCCTGCCTCGGCCACCATGATGGTCAGTTTTACGTGTCATCTTGGTGAGGCCATAGTGCCCAGCTATTCAATCAAACACTCCTGTGGGTGTTGCTGGGAAGATATTTTGCAGATGTGATTACAGTCCACGATCAGTTGACTTTCAGTAAGAAAGATTGTTCCAGGCTACCTGTGTAGGCCTGGGTCAATCAGTCGGAAGGCCTCTAGGGCAGAGCTTAGGCTTCTCTGAAAAATAAATCCCTCCTGTGAACAGCAGCTCCAGCCCAGGCCTGAGAGGTGCCGCTGCCCTTCCTGGGGGTCTGCTCTGCAGATTGTGGACTTGTCCGGGCAGCCCCATCATTGCTAAACCAATTCATTGAAATAAATGTCTTTATTCTGTCTCCCACTGGTTCTGTTGGCCCCTGACTGATACAACCACCTTACTAGCTATGTGACTGAGGGCAAGTTATTTAACCTTCCTGCCTCAGTTTCCTCATCTGTAACATGGGGCTAATCATAGTGCCCGCCTCGTTAGAGGGAGCTGAGTCATGTCAGGCACTGAGAACGGCTGGCGCAGAAACGGTGTCACTATGGAACTCCTGCTGTGCCAAGGAAGAAACGGAAGCCCAGGAAAGTCCCAAGCCTTGCCTGAGGTGTCACAGCACAGAAGTGGCAGAGCCGGTGTAGAACTTAGCACCCAAGGCCCCAGCCACATTCACGCCGCCCCGGCTTGTAGGCAGTTCTGATGGCATTGGCAGATGGAAGGGTTTAAATGACCTACCTGTTCAGTTCAAATCAGGCTCTCTGCAAAAGAAGAAACTGAGGCTTGGGAAGGTTAGCCCATTAAATCGTCATGACAACCCTTTGGAGTCTGGGCGTCAACAAGGTCAGGAGAGGTGCCCAGGTCGATACAGCTACCATAGGGACAGGCCAGGAGATGGAGGCCTGAGAAGCCCAGGGGCAGACAGCCCATGGTTGGCTGAACCTGCCCAATTCCTGTGCAGACCTCAGGCGGAGTCCTAGCACCTGTGTCGTCATGGCAGATGCACCCCATCTTCCGGGGGGACGACCTACAGCTTCCCATGGGTTTTTATTAGAAACAATTGGAGGATCCAGCTGCTCCTCACACGTTTCAAGTTGCACATTTTTCACATTCCTCCTCGACCTGGCACGGCTGGGACACTGTCATTTTAAAAAATAATAATAATAAATCTGGTATTTGAAATTAAAAAAAAAAATCACAGCCTTCCTTTCCTTGACTCATTTCCTGTGGTGTTTCCCTGGCCTAATCGAAACCCGACAGGCTGTGTGGCAAAGGAAGCCAGACTCCCCCTGCATCAGGGCAGAGTTCAGCGTGGAGAATGGTGTTTTTGTTCACAAGAGTGAGAAAGAGGTGGTGCAGAGGGGGCTTCCCCTACCGACACCAAAATGCAAAGAAGAGGCCTGAAAGGAAACCCTTTGAGGCAGGACAGAGATTTGAGCCAGTGGCACCAGGAGGTGGGACAGCTTTTCATGGTCTTCTACTCAGTTCTCCTCTTTGGCTTTGTAAGGACCACCAAAGTTCTTTGAAGTGACTGTCTTACTAGGGGCAGAGGAACAAAGCTTTTTTTTTTTTTTCAATAAACGCTCAGCACCCACACGGAACTGGATGAGAATGGCAAACTATCGTAACAGTAAGATGCTCAGAGAGGCTGCCACCAGGAATTCTGGAGGGAGTAAGCATTTTCAAGCGCCCACATCACACTGGGAAGAGCGACTAATATGGCCCACATCTTCTTTATTGGCATTTTACGTCAACGATTATGTGCATTGAGCATTTATTGTGCAGCAGGCACTTTATAGGTATTATCTCATTTTTCCCCAAAACAACTTTATATGTAAGGTAGAAAACATGATGGCTGCTGCCATTGTATGAAGGAAAAGTTTGGAGACATGAAGCATCTGATGAGGAAATATCACACAGCCATGAAGGAAGCCACATGACCAGGCCAGTGCTTGAGCCACTATGCTCGGCTCAGATCAGGGGGCAGCTGGCAGAAGGAGGAAAGTTCACATAGATATCACCTGGCATGCTTGGCAAACGCTGACAAACAGGCAATAAAGAGCTTTTGAAAAGAAAAAAGACACTGGCTTTAAAGCCATGGGGCTGGAGGATTCAAATCAGCAGTTGGCAAACTCATAAATGGCACGATCACTGTACACTTTGGAAAACTGAGTGGCAGCATCTTCAAAAACATCCACCTATCCCAATACTCAACATATGTACCCTAGAGAAATGAACCCTTACGTCCACCAAAGACACGTAGGACAAGAATGGTCAGAGCAGCTTTATTCATAACAATCCCAAACTAGACAATATCCAATGTGCATCAATGATAGAATGGATGAATGAGTCAAAGTGTATACATTTAATGGACTATATGCACAGCAATAGGAATTGCTGTGAAAAGGAATAAAACTCTGCTACCCACGACATGAGTGAATCGCACTAGCAGATGATGAGTGAAAGGCGTAATGTCACAAGAGTACACAATGGAATTCCTTTCACTTGAAGTTTGAGACAAGGCAGCACTAATCTATGGCGATGGGAGGTCAGGATAGTGGTTACCCTTGGGACGTGTTGATTGGGAAGAGGCACAGAGAACCTCTGGGGTACCAGAGATATCCCACATCTTGATATCGGTGGTGGCTACACCAGGGTATATACATAGGTAGAAATTCATTAAGTTGTACATTTAAGCATAGTTGTGCCCTTCACTGTGTATTTATGACTCCAGTTAAAATTAAGGAAAAAGCACAGGCACTGCCGTCAAGTACGTAACATATAGCCCAGTTGGGGTGCTTGGCACACTCCAGGGGCTCAGAGAAGGGAGTATCAGTAGCGACTGGGGTGGGAGTGAGGCGGGAAGGTGGCATTAGAGCATAAGGTAGACAACTATAGAGTCTCCTTCAGACCCCTGTTGGTTCATGAGGGTATCTCTACTTTCATTGTATTATTTCTAAGGTCCACATCAATGTGTGTGCATGTGCATGAATCAATCTCT
>NW_017731369.1:6956576-6958669 GCF_001890085.2 Hipposideros armiger | reverse complement strand
GAGGAGGAGGAGGAGGAGGAGGGCGGCAATGACAATACTGGAGGAAGGAAGTGGGAAGGAGAGAAACTGAAGCAAAGGAATTTACGTTGCAATCAATATGAAGTCTGGAATTCCATGTCCAGCCCTAACTTTAGAGCATTTTCTCTAGAAGCATAAGACAAATGAGGGACCACAGGCCTCTGCCTTGAAACTCCATGTGAACTCACCCTAGTGGGTTGGGGTCAAACTCTGGGCAGTGGATTGGCTCATTAAACAAATGACCTAATTTAGTACTTAAGACACCCGAAATTTACTATACTAATTTGTCAAGTCATCCAGAACAACCAAACCTCAAACAGTTGGCCTAGTAGGTTTTAATGGAATTATAGACAAAATTCAGACCGACTACCCAGTAAAAGTTTCAGTTAAAGCAGAACTGACAATTTAGCCTGTGGGACCCTGAGGAGACTTTTACGGGCTGGCATAAATCTTCCGAGTAACTCTTTCATCTTGTCCTTTTCATTTTTAGCACCTCTCAAGGAGAATGGTTTATGGAACTGGGGAACAGGAAGCAGGAAGTAGGAAACAGGAAGTAGAAAGGTTCTATTTTGGATATGGCAGCTGATAAGAATTGTAAGGCTCAGTATCCTTGGTGAGCAGCTATAAAAAGGGATGGTCCCATTTGCTGACCAGTGTTGGGGACTAAATAATTAAGTACATTTATCAATCATCCAGCATCACACGTTATCTACAGAAATATAAAACTGTTGACTAAGGTATGGTTTCCCCAGAAATCTGTTCTTTTAATTAATTCTTAAAAATCCGAACTTCTAATTACACCTCCTTCTATAACTGAGGTGATGTTTGTCATTTTTTGGCAGAACATCAAAAAAGGACTTGGACCGACCTTGCCCATTTTGCTGTTAACAAGGACAATGGAAGCAGTTATTAAAGGCTGTATTCTTGGGGTCGCCTTCATCCCTCAAATCAACTGGACAGCTGTCTATTTACATGGTGAGAGTTGCAAAGCTTCCAATTCAAAGATCCATCTGGTTCTTACATCAGGCTAAGCCATCATCTTAAGGAGCAAGCCGAAACACACCAGGGAGATGCGAAAATTTAGGAACGAGTGTGTTTATATTGTATTTGCATTAATGCTTCCTAGAGTTTATTTTCAAAGTGAAGAAAGAACAATGCATAGTAGGCTATTAAACCCAAACATAATCAGTTTAAAGTTAGGGGCGTGCTCCTAAGAATATTTTTCTCCTGTTTTGAAGGGTCCACTTGAGGAGGGAGTTGGGGGGGGGCGTGCAGTTGAGAACACCAGGCAGCAGAGTGGGGGGGACTGTTGTGAATTCTCCTCAGGGTTTGGCCTGCCCCTGCGGGCCACTGCTGTTTGTCATATGGAATGGATTAGGCCTTCTCTCTCACACTGTCAACTTGGGTGTTCTGTGCACAGCCTGCTTTTGCTGGGGTCTTGGTTTTGCTTTTTATAACGGCAGGAAGTGCTCCTCTCGGACCACATGTGAAACCGTGTGGGAACGATTGGGAGGGGGGCAGGGGGCTGGAGAGGAGGGTGAGTGGGGTGTGGAGATGAAAAAGCCTCCCCTCCAATATATGGCAGTGTGAGGGGGGAGACAGGAGGGAGGCAGAGATGCGCGCTGGCCAATTTAACTTTATGGGGCCTGGTTGGCAGGAGGATGGGGAGGTGGAAGCTTCCTTGATGAAACCCGCCTGTCCCTAATAGATCTGCCCCCTAATATTTTACAATACCGCGTAGAATCGTGGAGGGACCATTAAAGCGTGAGGGATTGCAGCTGCTGTTTAATTTGTTCTAAATTTCCTGCCGGCCTCACCAGACGTGTACAGGAAATGGGTGGTAAATGTTTAATAGGTCATACCTAACCAGACAATTAACAGGTGCTGTCATTTAGAAAATCCCAAACTGTGTATGTGCATATCCAGAACTGAATCAAGACCCTGTTTCTTTTTCTCTTTTGAATAAAAGGCTGCATGTATGTTCTGGGGTGGGACCCAATAGGAGACTTGAGAGTAAACTTGAGTGGTGGAGCCCACCTTGATTTCACTTTTGGCCAGCCCTGTCATTCTGTATC
>NW_017731369.1:6936288-6954426 GCF_001890085.2 Hipposideros armiger | reverse complement strand
GAAGAACTTAGGCTCGAGGCATTCTTTCCAAACGCTTCAGATGCTGTGAAACCTCGAGGCATTTAAGCCAAGATTTCTGACAGAACAGTCCCTTTGGAGGTCCTCAGACTGTCTGACCGTTCTCTGACCTGTCCATGCCACTGTTGTTTCTGTTGCCAGTCTTTGAGAGGTAGGTCGCCTTTATGCTTCTTGGTTTGATGGGCATTATAAAATCTAGAGCTAGAAGGAAGGTGACCAGCCACTCTGGTTTGTCTGGGACTGAGGTTTCCCGAGGAGTGGGACTTCTCAGTGATAAGACCAGGGAAGTCCTGAGCAAACCAAGATATTTGTCCCCCTAGCTGGACGACATCTTCGGAGCTCTCCCATTCAATGCTCTTACCTAACAGAGGAAGTCACGGGAGCCTGGAGTGCCTATGACTCCCTAAATTTCCACAGTTGTTCAGAGGTTGCACGGAACGTGTCCCTCAGGTCTCCCAACCAACCCCCTGGATCACCCCATGCAAGCGTCTAGATGAAAACGGTTGCATTGGCTACCAGGCAACTTTCAGCTCCCGTTCTCCCTGATATTACCTGCTTGAAGTTCAAGTCTAACGGAATTCAAATGATCGTTTAAAAACATCTGTAAAGCCTTCTAATAGTCCATGACTAATGGGCTGGACTTGGCTGTCCAATAAATTGTCTACGCTATGGAGTAGTTACAGTGACGATCCTCAGACACCCTTATCAGCACTTGATACTCATGTAAACCAACTCTCATTAATGACAGGATAGCAACAGTGACACTGTGCAGGCCTCCGCCTGCGGTCCTCATCACACTTTGAAGTCCAGCTGCTAATAGTGGTGCCGACTACTGACATAAAAATGGGTGGCAGGTTATACGGACATGGCTAATTTCAAACAATTGATGCCAGTTGTCATTTTTGCCAGAGGCTGTTTCTGCTACTCTTGGTCACGCAGAACAGGCCTTGTGGGGTTGACATGCAGCTTAGGGACACAGTGACACCCCTACCTGAGAGATTTTAATATTCCAAAGTGGAGGGTGTAAATGGTAGCTTGAGAGCTGAATTGGTCTGTAGACGTGTTTAAAGTGTGTTGGCATACTTAAGAGCAGGATATTTTATTTTAAAACCTAGATTTTTGGCTTTTCTTGATAAATTAGAAGACCCACCTATAGTTGGACATTCCAGATGGCAACAATTGGGTGGATTTGGTTAGTGGCTGCCCCCTTTAGATGAGGCTGTGTCTCAATATACCCCAGTGCCCACTATTCTCTGTCCTCTTGTTCCTGACCCACTCTGTTTATTTAAGTCACAGGTCTGGCTTCTGTAGGCATTTGAACCTGTAAGCCTGTTTCAGTCTCCCATTTTATTCTTTAAACACCCTTGATAGGAGAAAAGAGACCGAAGTGAGTTCAACTATCTGTCCATCTTATAAATTGCTGAATTTGTCACAGAGGCCCCCAGACGCAGCCACAAATGAGAAATGATGGGTTGAGAGAATATAAGAAGCAGAGGAAGGACTCCCGACTGGAAGTCCAATATCCTGGGTTCGTGCCTGGGCTCTGCTTCTGACCTAATAGGTCACATTGAGAAATTTCGGATCCATCTGATGCTCAGTCTTCTCGCTTGTGTAAGAGGGTAGCGGGAGGGACCTCAAGATTCCACTCAATACTTAATTCCTCCTCCTCTGCCATAGAGTTTGGATTTTTCTGTCCAAAAATTTTGGATTTTTCCACTCCCTCCCAGGGTGTGGAAATTTAAGCCAATGGAAAATGATGGACAGAACACTAACTTGAGGGTTCTGGCTCTGGTTGTACCCAGGACTCAGAAAAAAGCTGCTAAGCCTTTCTGGGCCTCAGTTTACAAGGTGAGAGGGTGGGGAGGGGGTAAGTTTTGAGGATGCTTTTCTTGCTGACACTTGGTGGGACTCTGAAGTCCCTGGAGCTGCTACCCCCATGTCCAGCTGGCATGGCAAGTGTCCAGAGGCCATAAAGTCAAGATGGGTCCCCAGGTTCTCAGGAAGAGGCTGAGAGTTCAGTCAGGAATGGGGCTGGGGGTGGGGTAGGGATAGGGTGTGAGGAGACAATGGGGGTGGGGGAGGGCAGGAAGGAAAGGGAGCTGGAATGTCCCCACTGGGATTTGAACTCCAGCTCCTTTACCTCCTTGCTGGGTGACCTCAGGCAAGGTTTTTCACCTCTCTAGTATCCAGTTTCTTTATCTGTCAAATGTGGGTGGGTGGGGGGGGGTGACAATACTAATCTTGGAAGAGTTGCTGTTGAAAGAAATATGATCACAGGCATAAAGGACTTAGCCTAGTGTCGGCACTGATAAAATAGCAGGTGCGGCCATAGTCAATAGGAGGTTCCTAGCCCAAGCAAAATTCTAATTCCTTCCCAGAGCCCCGAGTGTGCTGGGTGGTTGTATGCTAGCCAGTCCCGGGAAACCCTGCATAGACCCTGCGAGTTAAAAAGGGTGTTGATGGGCAAGGGCCATTGTTCACACACAAATTTTAGCCTTGGGCTTAAAGCAATCTGGTCCCCTCCACTCAATAAGAATTTTCTGTAGACCTACTATGAGCCCAACACTGAGTGGTCAGAAGACCCTGCATGGTCATAAGCCTCAGAAAATGAACCCTTATTCTGAAGACCCCCTGGATTACTGTGCTGAGATTGGCAGAACCTTGAGGGAGAAAGAAGAAAAGCAAAAGAAAAGGAAAGGGAGTGAGGGATGGAGGAAGGAAGGAAGGAAGGAAGGAAGGAAGGAAGGAAGGAAGGAAGGAAAGAAGGGAGGTAAAAAGGGAGGGAGGGAGGAAATGAGGTGATTGAGAAGGTTAATACACAATGAACTACCCTCTCTGTGAAGGAGATAAGACCGTCTACCAGGAGGGAGGACATTTAAGGAGAGATATGAAGTATTTATTATATTGTAGGAATTGAAAAGGAAACCTCAGTTGACTTGGGTTTATGTCAAAAGACCTCAGCCTTTTTGAATGGAGCAAAGTCACCATTTAATTCAGAGTGGGTGCTCAACAAGCATTTGCTGAGGTAGTGAGTGACTATGAAATTTAGTACAGCAAGCAAACCCACTGCAGGACCAGCCTGACAATATTACCCTATTCCTTCCTCTAGTGTAGCGTGTTGAATAAATGACTAGGACCCTATTTTCACTACTTAAATAACACTGAGTTCCAGGAATAAATGCTGGATTCAGGTTCTGGGAAAATGGGTTGATAAATTCATCAAAAGTGTTGGTTTACGGGTCTATATCCTCCATCAGACTATACATTCTGTGTTATCCTGGAGTCTTGCAGGCGTAATCTAGGGTCTAGCCCCAAGGAGGACTTTGATAATATTTGTTGACTACGTGAATGAAAGAATAATTGTACGAATGAAAGAATGATAGACCCTGTCCCCAGCTAAGCTCTTACCCTGGGGAGGAGTACACGAAAAAGACAAGGAGAAGGAAAGACACTCCTCTGGTCCTGTTTCTGCCATTTTCTGGCTGCCTGGTCTGGGAACAAGTCACTCCATGGCTCGGGGCCCCGAGCTCTCGAGGGCCCTCCGTGCGGTGAGTCCAGTTCTCTCTGGCTGCGCTGGCTTCTCAGCAGCCTCAGCTGCTGCCAAAGAGAGCTTGTACTCACGGGGCGGGAATGTGCTGGCACGCTCCTCCCATTTTTCCTTTGACTGACGGCGAGTGGAGCCTCCCAGGCGTGGGTGGTCCACTGCTGCCCAGCAGGCCTCGGGGCACGTGGGCTGGAACACATTCTTCAGGCTTAACCTCTGGATGACAATTCTTGGACCAAAGAACGCCCCTGCTCAGGGCTTCTAGGCACATTTAGAACCACACCTTCACAAAAGCATGGCCAAACCTGACCCAATTTTCAAAGAGTCTCTTCCCGCCTTCTCCTTTGCTACCTCAAGCTGGAATGGATATTTGGCCGTGATGTTGAGGTCAGGGCTACAAATGCTGGACTCACACAAGGAACAGCCTCCATGGACAGCTGCCCCCCATTTCCTCTCTGTTCTGCCTTGGAGGTCAATGGGGCTCTGTGTGCAGCTGAAAATGCTTGGGGTGTGGAAGCAGGGAGGCCGACTCCGGCGATTCTGGCCAGGACAGAGTGCAGAGGTGCCAGAAGTGGCCCTGGAAACTTGGTGGTTGGCAGCCTTCGAGTATGATTTCTCCAATGTGAGAGGCTTGGAAAGGCTTCAGTAAATCTCTGACACCCTGGACTCAGAGCCCAGCTCAGCTTGAAACTGTGGCCCACTCACTCCAAGAGGACTTTTCCAAGCCCACAGAGCATCTTGGGTGAGTCATCCTCAGCTCGCTCCAGGGGTCTGGCTGAGCCTCAGACCCACCGAGGATCTGGTAGCCTTTGATGAACAGTCACACCTTTCCATGCCTTTCCATGCAGGAGGGACTTGCAAGCTGCCTTTAATTGGATTTGAGTTTGGATGGCTTCCTGTGGTCTGATGAGGATTGCAAAAGAGGCCACCTGGCCTGGGGTTGGCAAGAGGCCCAACTTTTTGCCAGGCCAAGAGTTTGGGCATGAAATAATCCATTGCTCTTACATCCTGAGGGTTGGATAACTTGGGGAGTGAGGAGAAGGAAGCCGAGGTACCATGTTGCTGCAGATTTGAGAGTCTTCCAAACACCCTCACGTCAGGTAGGGTAGAGTGAAGTGTCTGGGAGGAAAGGCAGCTCATCTACTTCAGCCAGAGGATGAGCTGGGTACACATCTGTGACCCTGAGAGTGTGTGTCTCTAAACGTTTCTCATACAAATGCAGGAGGAGAGAGAGAGAGAGAGAGAGAGAGGGGAAACAGAACACAGAAGAACATACAACTATAAAATGAATTCATCATTCAACAATGTTTGTTGAGCATCTAATCTAGGCAGGAAATGGTGCTAGGTCTATAGCATATAGAAGAAAAGAAATAGTTCCTTCCTCCAAAAGTGTTGTAGAAGAGGATATTGGATGAGATGGGTTTTTGGACACAGGTCTGGGTGGGAATGCTGCATCTACCATCTACCCTGGGGGACCTGAGGCAGGTGGTTTGACCTCTCTGAGCCTCAGTTTATTCCTCACAGGGGTGTTCTGACGGCATAAGGAGCTAACGTTTGTGAAGCCTTTAGCAAAGGCTGATACGTACGGAGCTCTGGAGATGCAGCAGAGACAGCAGTAGGTGGCTGCTGCCTGGCAGGGGGTGTAACACATGTGCATGGGTGCACCTTTGTGCAACCCCTGTGGTTATCTGGGAGCCGACAGACATTTCTGTTCCCACGTCACCTTGTTCTTACCTTCATCGTAGCACTTCTCCCGTGGCATGATGACGATTGGTTCCCATGTGAGTCCCCGGTGATGAGCTGTGAGCTTCTTGTCTGCAGGCGCCTCACATTATTCATATATTTAACCCTTGGCTTCAAGCAGAGAGCCCGCACATGGTCAATGCACGTGCACACTCTAACCCAGCTCTCCCAACCGCCTTCCTGTTCTTTCTTCCCCCTAGCAAGCGATATAATTTACTTCTTTACTCTCTGTCTCTCCCCACTCACATGTCAGCCCCAGGAGAGCAGGACTTTTGTCTTTTTTTAAATCACTGATTTATCTCCAGTGCCTAGACACATCCCCGGTGCATAAATACCTACAGTGCCTGCCACGCGCTAGCTACTCAATAAATATTGTCAAAAAGATTAATAAATAACTTAGTGGTATTTTGTGAAACTACCAAGCAGACGGTAGTTATTTGAGGCGGGAGAGGGAAAAGTGTATTCTAACACAGAAAATGAGTATATCCGGGACTCAAGCCAACAGTAATGCTATTCTCTGTCCCTCCACTTCCAACCTGTGGGACTTTTGCAAGCTCTTTAACCTCCCTAAGCCTCAGCTGGCACAGAAGTAGAACGGGCACCGTAATAGTGCCCACCTGGTGGGATGTTGGGAGCCTTCATTGGAATAATGGCTGTAGATCGCTTAGCACCCTGCCTGACATGGGTTGACGGCAACGTCAACCATTGTTACAACCACATTGTACTCCGATGCTGGGTTGTTCAGGGAAGAGCCAAGTGCTTCTGCCAGAATATCATCATCCTGTCCTTCTGTTACAACCAGCACTGCTTTCCACGTCACCGGCTGACTTAGAAGTCAGGGTGGATGTGTCCTTCATAGCAGTGACTGCTGCAAAACCTCAGTGCGTGGTGTATTTAGTCTGCTGCTTATGCCACAAGCAATGTGGCTTCCATCACTGCTTTGCAGTGAAAACCCTTTGTGACCTATGCCTGCCCCTCCACCCCCAGGCCGCCCACCAAAATGCTGCTTCTACTGCAAAAACCTCTCCCTAGGGAATGCTGTGTGCATGGAGGGATCAGCCCTGGCCTGAGTTCAAGTTCCGTGACTGATTTCCTCTGCCCAGGCACGTATTTATAGAGTGCCTACTATGTGCACTGTGGCTTGGCTCACTCCGTCCACTGTCCTCCGACCTAGGGTGGCCTGGAGGAACCCCCCCCCCTCCTTCCCTCTACCTGGCCGCATCTGGGACTCATTGGTGCTGTCACGACAGCTTGTTTATGTGTAATTTCTGGGTAAGACTTGAAAGTTGAACTACCGCTCCTTTCTCTAAACAGCCACTACTGTTATACAAAAAGCAGGCCATCTCCCAGCTTGGATGTTGTACCAAAATATCTCTTCCCAGCGCACCTTGCGAGAGAAATCAAAGGGACTTGTTTACTCCCAAATGAAAACTTGCAAAGTTAAGACTCCCTCGGGACTGGCTGTTTCACTGCGAGGAAGGCGCCTGCTGAGAAGCTCACGGTGAGCCTACAGGCTTGTTTATGGGGACAGTCCTCCCTGGTTAGGAGTCAGACATCCTGAAACTCTCTGGCAGGGGGAGGAGTCCACCAGCGGGGGGTGTGGGGAGACAGGAGCCTGCTCCAGAGCTGTGGGTCCGCGGGTTTCCTCTGCACACCCGTCCTGCCGTCAGTCCCTCTTCTTTTCCTCAATCTTCTCTCTCCTTCCTCCCAAGGAAGGCGCACAGGCGGGGTGGGGCCAAGAGAGAAAGTGGCCTTTGTTTCTCCTGCTAATGTTTTCATTAGAAAGGGGATTCTCCTGTGTGCATGTCCCTGACCTCTCGCAGCCCCGGTCATCGGGTTTCAGGACCACGATTTGGACAGCTGCACAGGCTGATTTGATCAGGTATCTGAGCAGGGCTGCGGCTCTCTGCGCCCAGGGAGGCCCCGGTGCTGCCCGGTCCTGCAGGCCCAGGCCCCGGAGGCAGCCACCCCCTCTGTGGCCAGCTGTCCATCAAACCAGGTCTGGCGGCCCTTACGTGGGTGGGAGAACTCCGATGTGGCCCCAGCTTATAATTTATTTAATTGTGCCTCCAAGGGGAGAAAAGGGAGGGGAAGGACTAGTGACTGTTTGACCTCCATTTCTCCTTCCTGTGGGACAGTGGGGTCCCAAGAACTTCCCGTCTGACTTGGGGCTGGGATAAATGTTGAGTTATGGGAAGACCTAACAAATACTGTACAGTTGTTTCCAAAATGAGGCCAGGAACCCCCTCAAAGTCACCAGTTGCTTGTAGGATGCAGGTCCATGCAAGGTCTGACAACTCTTTCTGTGTGCTGTATGAATTTCCTGTGGCTGTTGACACAAAGTACCACAAAATGGGGAGGGGAGAGAAGACGCTTCAAACAACAGTAATTTAGTCTCTCACAGTTCTGGAGGTCAGAAGTCCAAGATCAAGGTGTTGGCAGATTTTCTCCAAAGGCTCTGAAGGAAGACCCTTCCTGCCTCTCTCCTACCTTCTGGAGTCACTGGCAGTCCTTGGGCTCCTGCGCTTACTGCTGCATCCCTCCGATCTCTGCCTCTGTCGTCACATGTGCGTCTTCTCCCTGCGTGTGTCTGTATCCAAATTTCTCTCTTTATTAGGATACCAGTCATTGGATTAAGGCCCATCCTAATCCAGTCTGACTTCCTCTTTATTTGACATCTGCAAAGCCTCTATATCCAAATCAGGTCACACCCACAGGGGCTAGGGACTTGGACATATCATTTTCAGGGACACAGTTCAACCCAGTACGGAGTTATTCTCCACAAAAGGCCTTTTTTGCTTTGACGTCTCAGTTTTCTCACCTGTAAAATGGGGATAATAGTCCTACTTCCTCTGTTGGGCTGATGTGGGGATTAAATTGGTTCAGAGATATGAGCACTCAGACCCCTGCTTGGCACACAGCGAGCTAGACAGAAGGAGTCCTGTTCTTACTGTTATCATCAGGCCCAGGACTCCAAAAGTAGCATGGAGAGAAATAGGGTCAGGATCAAATGCATCTCACAGACTTCAGTGGTCTTCAGTCAGCCTTGGAATAAAATCCACATAGCCCCCAGACCTCATCCTGTGCGTGGGCCTCAGCCATGTGGGCCCTTCCTCTTCCCCGTGTCACACTGGCTGTTGCCTCTGGACCTTGTCCTGTGCTGGTCACCGATCTGTTGCCTAGAAGGTTATTCCCAAGCTCGTTGATGACTGGGCTTCTCCTCCTCTTCTTGTCCACCGCCCCCCGCCCCAAAGTTGGCATCCCAGCCTGGGTTAAGCTCTGGCTGAGCACGTTGTCATACGGCTGCTGTGCTGTCCTTTTGTGTTCCCCACAACCCATCATTTTAGGTAGGTCAGCATTTGCCTGTGCTCGTTATCTGAATGCACGTAGAATCTAAACTCCGCGAGGGCAGGAACAGTCTGACTTGTGCTTCTCAGTGTGTGCCCGGCACCAGCGGGCACTCTGTAGTCTTGAATATGTGAGTAAATAGATGAGGTGACACCACCCAGTTAGTAGCCCGAGTCCCTCGTAGTGGCAGACCTTGCCTTGTTGAGAGCCTCCATCTGGGGGCCATGGAGAAGAGCAAATGTGTGGGAAAGCTTGATTTGACTCGCCCAGCCTCATGCTTTCCTGTCCTATTTGTTTCGATTGAAGATAAAAAAAAAAAAAGATTGGCACACCCACAGAAAAATGACCAGGTATTACAATAAACTTCCATATTTCTGTCACCTAGATTCACCTCTTGTCAACATTTAGCTCATGGGCTCTTTTGTTCCTTCTCTCTCGGGGAGCATCATCACGATCATTGCTTGTTTCTTTACTTTTGCTGAACTCTTTGAAAGTAACTTGTGGGACATGCCCCGGAATACGTCTGCAGTGTCTCTTAGGAACAAGGACATTCTACATGACTACGCTGTCACCATGCTTTATGAATGTTCATATTCAGGTCTCACCATATTGGGATACTGTGCTTTATGACAACTTTTGCCTTCCAATCCAGGCTTCAATCTTGAATCGCGTGTCACATCTCATTAGTCTCCTTTAATCTGGAACACTCCTCAGCCTGTCCTTGTTTTGTGTTTCACGCGCATTTGGGAAGAGGGCAGGCTTACCCTTCTGTGGATTGCCCCTCTATTTGGAGTTTGTCTGATAGGATTCAACTGAGCTTATGCACTTTTGGAAACCCAGGCTTTTTTAGAAATGAGAGAGTTTACCATTACAAGAAGAAGTCTTCACCTTTTGAAAAATTAATAAACTTAGCAACACTGGGCCTACATTTCACAAGGGATGTTATGTACAATGTCCACCCCACAGCCCTGAGTTTCAGAAGCTATGCATGAATGAGCCCCGCCGTCATGGTGAGAGAAAGCCACTCCTAACTCACCATGTGACCCTGGACATGGCCTTCACAGGTCTGGGCCTCAGAGAACAGTAACAGAGAAAACATTTGATGAGAGAACCTCTCCCAAATGGCAGAGCCCAGAAAATATGAATATTTTCCTTCTAAATTCGTAAAGGACTATATAAATGGATGCTTCCACTGCTAGAGGGAGGGGCACATCACAAAGAAAGACAACATCTAAGCAAGAAAATCTGGCATGTTGCACGGATTTGTGCGATAGCAGAAGGAACGGGTGATAAAATGATATTGCCGAGAAGTGGCTCTGTAACTCACCCTCAAAGTGTTCGTCAGCTGCGGTGATCTTTCTCAAGAACTCAGATGCTCACAGCTCTCTGCAATGAGAATGTCAGTCTCAAAGAGAAGCAAGGTCATGCCCATGTGGGCCACTGTGGGCCTTGGCTAGGATGAGCTACCATCCAACCACTCCTTGCCAGGACCTTACCTAACTCCCTAAGTCCGAGCTGTAATTTCCTGAGTTTAGATATGTTCATGCTCAGTGCTGATTGCCCAGCTGGTACGGCATGCTTAGATTTTGAATAAATACATAAATTATTGGACAAATACAAAGTCACTGTTTTTGTTCTTCTTAACGAATTCTTTGGCTCACCTTCCAAATAAGTGCTTCTCGGCCTTCTTAACCAGATACCCCCCTTTTGAGAAACCCAGAAACACATCCCATTTTACATGCTGATTCTCATACCCACTGCCCCAAAGGGCTACGGAGAACAAGTTCTCATTCATCGTCACGATCCCATCTGAAAATCTCCACCGACCAAAACTATTTTGCCACTGTATTTTCAAGTTATATAAAAAAAGCTTCCCCTTCATACATTATGTAGTATTGTAAAACGGGATATTTTTTTCTATTCTACATCTCTTCTAGAGGTTGTGATTGCCCATCCGAAAGGGGGCAATGGCGTCCATCCCCAGAGCATCTCTGGCCTAAATCTTAGAGAACAGCCGGGGTAGGGGCGGGGCACCTGATCCCAGGTAAGTCAGCATCGTGGTCCCTGCTCTGAAATCCTCACCAGGAGGCTGGTCTCAAGGTCTGAACGAGCTATCTTCTCATAGGACCTGGCCCCAGTGGGTCCACTCACAGCCCCAGGTGTCCCCACCCCCACCCCACCCCAGTGCTTCTGCATCCCATGCCTCTCCCACGTGGAAGAAATGTTGACCCGTGCAAACAGAAAACAGAAAACCGAGAGAGCCAGCCACCCAAAATGCCCAACTTCCATGAAATCATGCATGCTCCTAAAAATTAAACAACACAGAAGGCATCTGGGGTGAGCTGGGCTGTTTATCTCCATATCCGCATGTGTTTCTTGATAAAGATCTTACTTGGAAACTTTATTTCACAGAGATTAGGACAAATTTTCCAGCTAATCATTACAGGTATTAGAAAACCGTCAGCTGATTTGGCTACAAGACAACGCAGGAAGGGTTTCCTCTTCATTTTTTAGCCCTTGTGATGACAACATCAGCCCATTTTAAATAGAAGAGCTGACTTGGATTATCCAACATAATGGTCCAATGTGCTAAATTAAGTGTGAAATCTTCTAATTTTATTCAGGCATATAAAAATGTTTTATGCCTAAATGCACCCAGCGGCATGGTTTCAACTAGCTTTATTAAATAAGCTTTCAGCCGAGTTAAGAGAGACAGTTCAGAACATGGGCTCTGGAGTCAGTTCAAATCCTGCCCCTGCCACTTCCTGCCTGGGTCAGCCTCAAGCATGTTACTCACTCTCTCTGTGCCTCAGCACAAGGGGAATAATGTTCAGAATTCCCTCAATGTGGGTTGGGAGGCTAAGTGAGTTAATTGACACAATCGCTTAGCTCAGTTCCCAGCACATAGAAAGTCTGCAGTGGAAATTAGAGATGATGATGATGGTGGTGATGGAGATGGTGGTGATGGTGATGCTGATGGTGATGGTGGTGATGATAATTATGGTGCTGATGGTGATGAGATGATGATTCTCTTAATGTACACTGAGCACTTTGCACCCACAGTACCATGCAAGTGGAACATACACAGATTAGATTATTTCTCCAAGAACCATTATTATCCCTGTCTTCTGATGAAATAGAAGAGGCTTAGGGAAGTTAAGAAACACGAGGTGATCTGGAACCAGGCCTACCAGATGGACTGAGGCTTCCTGTGGTCAGTGTTAGGAGTGTGAAGATGAACAGGGCATGACCCCTGTCTCAAGGGGTCCATCCCTCCCCCACCCCTGACAAGCAGAAGCATACAATGTTCTAGTGCCAGCACCAGGAAACAGCAGGTGTCATCTGGCCCTTACAGACACCCTGTACCCTGTTGCATCTATATAATTAAAGGTAAATTGACACCCAGAGAAGTTATGTGACTCAAAAGGGCCTCCCCACTTCAATATTCTGGCTAAATTTGCTCATGCAGCCGTCTCTCATCCAGCCCTGACTTGGGGTAGCCACACAGGCCCTGCTCAGCAAGAGGGTCCCAAACAACCCACATACTAAGACATGAGTCAGAATGGCCACCATGCTGGGCTGTGTTAAGATGACCAGGTAGAGCGACAGCTTGACAGCTGACCCATTTGCTTGGCCTTTATGATGAGAGTAGTAAGCAGATGTATTTGAAATGGTGCAGTTGGAGACCTCATTTCAGGCAGAAACTGAGGGGCACTTATTGTGTAAAAGAAAGAACACTGGTTGGAGAGCCAGGACTGAAGCCAGCGATTCTCCCACTGGTCCATGTGTGACGCCCAAGGGCCTGGCCCCAGACCACACAGACAGATTGTGAGGGGCCAGACTCACTGCAGGCCCATTTGACCCCAAGGCCCATGCTCTTAACCACTTCTCCGCACTCCCTTTCCCCAATTAGCTTCACTTAGCCTTGAAAGAAACCAATGGCTTGAGACACAATGTCAAGATAATACACATGATTGTTAGATGCTGGTGATTAACATTGGCTCTGGGATGACCAACTCTACATAATTGTGTCACAACTTTAAGTCTGTCCACTAATGATTCACTACTTTAATTTACCAGTAAGAAGACCAGGTTTCAGTTACCACCTCTCGCCTCAGCATAAAGCTTTGTTTATTTAACTGAGGGTTTCTGTCCTCAACGGTGGCTCTTAACCCATTTTGTTTCATAAGGCTGATTGTCATTATCTTCTCATGATGCTCTTTGATTATTCTGAATGCTTCTAATAAGATGGAGTAGTTAGTTGTCTGTTATGTACTTATCTGTCATTTGTCTATCTCTCCCCACCCTCCTCTTGCGAAGGACTGGCAGACACTTGTTAAGTAGCAAACCAATAGGCAGAAATGCCCAGTCGGCAAAGACACCATCAACATTAGATTGGTCCTTGCCATTTGAGACTTTCAGATACACCCAGGGATTACAGAATCCAATTGTGAAACTGGTTTCATGTCTTCACGTGGGACACAAACCATGCTTGTTAAATCAATGAATCACCAGAGCTGACTCTGAAAGATTTTTGGCTGTTCTAAAATTCAAACCGACTTCCAAAGAAAAAGATTTGCTACCCCTAAAGCTGATCAAAGATAGAGGACACATACCAATACCTTTGAAAAGACAATAAACAGGCAGTTTTCAAAGACCCTTTCTAGAAGCATGTTGGGGACTGAACAGACAGTAAAATGAAGGGCTAGATTCCCTCTACAGGACCAATGCTTTAGTAATAACTATATATATATATATATATATATATATATTACTATTTCTTGAGGCTGTATTCCTATTTAGTCCATCGTAACTTACACATATTGCCCACAGTCTTTACAACAACATACACATGAGAGAACAGGTTGGGAGACTGCAGAAGTTTGCCCCAAATCAGGCAGCCATGAAGTGCATAAGTCAGGATCCAAATCCTGGTACGTCCGCCTCTGAAATCTGGGCCACGTTTAATCCACACTCATATCCGTTATCTTATCTGGTGCTTGTCCTAATGGGTGAGTGAGATTGGTCAGATGGTAAGGGGTGGAGAGAGCCGGACATCTGCAAGAACTTTGGTGTGGCTGTAGGAGTGGGGTGAAGGGGCTGGAATGTGAAGAGCTGGTAGAGGCGCCAAGATGACAAGCTAGAAAGTTAGGGCTGGGGCCAGAGGTTCTTAACTCTGTGGGGATCCCTTAAGAAATGTAAATGATGGACTTTCACCCCAGATCAATTAAGTCACAGTATATGGGGATAGGACTTCCTCAAATAAATGTCAGTGTTTTTTTTTAAAGCTCCCCAAAGGGTTTCTAATGCGCAGTCGGGGTTGAAATCCACTGGGGTAGATCGTGACCAGCGTGTTGGCCCTTGATAATAAGGATTCCTAATTTGGTCTATTTTGATACGCATTTTCTTTTACAACTTTACTCCTAGGGAATTTCCTTTGTCCAGCATCCAGGCGCAAAGCAGGGGGTGGGGGAGCACCACGCAGGGTAAAGGCAGGGTGGAGGACCACGGGGCTGAGTGACATCTGACAATGTCTTCCCGGTCAACTTGAGAAACAGCATAAACAAACCATGAAATTCTGCTTCTCCTCCGCCTAGGGGCTCTTGGTTGGCTGCCATGGAATTGTCAGCCTCTTAGAAAGTGTCTATCTATCTGCTCTGGAAAGGCCATGGGAACACAAAAGGCACACACAGCTCCAGCCCGGAGCCATCTCACATCAGGGCAAACTGCACAGAGCAACCCCACTCTCAGCTACCCAGGTGACCAGCAGTCCTCCCTGGGACCCCGGACTCTAATCTGAAAGCCGGGTCCCATCAGAGCTGCATTCATGTTTTTGATAAGTTTTCCTGGGAGATCAGAATCAATAGGCTAGGATAAAAAAAAAATCCCACATTTCCAAAGCAGTTGGTTCCTAGACTCAAAACTGGTTAGTATTCCCCGACAAACTTAACTAACACTGAGGAGACGTTTCCCACTGAAATTTGCTGTCTCCACAGAAATTTAATTCCCCTAGAAAAATAACCCCCTTTCCTCTTCCCAGGAATTCTTCTTCCCTAGAAGAGGCTTTTCACAACAAGCCAAGGTGTTTGGGGATCTCTTTAAAAATAGGTTCACCATAACATCATTACTGGACTTTAGGGAGAGTAAAAAACACCACCAAAATATAAATCTGGCCACTAAATATTCAAAGTAATGAAATTAAAGAAGCCCTCACGTGTCATTACTGTATTTCCCATATTAACCCCTGACATGCTAAACATTAACGTTCAGTGCTTATTGGATTGCATTGAAATTGGAGCGTTCACTGAATTTCGGTAGCCTAGTAAATTTTATGTAATATGAGTGTAAATATGAGGAAATAGGAATTGCTGCATTAAAAAAGGGGGGGGGGCTCATTCTTTTTAGTCTGCTAATCCCACCTCTAAAATCTTAGGAAAAATGACATCAGAAATTAAAAGTCAAATGTGCAAAGATGTTCACTGCTAGGTTATCTAACTGTCAATAACTGGAAAATATGCCAATGTCATAGGACAGGGATTGGCGAACTTTTTCTTAGAGGGCCAGGTAGTAAATATTTTTTGCTTTGCAGGCCACATACCTATGGCCTCTGCCACAACAACTCAGCTCTGCCAGGTAGCACAAAAGCAGCCACAGGTGATATATAAATGAAAGAGCGTGTCTATGTTCCAATAAAACTTTATTTATAAAATCAGGCAGCAGGCAGGATTTGGCCCACAGGCCAAAGCTTGCTGATCCTTGTTCTATAATAAAAAATCGGATTATCATATTCTAAAACAATAAAGTATGATTATTTAGCAGCTAATTGAAGATCATATAGAAAGTTGGAAAAATGAAAATGATGCACTGTTAATATAAAAAAGCAGAAAAACACATGTACAATTGCAATCATAAAAAGTGTGTATGCGAATGGAAAATTCCTGAATGGAAATGTCACGTGAAAACGAGTGAAGATAGCAAGGGGATTGCTGTACTGTCACATTCAGAGTTTGCTTCGAAAGTCGTTTACATGCCAGACAGTTTTCATGAGACTTCAGGCAGTAAACCTCCGTCTGAAGAAGGCAGGACACTGCGGTGCTGTCCTGCAGATAGCTTGCTTTTGCTGTAGTGTATTCATCAACTGCCCACCATCTTCATTCATTCAGTTGTTTGTGAATTCACTAAAAAGTGTTTACTAGCAAACAGTGGCACGCCTGTTATGTGGCAGACAGAGCACTAAGCGGTGGAAGGACCAGTTCATGAAGGAGACAGACAAGGTTCCTGACCTGGGAAGCTTTTGTTCAAGCAGAAGGAGGGAAGGTCAGCAGGAGTCAGCCCAGCCCAGCCCTGTGAGGAGGGGCCCTTCACCATCAGGCAGTGGATGCCCCGGAAAGACTGTAGACAGGGGCTGAGAATGATCTTTGGGGCTGCAGCCCTAGAAGAAGGAAAGGTGGTGACCATAAATGTACCTGTGCCCACCTGGGATGCACCAACCCTAAATTAAGGAGGAGATGAGCTGGGCATGGTCGACCACGGCCCCACCAAAGGGTGGAGATGGCTTTGTTGTAGCTCCTGAAACCCACAGTCCCGTCCTCCTCACCACTGTGCCTCAGCTTCCACAGGGTGCCCTGTCCTATGGACTTGGGGACAACACTGGACCAGCCTGTCTACCGATCAGTAAAGCACATCGGAGCCA
Source organism: Hipposideros armiger (assembly GCF_001890085.2). Taxonomy (NCBI): domain Eukaryota; kingdom Metazoa; phylum Chordata; class Mammalia; order Chiroptera; family Hipposideridae; genus Hipposideros; species Hipposideros armiger. Next base: position 6,938,080 of record NW_017731369.1, on the reverse strand, counting down.
GGCCTGTCTCGCCAGGGTCTCGGAACGAGATCAGATTTATGTCCAGGAGCGCACACAAGGAGCCGTGAGTGTAAAATTCCAGATGTTTGCCCTGCAGATGTTTCACGTGCAATTTGGGAATTTGGGAATGCTCGAAATAGTATTTGCCCATAAAATTGCCTGAAATGCAGTCCAAATGTGTCTGTAAAAAGTAACCAAATAGCTATTTATTGTTATTAGTCCAAGTTCTTCAAAATTCCACACGGGGCTGGGCGTTGATCAAACCGGGTGCCGGCCGCATTTGGGGGTGCCTCAGAGGTGCTTCCCAGACACGTTGGGGCCTGGTTTACACTGTGAAGCCAGCAGCCGGCAAATTCTCCCCTTGGCCCTGACATTGGACTAGGACACATGGAGAAAGAAAGCCCCGGGGGGCCATTCTAAGACATTTTCCTTGAGGTAAATTCCTGAAAACGCCTGATGAGGGTCCAAGCCTGTCCATAAATATACCAACATACAGAAAAAGAAGTAGGTTAAGAGGAGGTGATAAAATTGTCACTTGGCAACTGCCCCCAAGCAGCCTATGAGAGTACACAGCTTCTATTCTTATTGTGGCACGATACACCTAACATAAAGGTCACCATTTTAACCATGTTAAAGGGTGCAGTTCAGTGACATTGAGCACGTTCACAAGGTTATGCAACCACCACCACTATCTACTTCCAGAACATTTTCATCTCCCCTAAAAGAAACTCCTTCCCATTCACAGTCTCTCACCACTCCCACCTACCCCCCCCCCCCCGCAGCAACCACTAGTCTACTTTTTGTCTCTGTGGCTTTGCCTGTTCTGAACACTTACAAATGGAATCAGGCAATATGTGGCCTCTCGTTTCCAACAAGCCCATAAAAAGATGCTCATCATCGTTAGTCATCAGGGAAGTGTGAATCAAAGCTGCAATGAGGTACCACTTCATACCTACTAGGATGGCTATAATTAAAAAACAAAAACAAAAACAAAAACAAAAAAAAACCCCTGAAAATAACAAATGCTGGTGAAGATGTAGAGAAATTGGAACCCTCACGCACTGCTGGTGGGAATGTAAAATGGTGCGGCCACTGTGAAAATAGTCACTGCTTTTGAATAATAAATTACAGGTTAGGCCACTGGGATGCCTCAGGACAAAAGAGAAGGAGCTGTGTTGGGGTCCGACGGCCTGGCCCCAGGCCCTCCATGCAGTAGCCGTGTGACCTTAAACTCCCCCGACCTTGATGAGCCCTCACTACTCATTCTTTACTTCCCAAGACTCTCTGAGGCCCAAACAAATCACACACAAGGCTGGCGGAGGCCTCCGTGCATGTCTCCTGTGGCCCCTCTTTCGGGAACTTACCCTCTTACCCACCCCCCTCCAAACACAGTACTGAGTCTCCTCTTCCCAGCATGCTCTCTCCACCCCAGGGCCTTGGCACTTGCTGTTCTGCCACCCAGCACCTGGACCCCTCCCTCACCTCTTTACACTTTTACTCAAACACCACCTTTTCAGCGACACCTACCCAGACCACCTTATTTACAAGGGCAATTCCTTGCCTGCCCCCCAGCTCCCTCCATCACACTTACAGAGAAATAACTGACTTTTATTTGGGGGAGGGTAATGAAGTCGTTCCCCTTCCAGTAGAAAGTGAGCTCCACAGAGCTGGGGGTTGTGCCTGTCTGCTCGTCGCCATGTCCCCAGCACAAGCAGTGCCCGACACAGAAAGCTGCTCAGAAGAGGCTGCTGGATGGGTGGGCGGACATCTAGAATGATGCACACGGGCAAGT
>NW_017731369.1:6901395-6935568 GCF_001890085.2 Hipposideros armiger | reverse complement strand
GAAGCTGATGAGAACACTTGCCCTATAGGCCACTTGTTCCTTCTTTATTTATCTACAAATGAATCAAAATGTTTATTGAGTTCCTACTGTGTGCCAGACCGTTCTAAGGCCTGGGTATATATCAGTAAGACAAACTATATGGAAATTTCTGCCTTCAATAAACCCACAACCCAGTAGAGGAAGGACCTCATACACAAATAAACAGATCTGTTCATTCATGGGGAGAAGTGAGTGCTCTAATGAGAATTCAGCCAGGTAAGGGGACAGATGGTGATGGCAGTGGACAGCTATGGTTTTAGCTCAGGTGGACAGGGAAGGCCTTTCTGATGGGGGATGCTTGGTAGGGACCTGGATAAAAGGAGTGAGCTTTGCAGCACTCTAGGTGGCCCTGCATGCACAAAAGCCACGTGGCTGGCAGCTCTGTGTGCTGGAGACAAGGAGGCCCGAGGGACCAGAGTGGGGGGTGAAAGGAGTGAGTGGCAGGACACGCGGGTTCTTGCACATCATGCAAATGACTGGATTCTGTAGCTTTCTGGGCTTTTTCACAGGCATTACCCACTCTTTGTTGTGCTGTGACCCATCTCATGGGAACAATGGGGCTTTTCAGGGGACCCTAGGCTGAGACAGAACTTGCAATTCCAAGTCAAACGGCTTAGGTTTGAGTCCCAGGCAAACACTCACTGTCTGTGGCACATCTTGGGCCTCCATGTCACCAACTGTAGAGTGACGGTAACAGCTTGTCCCAGTCTGGCTGTTGGGAGTCCCCCAAAACCTCCCTCAGGAGCTGGGGCAGCACAACTGGGCACCTCACAGCTGTTGCACGGCCTCTTCTCCACGCTGTGCTCCCTGCTCCTATCTTTGGACTGCTCAGCAGAGGGCCGCTGCTGTCCAGAAAGGTAAGCCGCTGCGGGGAAATATAAGGCCACAGTTGTGCAGCCGGCGGCGGCAGAGATGACAGGGCTCGTTTTTCAGAGATCTGCGATGACAGTCACGGCTCAGGGTCGGAGGCCGCGGCCAAACTTCCCTCCCATGGCTCACAGCCTTGTCTCTGACTGCTAGGAGCTCAGGATGAAAAATGAGGGACATTCCTGACAGTGGTATGTGTGCCTGATGAAAAGACAGAGGCCGGCTCAGGGATGACTTCACGGGGGCCACACGGGCGGACGAGCTCGCGCCCATCAGCCCCTCTGCCGGTGTCCCCAGAAGGAGGCAGGAATCCTTGACAGGAAAACCTGAAAGATTGGTCCCCACGGCACCATCCCGATAATCTGTTGGAGCCTCCGAGCCCCAGAAAAGGCCACAGCTCTGATAGGGGCCTCACCCCATAGGTCCCAGGGGCCCTGTCAATCAGTCCAACGCAGAAGCTATGGGGATGGGTCAGGCAGCTTTAAAGAAAGCCCCACATTGTTTGTAAAGGGTCACCCATTTGCATCTTGGGTTTCACCGGGAAGCCTGTGTGGCCACAGCGGCCAATTTAGCATTTGCTGGGAGCTGGGTGAGCCAGGCTTGAGGAGCGGGTCCTCTGGGGCTTTAGGTAGTGCTGTGTTCGTGCCTTTGGGGGAGGGGAAAGTGCACATTTTTATCCCATATTTGGTGATGCGGTGGGCTTCAAGTTCTTCTTGCTCTCTCATTTGTCAGTATCTTAATGAGAAACCCCAAAAGGATTTAGAAATTTCCCTTTCCCAAGCACAGGAAATAAATGGGAACGTCCTAGGGAATTAAGGAAATACCCACTGCAGGGAGGAACAGCAGTCTTTGTTGTCTGTGTGTGTGTGTGAGAGAGTGTGAGTGTGTGCAAGTGAGTGTGGGTGGGTGTGAGTGCGTGATGGAGCGTGTGAGTGTGTGAATGTGTGTGTGTTAGAGAAAGACAGAAGAGAGCAGAACACCCTCATCTCTAGGCATCGCTTTCTGGGCATTTAGGCCACACCATTGTGAGAAGGTTAACTTTTCTGAGGCATCCTGAACCTCCTTCACAACAGCAACTCATTCTTTGAAGTTCTCAGCTGTGAATCAACAGTTTGTCTCTCTCTTGTCAGCCGTCTGGATGTGAGCGTAAGTAAACCGTTTCCAGCAAGTGTAAATGCCGATTACACAGTAACGACCTAAGGAATAAACAGATTCTCATGCACCATAAATACTGTAATTTATTTCTTCCATATGACATACATATCTCGGGTAAAAAAAAGATGAAGAAATGATCCAATGCTCAAGATAAAGTGGAAATGTCTGGCCTCTGAGTGAACTTTCTTCTCGGTCCTTCTGAGAGTCTCAAACACCAGAACACATTCGTTTGAAACACGAGGGGCTTTGTGTTAACCCGAACCTGGTCATTCCTTCATGTACAGAAAAGCCATGCACAGTCACAACTGGGAAATAAACGTGGTTTCAGGGCAATAAGGCTTTCGGGGAAACTGTACTGTTCATACTGTTTTCTCTGTGAATACAGAACCCCACCTCACGGTAAAACAGTTTCTTAAGGAACACAGTATCGAGCTTCCCCAAGACCTCTTGTGGGAGACAGAACATGACGACTCAAAGTTTGGACTCTAAAACCCACAGATCTGAGCTCCCCCACCCCCACCCCCACCCCTTGGTCGCTGACCTGCCACTTTCATGGGCCAAGTGATCTCGGACAAGTTGTTCTTAATTTCCCTAAACCTCAGGTTCCTAAGCTGACACGTGGGGATTCGTTTTGTCTTTCATTCATTCCATTCAGCACACGTTGGTTGATATGTGCTGTGTGTTCCACGTTGAACCTCATGTTGCAGCAATGAACACGGGCTAAGACCCAGTCCCTGCTCACACTGTAGTGACAGACACTTCAAATGAGCAGGTCAACAGTTAAAGCAAATTATCGTGATGAGTAGCACTATAAGAAGGGGGAGGGCATGGAGGGCTCTGTTAGACACAGCCCCCCTACCAGGGCACTGGCAAGCTTCTCACAGGTCCTCCTGGAGTCTTCTTTCTGAGTCCGAGCATGTGCACAGGATGACCCTTCCCTCGGTTTTCACACAAATCAACCTACTATGCACGCATTCCCCACTTAACCTTCTGTCACTCAGCAATCTCTCTTGGAATCCATTCTGCCGTTACCTATGACAGTGCACATTTGACTGGCTGCGTAGTACTTCCGTGTATGGACATGCCGCCATTTATGTAAACCGTCTCTTGACACTGGACACTGGGGTTGTTTCCAGTCTTATTACTAAAAACAACGCTTGAGCAAAATTTTTATATCATTGTACAGGTGCTTGAGTTAACCCATGAAGTAAACCCTAGAAGTGAAATGTATTGGTAAAGTCATGCGTTTTTACATGTTTGATAAATACTGTCTAAATGCTTTTGAAAGGAGCTAACCAGATTTACACCCCACAGCAGTAGCCTACAATTAAGTTCACGAACTTGCCACCGTGCTCTTACATGGGCAGCACTGTACAAACAGCTCGGTAAGGATTCATAACCTTGGTATATCAGTCAGTGTCTCACAGCTCTGTTCGTGTCTATGCATGGCGGTGTCTTGCTGAGTGGCATTCATTACTGTTGTTGTGTGTTTTTGTGTGCTGTCGCGAAAATGTCTGAGCTTGAATTAGAGTAACGAATAAACATTAAATTTCTTGTTAAACTTGGCAAGGGTGGAAGTGAAATCAGGGACATGTTAGTCCAAGATTATGGGGATAATGCCATGAAGAAAACAGCAGTGTACAAATGGATTAAATGTTTTTCTGAGAGGAGAGAATGCATCGCTGATGAAGAGAGGTTAGGGCAGCCAGTGACGAGCAGAACTGATGAAAACGTTGCAAAAATTCATTGAATTGTGCATCAAAATCATCGGCTGACTGTGAGGAGCACAGCAGACCAAGTATGCATTGATAGAGAAACAGGAAAATCTTAACCGAAAATTTTAGCATGAGAAAGGTATGTGCAAAAATGGTCCCACAGGAGTTCTTGCATAACGGCAATGCACCAGCTCACACAGCACTGTCTGTGAGTGAGTTTTTAGCCAGTAAACAAATAACTGTTTTAAAACACACCCTGTACTCGCCTGATCTGGCCCCCAATGACTTCTTTCTTTACCCGAAGATAAAGGAAATATTGAAAGGAAGACGTTTTGATGACATTCAGGACATCACGGGTAATACGATGACAGCTCTGATGGCCATTCCAGAAAAAGAGTTCCAAAATTGCTTTGAAGGGTGGACTAGGTGCTGGCGTCGGTGCATAGCTTCCCAAGGGGAGTGCTTTGAAGGTGACCCCAGTGATATTCAGCCATGAGGTATGTAGCAGTTTTTCTAGGATGACTTTGGAAACGTAATTGTCAGACCTCATGTGGGGCAAGGTGCTAGGATTTCCCTGTGAGAGAGACCCCACCAAGGAAGTGAGGGTAGCTAGGGCCTTCAGTGTGGGCGTCTGGGGCCAAGCACAGCAGAAGCATGAGGACCTGCCATTCCTGCCAGCAGGGAAGTCCTCCAGGGGCTACCTTTGCCCAGGGGCCCCCATCAGCCTGGCAGAGACTTTCTCAGTGTCTTTTGGAGTTACTCCTTGCTCCGTCCTTCCCTATCTCATTTCACAGCTCAGGCCAGCATTGTGAGCAGCAAGCTCTCCTGCCTTTTCTCTCTCCCGCTCCCGTTGGTTCATCACATCAGCACTACCACACACTGTCCCACACCTGACTCCGTCTTGGCATTTGCCTCCCCGATGACCCACACAGACACACCCACTAACATGTGAGGGGAGCAGAACCCCTGTGGCTAAAGGCTTCAAAATCCCTAGGCTTGTCCAAATCTCTCATTTTATAACTAGAGAACTGAGGCCCAGAGAAGGTCACACTTGCCCAGGGTCGCACACAGTCAGTGGTGACAGAAGCCAAGACCGTCCCTCCCCGAACTGTCTCTCAACCTGGAGATACTGACTGACTGAACGTCCCCCGCCCTCTGCTGAAGGTAAGCCCAGCACAGACACACGTGGCCTGTGCTCCTTTCCTACTTATTCAGGTTTTCTCAAAGCTCCCCAAAATGAGAAGGGAAACTGTGTCCCAGTCCTTGGATGGCAGCCATTCCCGTCTCAACACTGGGAAAGGAAACAGTTATGTAAAGGGATCTGGAACGTTCCATGCTGCAAGGGCACCAGGCACCGGACTCCATCGTCCACTGTTCCCAGCTGTGCTCACTACTCACAGTCAGCAAAGGTCATCTTGGACAGCAGACCAGAGTGGAGGGCGAGGGAGGTAGGGAGACAAAACCGCTGCCACGGGTTCTGATTATGTCTTCCCCTCCCTCACTTTCAGGGGCTTAAATAGCAATGGAAGAATGTGCCACTGTCAGCATAAATCACTAAAAGTGGAATTCTGCTGAGACACAGAGAACGTTGGACTGAAAGGGCCATTTACTAAATGCTGAAGGGGTTCTTCTAAACGGTCTTTCTGGGGGCTTCTTGCATGCCCAGCTCAGGGCTGACCGATGTCTCTGGTCACCAAGTATCAGTGGCCAGAGAAGGTGGTCTCAGGCTCAGGAGCAGCTGTGCCAGGGTCTGCCCAGCACAGGCAAGGTTTGCCCGGCTCACCTGGTAAGGCCTGTGGGTCCTGGATGGGCGGATTCTGGCTGCCCGCTGAATGGAGGGGGACGTGGAGATGGAATTGAGAAGAGGGCCCCTGCCACACAGGTCTCTGTTAGCTCCCTGAGGACAGAGGGCAGAGCTCACCGCTGATTCATCTGTATCCCTCTCAGCCCCGACACGTAGGAGTTCCTGCTCAGTTGATGTTTGCTGACTGAGTGAATAGTGGTAGGAAGGGAGGGAGGAAGGGGGAAGAATGAAATTTCTCCTGTGCTTTTCCTTGCTCATGGGTTTGGCAGTAAATCGTCTTAAATCACACCAACTTCAACCTTCTGCCCAACTTCTGGGACCCACCTGCCTGGCTGGACAGGCACTGACTGAGCACCTCTGGGGTGGACATGGCCGTGGTCAGCGGCAGTCTTCCTCAGAGGTCAGCGCCCAGCGGGGAGCCCTGAGGACACCTGAATGGAGGGCAGAAGCCAACCTTGGTCTCCAAGCTGACCCTTCTCTGGCAGCAGCATGGAGATGGCCCATGTCCAGGTTCTGTCCTCTGGACAAACGCTATTCCCACCCAGGGTGCACACATTCTGTGTTCAGGTTGTTGAGGAAGACACGCACATGTGAACATGCAAGTATTTTCATGTCTGAGGGTGTGTGTGTGTGTGTGTGTGTGTGTGTGTGTGTGTGTGTGTGGCGCTGTGAGCAAACACAGAACTTCTGAGTTTGCTGAGCAGCCATCAGCTTTTCTTGCCAGAGGACAGTGAGTGACATGTGTCTGTCAGGCCCCTTTGGCTAGGAGTGACAGTGTAGGGGGTGGGCAGCCCCCCTGGCCCGTTCTGGGAGGGAGCTGGCACCCTCAGTGTGCAGTGCAGGGCTGACCTCGCTACCCTGGTGACCCCTGGCCTCCCTCCTCCCCGGGTCTGATGCTGCTTTTCACAGGGCCTGGGTCCCGTAAGCTCAGCCTGGGGGCCTGGCGCTTGTGAGAAAGGAGCCACCTGGCCTAGCCTGTGTCACCCTTGGAGAGAGTGTGTGAGCTGGGGATACATCCCAGCTCAGGGGTTGGGTACAGAAGCTCAGCTAAAAACACATTTAATATCATTCAACAGAGTTGCTGCTTCGGCAGGAATTATATTTTAGGAAATTTTGACTCAAAAAATGGAAATAAAACCAACAAGAGCATTCAGACGGGTGGGCTCCAGCGTGTGGCCTCTGAGGGACGGGTTCTTCTAGAGAGAGGATGGCAGAAGCTTGTCCTTCCAGGGAGGGGATGTGGGTCCCCAAAAGTGGGGCCCAGAGCTGGCCTCTTCCTCGCTCCATCTGTACCCTCTTGCTTCACACAAAGGGCAAGGGGTGTCGGCCGCCCTGTCTCCAGATGCGATGGGTGCCATCAGCCCATTCTCAGCAGTGGTGCAAAAAGCCATTGGAACTAGAAGGTCTGGGAAAGATGCTATTGAGGGTGAAATTGTCCTTCAGCCAGCCAGCCAGAGGGGCTCACCCTTGGTTTGGACTTGATGCTGGAAAATTGGGTTCCAGTTTTACAACCATCCATTGCATTTGCTGTGTCAATATTTTCAACAATGGATGTCTTCTGAAAGTATGGATGTCCCTTCTGGCTAACAAAAACGGTGCCTTGGTGGAGCAGGACCTACACTGGGCAGGGCAGAGCTCTACATAAAACCCATGTTGTGCAAGCCTTCATCCAAGCAACCAGTCAAAAAAATATAAATTCCAGCACCCCAGGATGGGTATGTGCATTGTAGCACTATTCATAGTAACCCTAATCTGGGAACACCCCACAGGCACAGCAAGTGGAACGAATAAAGAAATATGGCATATTCACAGAATGAAGCCCAAAACAGCAACGAGAATGAGTGATCTACAGCCAAACAGTGTGCTGAGGAGTTAGCCAGACATGAGGAGCACACGTCCTCTGCATTCATGGAGTGGGGTCCAAGAGCAGGAAAGCCACCCCAGCGTGTTCAGTTGAGGGCCTTCTCTCAACCAGACACCAAGGTCCAGCAGGGGCAAAACAGGACAGACACCGCCCTGGTGGAACTGGAGTTCTGGGGGTGATTAGGCAATAAATAATTATTGCCAATGCAATGCTCTGACAGATATAGACCAGCAGTGACAGTGGCCTGGGCTAAGGGTGGGGGCGAATTTGCAGGTGGAGGAAGTGCCCCCCACCAAACACAAGGCTGGCTGCCCAAGCGATTGACAGGTGGGTGGGATGGATTCCAGGGGTCATGGCTAGTGGGGAGTCAGGAGAGAACTCTGAACTCTGGATTTGGAAACATTCAGCTCAGAGAAGCTCAGTGAAAGTCTGGGAGTCAATGAGGGAGGGTCTAATACACCTGGAGTAGGAAAGAGGCCAGGGACTGAAACTAGAGAGCCCTGTTAGTTCAAGGTCATGCATGAAAAGGTTAGCCCAGGAGGGGAGCTACAGGAGTGGGAAGAGAGCAGGGGACCGTGGGTGATGAACAAGACCATCCTCAGTGGCTCACATGCCTCCCTTTTCCCTAGATTGGAAACGTTATGGAGACAGGGTCAGTCTGCCTTGTTCACTGTTATGTGCCCAGAACTGAGCACAGGAGCCGGCATGTAACAGGTGGCAGCAAGACATTTGTTGAATGAATGAATGTCAGTGTGGCCAACACAGTTACTTAAAACACAGTATTATAAATGTAAAAGTAACATCCTCCAAGGCCCTGGGGCTGGTGAGTGAACTAGTGGTGCCTTCAGGAGGCTGAGCTGCTCCATCCTGCACACCAGGGACTCAGCCGCCTCACCACACGTCTTGGTGGAAACAGAGAAAGAAAGATGTTCAAAGCTTTGCCAGGTGGTCAAGACATCTCTCCATCTCATGCAGACATGGGCTCAGGGGCCGCCTTTCCAGGAGCCTCTGCAGCTGGGGAGCCCACCTCTGCTTTGTACGTGCTCTCTCCCCTTTTTGTGAAAACCATTTTTATCTTGTCATCAAAGAGACACAACTGGAACTTTTGTGTCGATGCTAACATGAGCCCTCCCCTTAGATCCCATTTCAACATTGGAGTCACAAAGCAGGCTAAATTTAAAAAAGCAAAATGTGTCTGCCCTGATAGCTGGCTCCATGTACAATGGAAAAAGCCAAAAATAAACACCACAAGTTGATGACATCCGTACCATCCATGGGCACGGTGCCCAGATGGGGGTGGGGGGGGAGAGTGAGTGAAGGGTGCACAGCCCCCTGCCTTGCACACAGCACACTGTGGGTTCTACAGCAGCCGCGGCCCATGTTCCACATGACAATGTGGAACCTTCATAGAAACTGCCCTCCCCGGGCCACTGTGTATGCCATGTCCAAGGCAGAGCCCGATGCCAGGCACCCAAGCCTCCCAAGCTCTCAGAGAATGCCTGCCACCCGCTTTTGTCTGCTTGTCTGAGAACCACCACCCATGGGGACAATCTGCATCTTCCAATTTCGATTTTTCTCTCTAGTTTTTTTTCTTGTTATCCAAGGGAGGTGAGTCTCCCCCAGACACTCTGCGGGGTGCGTTTTGAAAATGGGTTTGGTCTGGATGACAGGAAGCCACAGCAATACTGATGGCATTTTGTCACCTATAATCAACGAATAGTGACCTAATTTCATGAACAGGGAAGTGAGGCCTGGAGAACCAGGAAGTGGGCTCTCCTCTCGTGCATGATGGCTCCCAGCTCCAGCTGGCTGGGCACTCTCTCTTCCTGACTTCGCTGTAACTAACTCTCCTGTGATCTCGTTGATTACTATTTTGATTAATATTTTCTGGGAATCAACATTGAATCGACACCCTCCTCTTTATCCTTTTACTCAACTTCATCCTACACAGTACAATTGTTTGAGTTGGTTGTGTAATTTTTTTTTTTTTTTGCTTAAATCGTAATAAGTGTAAACCAGTTAACAGGTTTCAAACACGTCATCCATGCATCACGGAAAGTGCCTCGTGGAACTCTGGCGTAACCTATGCTATTCTGGGACCTGCTGCCCAAGATGTCTCTTCACACAGACCATGGCACCCTATGTTCACTTCCAACCCTTTTCAGAGTGTTGGGAAGATGATCCAATTCCACCTCCTCAAGGGACTATCCCTGGATATATTGTCATACTTTTATTTGGGATGTGGATTGCCTGAAATGTGTTGAACATGTTATTGACATACAACATACACATAGAAAAGGACACAACTACACACCAGTGCTCCTAACCTCACCTTCATGGATACATGTGAATTCCATGAGGACAGGGGTCTCTGTTCTGCTCGCTGCTGCATACTCTGTGCCTAGAACAGTGCCTGGCACATAGTAGGTCCTCAATAAATATTAATGGAATAAGTATGTGAGCAGGTGAGAGAATGACATGGAGTTTCTCCCCCCTACCCACCCACCCCCAGTTTTGTTTTTTCTAATCTCCTGGCCACACTGGGGCTAAAGTAATCCTTCAACATACATCATTGTGTCACCCTCCTGCTTAGAACAACTTAGTGACTCTCCCTGGTTTTCATGATGTTGTAGAAATATGTCCCCCCCCCACACACACACACACAAATTCATATGCTGAAGCCCTAATCCCCAATATGGTGGAATTTGGAGGTGGGCCCTTGAGAGGTCATTAAGTTTAGATGAGGTCACCAGGGTGGGGCCCTCATGATGGGATCACTGTCTTTATAAGAAGAGGAGGAGAGGGCCGGCCAAGTGGCGCACTGGTTAAGAACTGGCTTGGTATGCCAGAGGTCCCCGGTTCGGATCCCACATATGAGGGCCAGTGACACTGCCCTCTGCAGCTAAGATACTGAACAACAGCTCAACCTGGAGCTGGGCTGCCGTGAATTGTCTGCGGCGGCGTAGGTTGCAGCTCCTGTGGCAGTGGGTTGCCGTGGGCTACCGTGTGTAGCCAGCAGCCAGCGTGAGTGGCCAACAGCCACGGTGAGCGGCCATCCAGAGGCCGGCGACTGATCTGCCTCGCCCGGGAAGAACGCAATGATGGTGCCAACTTGGGCCAGTGAAGCAATGTCCTCCACCACTAGACTGAAGAACAAAAGGACAGCAACTTGTCTGTTCCCCTTCCCCCAATTCCCCAGCACTGTTCCCATCCCCCCAATTCCCCAATAAAAAAAATCTAAAAAAAAAAAAAAAGAAGAGGAGGAGGAGAGACCAGAGTACTTTCTCTCCACCATGTGAGGATGCAGTGAGAAGGTGGTTGTCTATGAACGAGGAGGAGGGATCTCAGCTGGAACCAAATCTGCCATCACACGTTGGCCTCATACTTCCATCCTTCAGCACTATGAGAAATACATGTCCGTTGTTGAAGCTACCCAGACTGCTATACTTTGTTATGGCAGCCTGAGTTAAGACCCGTGATAAAGTCCAACCCCTCAGGGTGATAGTCAAGGTCTCAACTCCCTTTTGTACCTATAAGTTGCACCTGCACCCTCCACTCCCTTCATGCTGGACCGTTCTGTGTTTTCTTACATTTGCAAAGTTCCTTCTTCAGCACTTCCACATGCTGTTCCCTCCCACTGGAATATTCTTCCCCCACTTGTCATCTGGCCACCTCCTTCAGGACTCAGTTTACCTCTCACATTCAAGAAATACCTTTCTTGATCACCATCTGTTCCCACCACCCTTGCCCCTTGCCCCAAAGCACGGCACGATTGCCCCCTTTGTATCAGCCAGGACAGGCAAGTAATAAATTAACCCCAAAACCTCAGTGACTGCACACAACCAAGGTCTATTTCTCAAATGAGCTACATGTTCAAACAAGTTCACCAGGGTCCCCATTCCCCATCGTCAATTAGGGGCTCAAGCTGATGGACACAATAAGGAGAGAGTGTTGGGAACTCACTCCTGCCCTTACCTGCCTCTGACCCAAAGTGCCACTTGTCACTTTGCTCACAGTTTAATGGCCAGAACTCATCACCTGGCCCCAACCTAACTGGGAGGAAGACGGAGAAACCTATGAGCTCCTCTTGTGTGCTCAGGAAAAGGAAAATACATTGGAATGGTCTCTGCCATACCCCATCATGGATTCTCCCACATGACATGAAACTGCCTATTTATTTTCTGTTCATTTCCCACCTGGGACTGAAGTTCCCCTGTTCCCTGGATTTCAGCTTTCCCCCCAATTTTACGCCTGGCCTAGTGCCTTCCTGGGAGGACCATGAAGGTTGGAGAAGAATCTACATGGAATGGCCTTGTGGAGCGGCAAGCCCAGTCACGCGAGCCACCCAGCCTGCTGCTCTGAGCAGACCATCTGCTTTCTAGGTGGAGCTCTGAGTTCTCTGATGCTTCACGACGCTGTGCCAACTGTGATGGGACATTGCTTCACCCATCTCCTCTCGGGTCTGCCAAGTCATCAGAAAACGCTAAGCACCTATGGAAAATCCTGAACACATTCCGTCTGTCTTGTCTGTTTTTCATTTGATGTTTGTGCTGTTTTTTTGGTACAATAAACAAGGTAAAAGCAACGAAGTAAACAGTGTGAGGTTTAAAGAGTTTTTAACAAATGAACAATGCCTAACTGTGTTCTGTTTTGAGAATGTGAATCCTTAGTTTACACTGATAGTTGAAAAACACAGCATTTGGATGACGGCCAGTTTTCCAGGGTGAATAAGCACCTCGAAAGGGACAAATATTTTTCACAGACTGTCAGTGAAATGGAGGCTCAAATATTTAAAAACAAATACATGAGAAGGGAAGAAAGAAAGAAAAGAAAAGGCAAGGAGACCCTGCTGAACTTCAGTTTCCAAATGAGATAAAAACAAGTTTTTATACTTAGGTTTACCGCTTCCAAAGAAACAAAACTGTTTAACTCCTCTGTGTTGTGGCTCCCAGAGCGAGCTTTTCTAAAATGTCACTCCTTAGATTAAACAAGGGACTTCACTCTTTAGGCAATTTCCACATCTGTAAAATGGAGATAGTTATAATTCCTCATTCATAGGGTAATTATGAGAAATAAATGAGTTAATATATTCAAAGGCTTACACCAGGAACTATGAGTTCCATAGAAGTATTAGTCATTATCCTGTCATGCTATCATCACCATCATCAATATCATCATCACCATCAATGTCATCACCATCATCATCATCACCACCACCACCACCAGTCTCACCATCAATAGTTATAAACCTTATCTGATGAAGGCAATGAAAATAGGTATCAGGCAACCATCCTCTGAACAATGACTGTCCAGTAGAGGGTAAGCTTGACTGTTGAGCGTAGACCTAAAATATTAGTATGTTGCTATTTGCCTGGCTTTCACCCCAATGAGGCACAGGACCAGGTGTCCACACACCCCAAACACCCATGCCCTTGACCTCATTCTGAAAATTCCCTGTAACTCCACTTCTGTTCTGCTGTGAGGATTATGACATAAAGGCAGCTGCTAGGCTGGGAAATTCTCAAGAATTCAAGCAGCAACGTTTCTTCTTGATCCTCCATTGCAAGGGCTACAGAAGGACATGTTCCAAAATATCAACAGTGGTGACCTCTGAGGGCAGTACTAGAAACAAGGCGTCCACATCTCCCAGTTGGCCCCCATCAGCCCTGCTTGGTACCTGGTTTCTCCTGCTGCCATTAGTCATAGTGCCCCCCTCACATTGCAAAAACGTCCCAATTTAGATAGTAAATTATAAGATAGCCATAATTTTGAGTGATTTCTTTGTTTCTTTTTGCTCATCTCTATTTTCTAAGCGTTCAACAAGAAACTTTTCTAATAAAGAGGGGAAAACAATACAAGTGGCAAACCACCAGCTCAGGTACTTCCTTCCACCAGAGAGGGTTCCCTGCTCCCCCACATGAATCCCTCAAGCCAGGTTCTTACCCGGCTTGGCATCCCCAGACTTGTTCCTTGCCTGACACATGGCAGGTGGGCATTCAATATGGGCTATCCAACCGACAGTTAAACAGCTCCACCCCTCGCTATTTGGGCAATGGCTGTCCTCCTAGCAATGGTGGGAAATTAAAACACTTCTAACGCAGACATAACACACTAAGCCCTACTCCCAGGATGCTGTTTCATTTGGTGGGAAGTGTGAAACAAGCCTTGCTCACGCCACAGGAGAACTTTGGTTAGCTCATTCTGCTTGGTGCTTCCACCTGATGAACAAACCATCACGTGGGATTGGAAAGAAATTAACCCAGGAACTACGCCCAGAACTGAATCACCGTGTCTGCACCTTTATACTCTGAAATTTAAATAAACTTCTGGCTGGTTTTAGAGGGATTTTTTTCCCCCAACGACCTTTGAACTATCTTAAAACAATAAAGTGCACTCTTTGGACAGGTTGGCCCGAGGGGAAGATTGACCTTATTTCCATTCTCCTAGTGAAAAGTGACAATGCAGCCACTTCTGGGCAGGGGATGGAGGAGTGTGGGGAGGCGTGGGGGCGCTGTGATCAGATGTGAGACAGGGGGTTCACGCCGCTGCAGTGACCCACTGGAAAAGGAAGCTACTGGACATTTCCTCTACACATTGCCTTTTTGCAAAAGTTACAAGTAAGAAATATTTGTACTGGATTGTTTTTTCCTTCTTTGTACGCCAGCAAAAAGTTGCTAAGTTCAAGAGAAATGGGGGAAAAGCCTGCATTATTACATTTTAATGGATAATCATGTTCAAACAAACCAAAGTGCTTGAAGACCACCCTCCCCCATCCCATGTCAGCCTGGCAGCCATGAACCACGCACACTCCTAAAGGCCTGAACACTTGTAGGGGACACAGATTGCAGATAAGGGGACTTTCATGCTTAAAACTCTTTAATGCTCCCCATTACTTGGGTTCTCTCCCTGGTTACACTCCAGAAACACCGTTGCACTTGCTATTGCAACTCCCTGGAATGTTCTTCCTCTCTGTCTTCCCTAAGGTTTGGCTTAATTGGGAATTCCTGAGAGACGCCTTTCCTGATCACCCCACACAGTGCTCTGTTTGTTTCGTTCCGTGCCCACCACACTCTCTAGTGATCTTTTCCACTTGTTCGCTTCTTGATTTTCTGTCTTTTCCACCTGGAAGGTAAGTGCTATGAGGGCAGGGACCCATATTATTCACGACTGTAGCCTTATTCATGAAGGAAGGAAGGAAGGAAGGAAGGAAGGAAGGAAGGAAGGAAGGAAGGAAGGAAGGAAGGAAAGAGGGAAGGAAGGAAGGAGGGAAGGAAGGAAAGAAGGAAGGAAGGAAAGATTACAGCTTAAAATGCTCCCATTCTTAAAGGCACAGTGCTCATTGCTTTGCAGGAGACCGTGCTAGGTGGTCTCCAAGTTCCCTTCCATTTTTGTAAGTCCAACATTCAAGTCCAAGTCTCATTGAAAACCACCTTTTCTCTCCTTCTGAATGGATTCCAGAATACCAGGCTCAAGTTCATCTCCTTCAGAAAACCTCCCCCAGGTCGCTTCTCACCCCCTCCCTGATCACGCATTCAGTGCACAAATATTTATTGCGCACCAGCTAAATGCCAGCACAGCACTTAGGTGGGGATTCAGCCGTGAACAGCATCGTTTCAGACAAGCAGGCCACCCCCGTGGAACTGAAGTACAGATGCAAGGAGAGAAGGTGTATGGGGCTTCACGGGTTAGGGATCTTCCCTCTCATTACCCAGTTTCCTGCTCTAGACTGAGTTAGGGTCTTCTGAGTGGCACCCAAAGCTTCTTAGCACTAATATTTCCAAGTCATTTCCTCATGCTCAAGACTCTGCTTTTCATTCCAACTGGAACCCAACAAAATTTCTCCCAGGCCAGAAAGCAACTGTGTAGGTTTTGTCTAACTTAAAATAAAAGTCATGCTGCTTGAATAGTCAGTCAACAATTCCATCCAGTGCAAGGTCCAGGGAAACTGTCGAGTCATGGCTACCTTCAGGGGGAGCCACAAGGCAGGTAGAAAATAGATTTTTAGGAGGGGAGGACCCAGTTATCGACACGAGGGAGGAAACATCCATATTGTATATTTCTTCTGTTCCTAGTCCATTTAATCAAGGGCGCTGACAGGGAGTGTTTGTATAGAAATATTAGATGCTCTGAAATCAAGGCCTAGTGCCCTGTCAGAGAGACCCAGCTTCTGGTCTAATATATCATGCACACGCTCACACACACTCTTACATACACTCACACACACTTTATGAGCATTCACATACTCACACACATGCACACTCACGCACACTCATTTACATATCTACTTTTATAAGCACTTACACACTCGCACACATACACCTGCACGCACTCACACACCGCTCTCACATATTTGCACCCAAACGCATTCTCACACTAACAAACACAATTCACACGCTTACACACACTCTCACACACACACTCACACATACAGGCCCCTCCCCACCCTCTCTCCAGGAGACATTATCAACCTAAGTCACTCCCATCTTTTTTTCAGTCTCTAAAAAGCTGCGTTTACTAAAAAAGCAAAACATGTGAGGTATGGAATCCACCTTGTTGAAGGGCTGGGTTTTATTGGTCAACCAGTAAATCAAAACACATGGAAAAGTGCTACATTTAGGAACACACTGCGACTGTATTACTCCTCATTTTATTGGTTCATCTCTAATCGGAACCAGCTGGTAATAAAGAACAGAGTTCATGGGAATCCACCCTTTGTTGAAAGCTGGGTCAGGGTGGATGCTGGAAGCTGATGAGCACAATGAAAACAGCTGTAATTGACTTGTGAGGTCAGGCTCTGGGTAGAACTCAGGGACAGAGGTGACGCTACAGCTGGTGCATAAAATGCTGGGCTCCTGGTTACCTACAACTGTAGAAAGAGGAGCCAAAGGTACCCATTTATGAGGCTCCCCCCAGCGTCTGCCCCTGCTGACCTGTCTCAGGCAGCTGTAGGATCACACAATTATTCTGGGCTGCTTGTTGACGTTAATCACAGTAATTATAATGATGACACCCATGATAGTGATTATGATGATGACGATGATGGTGGTGGTGATGATTGTGATGATTATGATGGTGACGATGTTGATGGTTATGATGGTGTTGGTGGTGGTGATGGTGATGACGTTGGGAACAGTCAGAAACTTTAGTCTGCTCAAAGCCCAAAGAGCATCTCCACATCAAAGTACTACAACGTTAATGCTGTGAGAATTGTAACCTTGACAACCTAAACTCAACAACTTTCCTTTTACCTTGTGATTTATCTATTTTAAGCACTTTCCTCCCAAACAAGGAAACTGGCATCTGAATTCTAGAAATGGAACATACATGCCCACCACCCCAACTCCCCTTCCTGTCTCTAATCAGCTTAATGTGTCCACCCTTTGGAAAATTGTGATACATTAGGAGGGTCTATGGGATATTTTTAGCACCTGACACCATCCTATGTCTTCCTCTCTCTGCATGGTTGTGTAATATGTACCTTGTTTAATGAGCGTGTTTTAATTAATTTTACAGATAGATTTTTTTTTTTAGAACTCTGCTAACATTTTGAGATCTGTGGAGAGTTCCACATCAGAGTTGGGACTGCCACCTAGACCTGAGGCCAGGGTATATTCTACAAATATGACACGCTTTCTTTCTCCTGGACCCAGGCCAGGGCTAATAATTCCTAATTAACACAGAGAGGATGGCAAAAAGAGGAAGCTCCAACTTTTATTTCCAACAAGAAACAAATGTACCCATTTTCCTTTATTTTTGTGACCACAGGGAGCCCCTTTGTGATGAGTCACCCTGCTAGTGAAGGAGCAGCTACGGAATCAGGGCACGCAGTGACTATAGAATACACTTTCTATCATACTTGGAACCTGCCCCTATGAAGAGGAGATATGAGGGTTTTACAAGTGAACGTGACAAAGGGCGTGCCTGGGGTCTGACTCGATTTCATGGCATTTTCCTCCCCACTTTGCTAAGGCAATGACAAGGTTGGAGCTCCTATCTCATTAGGTGGACCTCGTGGTCTTTACTGGCTTTAACTTTGACACTCTTTGGACCTGACTCCATGGCATCCTGGAAAGGGAAGTACAGAGCTATGTGTGTCTTTGAGGCAACATGACAGGGATGTAAGGATCTGAGGCTTCCAGAGGGAACAACACATACACACATGAGTGTAGACATGTTTCTGGCTGATAAACAACCACACTAGACCTACTTTACAATCTGCTTGGAAAGACTTTGCAAAGGACCTGACGACAACTGCATTGGGTTTCCTTGGCATGTCTGATGGATTCCAAAGCTGTGAACTTGGCTTGTGGAATGTTCTTGAAAGTGACAAAGGCTGTCTTCTCTTAGTGAACAGAACATGTTGGAGAATTTCCATCTCATCAGACATGATTCCCCAATGCCTTATAGGATCCACATTGGAGAAGAGAATTTAGAGGGAGAATGGGTGTCCCCACACACACACACACACGCAACTCTAATGAATGAAAACCATCTTTGCCACACCCCCAATCCTACAAGCTGGGAGAGGTGTCCCAATGGACCATAGTGAAGAATTTGGGCCTTAGTTCTGGAGTGAAACTTAGGACTGGAAGATTTTTCTTGCCTTCAGAAAAGACACAGTTCTCTTCTCCATATCCCTGGCTCTCCCTCCAGATTCATCCTTTAATACTGGGGTTGCAAAGGGAATGTGGGACCATGACCTAGCTCATGAAGGCCCTCAGTGAGGAAATTGGGCCACAAGGATGTTAGACAATGCAAACCAGTCATTTTTTCTGAATGTCACAAGGAGTTCTGATACCCAACTGTCTTCCCTTCTTCCTTCCTAAAAGAACCTAGATTGTAAGAAAAGAGAAAACATGGCCAGCTAAAAGGCTATCATTTCTAGCTTCCCTCACTGCCAGGGACACTAATATCATCATCACCATCCCCTCCATCAACATTGCCTTGCTGGGGGCTGATGGAGAGTATATGGTGCTAAACTAGCCCTCAAGGCACCCACTGGTACTGAAACTGTTATGAAAACCTCCATGGCTAAAAGTGTCAGCTGTGGAGTCTGGGTTCAAATCCCAGCCCATCCAAGATGTGGAGCCTGGGACAACTTACCCTATCTGTGCTTCACTTTCTTCCCTGCCTGCAAAATGGGAGTAATAATAGTCCCTAACACAGGGGTGATGGGAAGGTAAGATGATCCGATGACAACGATGGCTGTGATGATGCCACTGATGATTTCATCACCATGGCCATTACTAAGAATAACAAAGCAACTTAGTCTGCAGTTACAAGAGTTTCCAAATGTGTCTGGCAGTCAGACCATTTCTTTTTTAGAGTATGCCCACATCCTAAATCCAGGAAGAGGGGCCCATTGCCTGACAGTGGTTAGTGTGGGTCCAGGGAGGAAATGACCTTGAAGCAAACAAAAAGGAGAAATCTGGTTGTTCCAGAAAAAAGGCTGAGCTGAGGGGAGCCCTGAGAGGTCCCAGTGCTCAGAAGCCGTGGGGCACACTCCATCCTCTCGGATACAGCACACAACCTGTACACACCTACCATCTGACTTTTGCTTTGGTCATCCTTTCTCCTGAAATACCCTTTGTCCTCTCTGCCAAACCAAACCTCAAGATTAAAGTAGTTTCAACACCAACAAGCCCACATAACATTTCATTTAATCCTCACAATAATGCTACAAAGGGGTTAAAGCGGAACTATTACCTACATTTTGCAGATGAGGAAAGTGAGGCTTAGAAAGGGAATTCATTTGCTCAAGGTCACCTAACCAGTATTCAGCAGACGCCCCAGTCCCTTTCTGCCTACTGGATCCTTGAGGTGCCTTGGGGTTCCTTGGAACCCCAGTTTGAAAACCACTGCCCTAGCCACTCTTTCCATGGACTTTTCAAGTCTGCAACGTGGTTATTGATATGACTTTGGTCATCTTTTACAGTCCTGAGGTAGCAAGAAGTGGATGAAATTCAATATGCATTGTACGCAGTGGGCTCCCCGGGTGCTTTGACGCCGACATATTTCCTTTCCTAAATCTGGACATGGCTGGCCTTCCTCACACATGAAGGCTGAGGCCTAAAATTCTTCACTTAACAAGTCACTACGAGCACTGTACAGAGCAGAGTGGGTGCTTTTTAGGCAGCGGGTTGGAAATGAGAACTTTCCGCTGCCTCATCCAAAAGAGGGACTTGGCTCGGCCTCCATCAGGACAGCATCAACAGGAAACAAAGCAGGGGCCTCTGCTGTCCTCGGCAGGACAGCTCCCCATTTCCCTTTGGGTCTGGCACTGTTTGACCAATGGAATAAAAATGGAACGTGGGATATAATTACATTTGCCGAGTTAGCAGCGGAAAAGCTCCTGTGTTTGCTGAAATGTGCACAAAATGAAATCTCCGCTCTGCCACTGACCCTGCCCCCATTCACCAGTGGGTGTTGACGGATTATTAAAGGTGTGTTTGGTAGAAGATTTGGCAGCTGAATGGTCCCAGAGGTGGAAAGAGCAGTAGACTCAGAGTCCCAAGTGATGGCTCTGTATGTGTCTGTCACCTGTTTGTGGTGATGGCCGTCTCTCCTAGAGGAAGTGGTCCCTTCCTGACACAGGAGGGTACAGGGACAATATTGATAGGGACACAGTAGAAGTGGTGCTCTTGGGGTCCTCTAGTCCTGAGCGTCAGTGGAGGCTAGACATTGATCAAACCAAAGAGACTTCGAAGCAATGTTGTGGGCAACCTTTCAGGGTCCCCTAAGTATTGGGGGTATGGGAAGATCTGAAGAAGCATACACAAGAAGTAGCCAGACCCAATTTTCTGAGTGTCCCCTAATTAACCAACGTTCACGCTTTGAGAGGGGAGGCAGGTGGGGCAGATGACATTTATTTAAACTGTTGTTATATTAGGGCACTTGTTACCACACCTCTGTGAGCTTAAGAATCACCTGGGGAGCTATTGATAAAATGTGACTCTATCTCCAAATTCTTGGTAAAATGTGAGCTCCTCTGTCCCAGCCCCAAGGCTCTGAGTCATTTGCACTGAAATGGGTTTCAGAAATCTACAGGTTCTCGAGTTGTTAGTATGAACGTGAGTCACACTTTAAGAGACAAGTCCTAGAGCAGTGGTTCTCAAACTCCAGCACAAACACGACCCCCTGGATATCATGTTAAAACACAGATGGTGACCCCACCCTGCAGTTTCTGATGCCACGCTTTTCCAATGGAGCTCCAGAACGTGTATTCCTCACAAGTTCTCAGGTGAGGCTTTGATTCTATTTCTTTTTTTTTTCTTTTAAGATTTTTATTGGGGAATTGGGGGAAGGGGAACAGACAAGTTGCTGTCGTTTTGTTCTTCAGTCTAGTTGTGGAGGACGTTGCTTCACTGGCCCAAGTTGGCACCATCATTGCGCTCTTCCCAGGTGAGGCAGATCAGTTGCCGGCTTCTGGACGGCCGCTCACTGCAGCTGCTGGCCGCTCATGCTGGCTGCTGGCTACACACGGTAGCCCAGGGCAACCCACTGCCACAGGGGCTGCAGCCTACGCCATCGCCGGTGACTCACAGCAGCCCATCTCCAGGTTGAGCTGTTGTTCAGCATCTTAGCTGTAGAGGGCAGTGTCACTGGCCCTCATATGTGGGATCCGAACCGGGGCCCTCTGGCGTCCCAAGTCAGTTCTTAACCATCGTGCCACTCGGCCGGCCCGATGCTATTTCTAAGACCCCACTTTGAGAACTACTCTTTTTCTGTCTTGGAGAAAGAAAGCAGCTTGCTCAGGTCAATGCCTCAAAGGAAGGAGCACCACGCCTTACTCACCTTTGTATCTCCCAGCACAGCACTCGCATCCTTTACTAATTAAATTCACCTTGAGAGCTTCTCGAAAGTTCCCAGGATGTTCTCATCTGGGGTGGGGTCCTGGCATCAGTACGTTTTAAAAGCTGCTGTCCCCCAGGTGCAGCCAGAGCTGAGAATCACTACCCCACCATCTGTAGCCCAGAACAGACAACCAGTTTCAGTGTTTTTTAAATATTCTTATTTAAAATATAGCTAGCATACAATATTGTATTAGTTTCAGGTGTACACCATAGTTAATCAACATTTATATACCTTAAGAAGTGATCACCATGATAAGTCCAGCAACCATCTGACACTGTACCACGCTATCACAATATTATTGACTATATTACCCATGCTGTATGTTATATCCATGACTTATTTGTTTTATACCTGGAAATTTGAAACTTTTATTTCCCTTCACTTTTCCCCTCCTTTTTAAATTTCATAATTACAGTTGACATTCAATATTTTATATTGATTTCAGGTGCACAGCATAGTGGTTAGACATTTATAAAATTTAAGAAGTGATCTCCCTGACTAGTCTAGTACTCACCTGGCACTATACATAGCTATTACTATATAATTGACTATATTCTCTATGCTTTGCTTTACTTTACATTCTCATGACTATTTTGTAACTATCGATTTGTATTTCATAATCCCTCCATCTTTTTCATCCTCTCCCCCAAGCCCCTCCCTTCTATCACCCTGAAAAATCTAGTACTCATCTGACACCATACATAATATTACAATTATTGATTATATTCCTTATGCTATACCCTAAAGCCCTATGATTACTGTGTAACAACCAACTCATACTTCTTAATTCCCTCCCCTTTTTCACTCACCATCCCCTCTCCACAGCCCACCTCCAATCTGGCAACCATCAAAATGGTCTCTGTACCTATGAGTTTGTTTCTCTTTTGTGTGTTTGTTTATTTTTTTCTTTAGATTCCACATATAAGTGAAATTACATCCACCTTTCTGTCTGACACACTCCACTCAGCACAATACCCTCCAGGTCCTTCCATGCTGCCACAAACAGCAAGAACCCATTCCCTTCCATGGCTGAGCAATATTCCATTGTCTATATGTACCACCTACTCTTTATCCATTCATTCATTGATGCACATCCAGGCTGCCTCATCTTGGCTGTTGTAGACAATGCTGCAATGAATATATAGGTGCACATTTCCCCTCAAAGTAGCATTTTGGGTTTCTTCAGCTAAATACCAGAAGTGGAATTACAGGGTTCTTCTTTGTCTCTTTTTATAGCATTTCTTTTAAGTTTGTTTTGTGTGGTGTAAGTATCAATACCCCAGCTTTTTTTCTTTTTTTTTTTTTTCGGTTTCCATTTTTATTTAATATCTTTTTCCTATCTCTTTACTTTCAGTCTGTGTGTGTCTTTTGATCTGAAGTGAGTCTTTTATTGGCAGCATATGTAAGAGTTTTATTTTTCTTATCCATTCAGCCACCCTATCTTTTGATTGGAGCATTTAGGTAATCCATTTACATTGAAAGCATTTGTTGATAGATATGTAGTTATTGCCTTTTTATTATTCATTTTTTTTAATCTTTCTTCTTCTTATAGAAGTCCCTTTAATGTTTCTTGTCATACTGGTTTGGTGGTGATGAGCTAACTCCTTCAGCTTTTTCTTGTCTGGGAAACTCTATATCTGTCGTTCCATTCTAAATGATAGCTTTGCTGGGTAGAGTAATCTTGATTGTATGTCCTTGTTTTTCATCACTGAATATTTCCTGCCAGTCCCTTCTGGCCTGCAAAGTTTCTGTTGAGAAATCAGCTGACAGTGTTATGGGAGTTCCCTTATACGTAACTAACTGCTTTTCTCTTGCTACATTTAAGATTCTCTCTTTGTCTTTAACTTTTGTCATTTTAATTATGATGTGTCTTAGTGTGGGCCACTTTGTGTTCATCTTGTTGGGACTCTCTGTGCTTCCTAGGCTTGTATATCTATTTCCTTTGCCAGGTTAGGGAAGTTTTCTGTCATTATTTCTTCAAATAGGTTTTCAATTCCTTGCTCTCTCTCTCTTCAGCTCTTGTACCCCTATGATGCAAATGTTGTTATGCTTGATGTTGTCCTAGAGGTCTATTAAACTCTCATCTTTTTGGATTTTTTTTTCTGTTCTCATTGGGTGTTTTCTGCTACGTTATCTTCTAAATCGCTGGTGTGATCCTCTGCTCCATCTAATCTACTGTTGATTCCCTTTAATGTATTCTTCATTTTAATTATTGTATTCTTCATTTCTGACATTTAAAAAATGTTTTGTATCTTAATTTTTATGTTTCCTATCTCTTTGTTGAAGTTCTCCCTGAGATCATTGAGCATCCTTATAACCAGTGTTTTGAACACTGTATCGGTAGATTGCTTGTCTCCATTTCATTTAGTTCTTTTTCTGGAGCTCTGTTCTGTTCTTTTATTTGGGGCATGTTTCTTTGTCTCCCCATTTTGGCCATCTCCCTGTGTTAGTTTCTATCTGTGAGGTAAGGCTGTTATGTCTCCTGGTCTTAGTAGGCTGGCCTTATGTAGTAGGTGCTCTGTGGTGCCCAGTGGCACAGTCTCCCTGGTCACCTAAGCCAGGTGCTGCAGGCATGTCCATTGTGAGGGTTGTGTTGTAGCTGAGCTTTAGTTGCTGTTTGTACTCCAATGGGAGGGATTCACTCTCAGGCTGATTTCTTGTAGGGACTGGCCATGACTACAGTGGAGGAGCTGTTGCACAGGGGCTGACCCTATGGAGCACGATTGGCTTTAATGGGGCTCTGGTGCCTGCCCAGTCAGTTCATTGTGTGTGTTGTCCTTGGAGGCAGTCGGGTGATTCTCCAGTTCTGTCTGAAGCCTGCCACCAGGCATGCCAGTCCCAGGGCCTCCTGGGAGGGTCTCTGCTGCAGGCCAAGTTCAGCAGCATGTTGTGCCCTGCTCTGAGCCACCTAGCATGAGCCACAAAGCAATCTGTAGATGGCCACCACCTGCACTGGGCATGGAGGTGCCTTGAGAGGCAAAGAGGCAAAGTGAGGCAAGCTGTTGCTAGTGCTGGGCTTAGGGCTGCTCAGCAAGAGGTACAGGACATGGTGAAGCCAGCTGCTGCTTGTTTGGGTTTTGTGAACCTTTGAGAGGTTTTAGAAAAGTTCGAAGCATGAGCCAAGATAGGCTGTTTGTATGGATAAGCCACTGGAAGTGGCCTAGGTGAGCCTAACATTTGGGTGGGGTGGGACCTCAGGGAATCACCAGGGTGGAGTGAATGAATGGTGTTAGCTAGGTTGATAGAGACTCAAATATGGTGGCTGCCTGCATCTGCACACCAGGAATTGAGAGGGGTCAACAAAGAAACAATGGGTT
This sequence comes from Hipposideros armiger, assembly GCF_001890085.2. Taxonomy (NCBI): domain Eukaryota; kingdom Metazoa; phylum Chordata; class Mammalia; order Chiroptera; family Hipposideridae; genus Hipposideros; species Hipposideros armiger. The sequence continues at coordinate 6,910,953 of NW_017731369.1, read as the reverse complement.
CTGCCAGCAATCCTGTCTTGGAGAAAGATGCTCCTTCAAGCCCTCACTCTGAAGCCTAACAATCCAGTTCCTCCCCCTTATGTTCCTGGTGACTTTTGATCTGCTGCCCCACTGATGGAGATCAGAGTGAGTGAGTCCATCAGCAAGTAAGTCCATGTGAGGTCCCTTTAAGAGGGATGCCTGAGACTCTAACAGCCTGCTGTCTCACTCAGCCATAATTTCTGCTGACTTTCAAAGCCAGAAGTTATGGGGTCTTGTCTCCCAGGCATTGGAGACTTGGGCTGGGGAGTCTGGTGTCATGCTGGGACCCCTCACTCCTCTGGGGGGAACTTCTGCAGCTGAGATATCCCTCCTGATTTTTTGATGATTACATGTGGGTGTAGGACCAGCCGGTTCTATGTCTCTGTCCCTTGTACCAGTCTCAAGGTGATTTTTTTCTGTATGTCCTTAGTTATAGGGCTTTTGGTTCAGCTAGTCTTCAGGTGATTCACAATGATGGTTGTTCTATAGTTGTAATTTTGATGTGGTTGTGACAGGAGGTAAGCACAATGTTTACCTTCTGTGCCATCTTGACCTACCAATTCAGTTTCAGTTTTTAGGTTTATTCAACAATGTTTCAGAAATTGAAACCAGGGCCCCACTCTTATATTCAGTGAGTCTGATGGGAAAAGCCAGATGTGAAAGAAGGAACTTGGACAGTTTGGGTGTGGGGTCTCTTAGGGGCTGGGTCAGAAGGAACAGCAGAGCTGAGTCTTGCTGGGATCCTCCAGCAAGTGCTGATTATCTCCCATGTACTGTGTAAGAGGCAGTGGGGACAGAAGAGAAAGGTACCTGTCCCATCGTCAAGCAGCTCACAACCCACTGGAGACAACAGGTGAGCAACACACCCAGGTAGAGGGTACACCTGAAGGAGAGCATGCAAGATGCCATAGTACCACGAGGCAAAGGGGATTGTTTTTGTTGGAGTTGGGGTAGGGTGTGAAAAGCTTCCAGAAAAAGACAGAATCTGAGCCGGGTTTTAAGGAATGCCACAGGAAAAGATGAGAAAAGTAATTCCAGGTTGATGGGGCAGACTTCTGGTGCTGAGTACCGAAACAACGTGAAATATTCAGGAAATTCTTAGCAGGTGGGTGTCACTTAAGCACGGAATGTGAGGGCAGGAGTGATGGAAGATGAGAAAGGAGAGGTCAGCTGAGGAATATGAATGTTTAGTAATGAATTGCCTTTGGAGCATCAGATTATAATTCATTTCCCCCAACTGAGAGATGGAGGTTTGGCCATAATCCCTGTTGTGGCCACATGGTGGAATGGATTCTCAGCCCTCCTGGTGGGAAAGCACAGCTCTTTGAGCCTGTGTCCCTTTAAAGAACACTGACTCTCATTCTTTCCTGCAAACTTTTGGTGCCAGGATTCCTGTTAGAGCCCCAGTGTCCTTCTAGGAATGAACAAGACGCAGGGTGGAAAAGGGGACCAATTTGCTGGGAGACTTTGTTCCTGGCCCCATTCCTGCCAGTCTTTCCTGGGTCCCTCCTCACTGCTGCATCTATAAAGTGAAGTTAGGCAGAAAATCTGAAGACAATTCCAGCTCTTACTTTAGAAAGTTGTCTCCTGGTCAACTGATGTGCTAATGGAGATAACACCAGACAAGGAAAGCCTAAACGTTTCCCATGGCTCCTCTCCGGAATGCCTGGCCTCCCACGGCTTGCTCTCACGCAGCCCAGCTCTGCAAAATCCCCAACCCTGCGCATCCTAGGACAAGACTGAAATGCCACAGAGCAACGCCTGGCCACTCCTTCTCAGGGCAAATTCCATCTGTCACCTCCACTGCTTCCAGCTAAGAGAGCTCCCTAGGTCATTGATCCCTGAAGAGAAATCAGTTTATTCAACAATGTTTCAGAAATTAAAACCAGGGCCCCACTTTTACATTCAGTAAGTCTGATGGGAAAAGCCAGATGTGAAAGAAGGAACTTGGACAGCTTGGGTGTGGGGACTCTTGAGGGGCTGGGTCAGAAGGAACAGCAGAGCTGAGCCTTGCTGGTATCCTCCACTCCTGGACCCCTTCACACCAGAGCAGGGGTGCTGGGGTGGTGTGCTGGGGCAGTGCCTCCATCCTCCAGGCAGAATGCACTGAAAGGAATGGGGTGTGGGATGAGTGTGGGGGTGATCAGCACAATGATGAGGGTCCTGGTTTTGACTATGTCTAGGATGACCATTTAATGTATCATCCAAAGTGGAAAAAGGGGGGAGCTACTTGTCATTCTGCTGGGACATGGGTGTAAACCAGAGCTATCCAGGGCCAGCAGCGGGGTGTTCAGCCAACCTATGAGACAGAGTTGAAGGAACTGAGGATGTTTAGGCAGAGAACAGGCAAATTTAGGAAGATATAAAACCTGCATTTTCTGGAGTCAGAGTTCCTTATACGAAACCCTGGCTCATTTTTTAACCAGCTATGTGATCTTGGACCAAGCGCCTTATCGTCTCTGAGCCTCAGTTTCCTTATCGGGACAGTGGGTAATCATACCTGCCTTATTGAGTCACTGCAAGGGTTAGATGATACAATATACAAGGAGCATTGAGAGTCTTGTGGTTTTTTTCAGCGTTCAATATGTATTGTTGGCTGTGACCAGAATTGGTATTCCTACAGAGTGGCCCCAGGCATCTCTCTCAATGCCCCCAGTTTCCAGTCTCTCTTGCTAGAAGATGAGAAAAAACCTCTTTCCTGCATATTCCTTAGGATAATTGGGATGAGCAAGTGGGACACTGATGTGGAAGGATTGGGAAACCATGGTTAATCCAGGATACGTGGAGAGCAGACCAATGAAAAGACAACCACAATCACATGCTAGAAGGATGTGTGGCACTTTAGTGGATAACTTCCATCTCTGATGGGGGATTCAGATGATGTAACCAGACAGATAAATATAACCAGTTGTCCCATTCTTTTGGTTGGGTAGCCATGCCACAAATAGGCAAAGGATCCTTTTGTCTTCCCAGCATCTCTTACTCCCTTTTCCGCTCTCTTGGTCATGAATTTGGTGGGGTTGGCCCCTTCTCCTGGCTCCAGGTCTAGCCCATCAGAGCATTTCACCACTTGGGTCAGAGTCTTTGGTTCAAATATTGGCAAGTGTTCCAAGCAGGCCAATATGGCTCAATTCCAGAGCTTTGGTTGGAGCTAGTAGCAGAGAGAGAACACCCCTTTCACTGAGAATTCTGAAAAAGGTGAGTCTTAGGCGTGCAGCTGCCATCCTGTATATGCTGAGAATGGGACCCTCACAGAGGAAAGCACAGCCAAGAGCTGACGAGGCCCAAATGGAGTCCTGCTTACTATGTTTCAGTCCCTGGATCCAGCCCTACCTGTATCCAACAACTAAAGTTTTCAGTTAGGCAAACCAACACTCCTTTTCTTACTTAGGAAAGTTTCTGTCACTCGCAACCAATAGAGCTTTGAAAAATATATGCAGGTGATGATTAAGAAGAGAAATTCAGATGTGGAATGAAGAATTCACTCACTCTTAACTCAGAGATGGTGCATTGGTCCTATTTCTGTTTGCCTCCTCCTGTTCTGCTTTGTCTTATAGGCAGACCATCATCTGTGAGCTGTATTTCTAGGTTCTAGGCATCGGTTGACTTCCAGCTGGTTCAGCCAACCAGAGGCACTGGGGGACCATCAAGGCAGGAGGAAGGAAAAAGCCAGGGTGGTCCCCTCTTCCCTCTCGGCTTTGGCCGTCTCCTCTCTCCCCCACAGTTCCAGCATCTGCTTGGTGACTCAGCTCTCCACCCCCAGCCTCATGATGGCAGAGGCTCCTGCTCTCGCTCATCTGAGGGTTCCCTCACTGTCCCCGCTTGGCTACTTAGCAATCCCATCACTTGTGCAGCCAGTTCCCTGTATTAAATTCCCTCCGTTTTCAATATTCAGAGCATTTTCTATTCTCCTGTTAGGGCCTGAAATGACACGGTGGCAGATAGGTTTCTCTTCTGTCATAGCAATAAGAGCGCACAGGACATCCAGGGAACTGAAACAAATTCAGAGTTACTGGGGGCGAGTGGTGAGAGTGAGGCTAGATCAGGCACATGTAGGAGTGTAGCTAGGATCTGAGGGCAATGGGGGACGCCTGGTGCACTTGAAGAAGAATTAGGGGGTGGTGTGGCTGATCAGGCCATCTCCAGTAGGGGAACTGTGAGTGAAACTCTGAACACACATCCCAGCAGACTCTGGGACGCGTCCTGAAACGAGGACTTGACTTCTGCAGGCCAGCACGTGCCACGGGCCCAGAGAAATGTGATCTGAAACTTCCAGGGCACTCCTACTCACCAACTCACCGATTTCAAAGGCCAATCTCTTTGAGGCTCTTCTTGCTCCTTAAGTGAAACGGAACACTGTGTTAGGACTTGGGTGTAGAGGGGAGAGGAGCCAGGAGCCAGCCAGGCGGAGGGGGCCGGGGGCTTTGGCAAAGCCAGCAACAAAGAGCCCAGTGACCCAGCGAAGCCTGAAGCAGCCCAGACATGAAAGGAATATGCTGGAAAAATTAACTCAGTGTTTGCTTTGGGAACCAGTCTGACGGCTCTTAATCCAGTGGGCGTGTGTGTATTGCAACTCACGGGACGTCCCAGATCCCTCGGCAATGTGACAAAGAGCTGTTTGTGAGGTTTTCATCCCAACCGTGGAGGGTGCCTGCTGCCTGGGCCTCGCCCCCTCTCCCTCCACCCATCGCGGAGCAGTGGTCCTGCCATCCGGGGGACTTCCAGCCTTCTCCTAGCAGCCTGCTCAGAGCTGGCTATTTGTTGATTTTTCCTCCTCTTCCCACCTTGATGTTCCCACTTTAGAAAGATGAATGGCACAGAGAAGTCGCCAAGCCCCAAAGCTGAAAATGCATTGAAGGTCTGTTTCTTAAAAGTGCATCTATTGGATCGAGCAGATGAGAAAAAGGACGCCTTTGGCCCCTGGAAGAAGGGACTAGGGACAGAGAGGGAAGGCATAACTTGAAGGGACAAGAAACTCAGGCAGTGACTCCTCTCCTCTCCATGAAAGACATTCAGTGAAACCACAGCATGCAGACATTTCTCGTACCAGAATTTGATTAGACGTGCTTGAAAAGAAATCATGTTTTAAATTCCTTTCCTCTTGTTTTAACTAGACCCACCCCAGGGAAAGGGACACCATGGCCAAAATTCATAGACAAATAAAAGAAGTGACTTAGAATTTTGAGTTTCCTAAGGGCTTATGTCTTGCCATTAAAGGGTGAGTTGAATGACTTTTAAGGGTCCCCTGGACCTCATGTGTTTTCTGCCTTCCCCACTGAATTTAGAAACTACTCCACTCTGTATGTCGACCCATGGACCTACTGTCTACAATGTCATCACCCATGTGGTCCAGTCTCAGAGCAACGCAGTCATCATAGAAGCTGAGTCCAGCCACCAGAGCAGATTTAAAAATAACCCAAGTTGCTAACTTGCATTTATCAAACAACATGAAGGGCATAAATGGGCCAAAGCAAGCTATTTTTACATTTTTCTTTTGCTATCCCATCCATCCCCCTCACACATGGCAGCTGCTCCCCTGCCTCCCTCCTAAAACAGAAACAAGACCTGCCTCTCTTTTCCATTTGTGACTAAAATGCCAGTCTAGGGAGTCAGCCTCCTCTTTGGGGGTAAGGCCAGCTGAATGCAGAATCCTCCTCATCTGGTGCAGGGTGGGTGACTGTGACTCGTGAATAATCGTTGTGCTATGTATTGTATCTGTCACTGTTACCGAAAAGAGAGTGTGGGTCAGACACCTGCCTAGTCTTCCCTTTTCTTAGACCTCGGTCTGGAGCGGGCACTTCCCAACTCAACCACCATCGATGGTTGAACCTCAGCCCAACTCTTCAATCTAATGTCCCATAAGACTCTTTGGTCTCTTCACACAGCCAAGCAGGAAAACATCCCTTCATCCCCGCTCTTACTCACAGGTCTCCACTTCCCCCAGAATACGCCTTCCCATTCCTTCTAAGCACGTGTGTGCACAGGTTCAAAGTCTTGCTTCCTGTTCAGAACCCTGGATATTGATATCATGGAGCCACCATCCCAGCCCACGGACATCCTTTATGAGAAGGAAGAAGAGATTCTCAATTTATGGAAGCCACTTGCTTTCTCGGTCTTTATTACCAGTAGCTGACTGCCGTTCTAACTGAGAAGATCAGTTATGATTATTATTTTAATATAAAAAATAATATTTGCAACAGCTCACCATGGCATAAACCAGTGTTCTGAAAACAAGTACCCTCAGTCTTGCAGGCATCCTGTGCCCGGCCCTCCATTTCCCTCCTGGCCTGGATGGCCCAGAGTGAGAAGCCAGGTGTGGTGGGCACCACAGCATGCACACCTGCCATGCAGTCCTCTCCCCTGCTCTACCATCTGCCCATTTGATGGGGTGAGCAACCTGGAGCACCACCCAAAACCCCAGACCCAAATTCGCTCTTTCCCTGGCTCAGTGGTTCCTGGCCAAGCTGATGGAGTTCAGCCTGGTGTGGGGGATAGAGCCTTGGGTCCTCATGTGCACTTGGCTGCTGATGGGCCAGGTGACCTTGCACATGTTCTTGGACCTCCTTGGGAGCCCTTGATTTCCTGTGTGCACTGAGGGGGTTAAAGCAGATGTGCCCCGCCTGAAACATCAGCTCATAAGAACCTGTGGAGCATTGTTGTGATGAACTGGGGCTTTACAGTCAGAGAGAGTTGTGTACAAATCCTGACAGTAGGATTTGCTTGCTGTTTGAACTGGAGAAAGTCACTTCTTTAGTTTCTGTGACCATAAATGTTTCTCTAGCACTGCATCCATACAACAGGAATCACACAGGCCCCCACCTCAGAGAGTGGGGAATTGTGTCCTAAACTGGGGGGCTAACCAACAGAAATGTATTGTCTTACCCTTACTCTGGATGTCCTAAATCTGAAATCAAATTGTTGGCAGTTGGTTCCTGCTTAGGGTTGTGATGGAGGGTCTGTTCCAGACCTCTCTCCTGGATCCTGGTGGCCTCCGTGCTCCTGGGCTTGTAGATGGCATTTAACCTGTGTCTTCACATCGTCTTCCCTGTGTGTCTGCCTCTGTGTCCAAATTCCCCCTTTTCATAAAGACACCAGCCATATTGGGTTAGGACCCATCCTAACGACTTCGTCTTAACTTGATCATCTGCAAAGATCTATTTGTAAATAAGGTCACATGCACAGGTCCTGGGGGTTAAAACTCCAACACCTTTTTGGGGATACAATCCAACCCATAATGGGAGTTGGCAGAAAATTCATGCAAAGAAAGTTCTTTTTGCAGCATCTGCCAGTGCTCACCATGCGGCAACATTCCCCGTGGCTGCTATTTTTGTAGTTAGCTTACTTTTTCACTAACCACTAGACCAGCTCCACCAGGTTTACATTGACACGAACAAAAATGGCTGCACCTACTCCCCAAATTCAGTTCTGGAGGCGTTCAGTTGACAATTAGTGGCAAGCATCATTGATTTGGTCAAGCCATCCTTTGATCTAAATTGGCTGGTGGGGAGCCTGAGCGGATCTGTCAGGGCCACTAGTTGGGCAGACAGACAGACCTACGCCAAGGGGTCAAAAGTTTCAAATCTCCCCAAATTCCTCCAGCCTTGAGATTGGATTTTGCCATGGAATGAAATTCATGCAAAGGCATCTTCATTTTCCATCGTACTTGCCAGCAGCAGACACGCAAGGCAGAAAGAGTGGCTGGAAATTCCAGCCTTAGCCCTAGCTTTGCCGTTCTTGAAACTGGTCCCTCATCTTCTCGCTCATCCCCCTCCTCCTATCTGTGGGGGAAGAAATGAAAGTACGCACTACCTTTAACCATTTTCCCCAACCTGAGGTTAGGAGCTACCTGTTAGGTGATCCAGGGTTCCTGGGTGATGAATATGGCTGGTAGCTATTTGGAAGTGGGTAGAGACGTAAGCAATTGTCCTTCTGTGAGCGGAGATATTACAACTCGCTGAGCTCCCAGTGCCCTTGCTAAACAAATCATCTTTCAATGAAACAATCTCCAAATTGCTGAGCAGGGACCTAAAAAATTAATGCTCATAGGAAATGGGAAACACATCCGCCTCTGAGTAATAGGTTCTTTTTCATATATGAGTTGAATCTGTGTGAAATTCCTTCCCCAAATTATAAATAGAAACCAATGTGCTTTTCGGTTGGGCTTTGTTCTTTTTTTTTTATGAGGTTTTTCCCACAGACAAAAGGGATTTTCACTTTCAGGAGAAACAGTTGCCAAAGACAAGAGGTTTCTAGAAGGACGTGGATCAGGGCCACTGCTTCCTTGCCGAATTGAGCTACGATGTGCTGTCCTCAGCCTGACACCCTGGGTTATTGTCTTCCTTACAGAAAAATGCCCGGAAGGAGGAGAGGGAAGATGCACTTCCAGCCTAGATTCCCCACGGTTTGCTGAGTGACTGGTGTGGGACCCACCTTTGCTCATCTGATGTCAGTTTGCTCGTCTCGTGCTGATCCTCTAACTTGGCAGCTAATTCGGCCTTTGCACTCAGAGTCTGAATACTGCGAGATACATAGAAAGGAAAACAAAAATGCCTACAGCTCAGAAGCCTGGATACAAAGGATAGTGCTGAGAGGAGAAGAACAGAGGAGGTGCCTTCTCACTGGGGGAGACTAATGGGGGCGTTCTGCCACTGGGCAAAAGAAGACAGACCCATGGGAACTACAGGCAGCTGGTTCACTAGGATCTGCCCGAGACAGCAAAACTCTAGAAACACAGACCCACGAGTCCTTTTCAGCAATTACAATATCCAAAAAAGTGAAAACCTAAATAATAAACCTCATGACGACCAAATCTTCCCTGAATACGTATATGGCTGTCTTTCATCTCTGTTTATGCCACTTAACTGAGCACTCAAACATTCCCTGGTGAACTATTTGAAGATAAAGGGCTGCCCAAACCTGCTGGGGAAATTGCATGAGGTAGATGACATGCACCATCTTACTAATATGCATAAAAGTTCTGAATTCTACATACATCTGGCCCCAACAGTTCCAAATAAGGGATTGAGGGACATGAAACAATCTCATTTAGAATTGTCACTGGCAAGCAGGTGTCCCTATGCAATGTATCAGATGTTGCAAACTGCTGGCCTATAGGATGACCTGAAGATATATTTTACTCACTGACCACCATACTTTAAACATTCAATGTTTTAGGTGTCTTTGGTTGGGGGCAAGGTCACTTCTAAGCCCCTGCTATTGCTTTCGTTTTGGACCACCTACCTGCCCCTGAAGGCATTTGAGCTGACAACCTGCCTAATGATCATTCTTGTGAAACGCTGTCCTTGAGAGAGTCGATCGGTATCAGAGACAGGCTCCCCAGATTACTGGTCCTACATTTTTCATTCATTCATTCATTCACTCTTGCATGCATTCACTTGACAAGTCATGGTAGAGCTATGCTTGCTCATAATATTTGTTATTTGACAGCAATATTTAAGTGTTAAATAGTAACATATTAGTCAGCGTTGTCCAGAGAGACACAACCAATAATATATGTATATATAATTATATATATAT
>NW_017731369.1:6875313-6900700 GCF_001890085.2 Hipposideros armiger | reverse complement strand
GGAAGAACGCGTGTCAAGCTTGTGAAAAGTTGCATAAAGTTTATGGTGACAATGCTCTACAAGAACGTCAGTGCCAACGATGGTTCACGAAATTCTGTGCTGGTGATTTTGATCTCAACGACGCTCCTCGGTCAGGGAGGCCCACCAAGGTTGATGATGACAAAATAAAGGCATTGATTGAGTCAAACCCACATTACACAACACAAGAGATTGCATAAATATTGAACATCCATCATTCAATCATTCACGACCACCTGAAGAAGCCAGGATATGTAAGCAAGCTTTATATTTGGGTTCCACATGAACTCAAAGAAGTGCATTTGACGGTGCATATAAACATCTGCAATATGCTCATTAAATGTGAGGAAAACCATCCTTTTTTGAAGCGATTGATAACTGGTGATGAGAAGTAGATTGTTTGCAACAATGTGATGCATAAACGGTCTTGGTCCCAACATGATGATTCGCCTCAAACGACATCAAAAGCAGACATTCATCAGAGGAAGGCTATGCTCTCAGTGTGGTGGGATTTTAAAGGTGTTGTGTTTTTTGAGCTCCAACAAGGAACCAAACAATCAATTCGATGTGTACTGTTAGCAATTGGACAGTTTGAATGAATCCATCATCCAGAAATGTCCAGAGCTTGTTAATTGCAAAGGAGTTATGTTCCATCACAACAATGCGAGACTACACACAAGTTTGATCACCCGTCAAAAATGATTGGAGCTTGGATGGGATGTGTTGCCACACCCACCACACTCGCCTGACCTTGTGCCGTCAGACTTCTGCTTGTTTCACTCTCTTCAAAACTCCTTGCGTGGTATAACGTTCAATTCAGATGAGGCTGTAAATCAGCACCTTGTTCAATTTTTTGCAAATAAAAACAGGTTCTTTTATGAACAAGGAATTATGAAGCTCCCTGAAAGGTGGCAAAAGGTTATTGAACAAAACGGGCAATATATTGATTGAGCTTTGTTCTTTATATAAATAAATGACCTTTGAAAAACATAGACAAAATACGTCGACTTTTCCAACAACTCAATATAACATTAACCATCACAGGCTCTCAAAAGGCCCCAAAGTCTGTTCCTTGCAGGACTCAGTTTCGCTCTTTAGCTGACGTTTACTGAGCATGTCCTCTAGGGCAGGCACTGGTTGTATCTTCAGGTGTGCAATTTGTATTCAGAGCCAACCAGTGAAGTGGCACTGCTATCAGACCCATATTATAAGCAGGAGGCTAACGCTCAAAGATGTCCTGGTTTCTACAGCCAAAAAGGACAGAACCTAGATTCCAACTTGGCCACTATTCCTGGCTTCTTCAACAGCACGGTGTAATAATGCTTGAGAAACTCACTTTTTGATCAATGTCCCCAATTAAGATCTCTAGATAGTATACGTATCATCTACACTTATTCCTGGATGGAGGTGGGCGACAGAAAAGGATTCACTTGGATTGGACTTTTCTGTCCTCCGAGAGCTTAAAATCCACCAGTGTGAACCAGATGTTAAAAGAAGCAACTAAAGAAATAAAGGAGCCCATTTCAGACAGTGGGAAATGCTAAGTGGGAATAGTCTACCGAGAATGAGAAAGGTAACAGGGCTCCTTTACATCACGAGTCCCAGAGAGGCCCTGAGAAGGTAAGAACTGACCTGAAAAGTAAGCAGAAACAGGTGAGAGAGGCCTGCTGTGCGGAGCAGACAGCATGTGCAAAGACTCAAGGCCAAGGACTGGGAGTTCACAGGATATCATTGTCCAGTTGGACACAGACACTTAATCTTATTCTACCAACATGTCTTCCAGGCAGTTAAGACATATATTGTCGCCAGAACCCAAGGCACCCCTTCTGTAATATTATGGAAGGTAACTTGAAAGGAGACATTCCAAGAAATTCCCATGGGAGCCCAAAATATTGGAATGAAGACATGAGACCTGGGTTCCAGTCTTTGCTCTGCCCCTTATTCACCGACGTAACTTTGGACAAGTCCTTGACTTTTTTTGAGTCTGTTTTCTCTCCTATAAAATGGACAACTGACACCTACCTGATAGGGTTCATGGGAGAATTTTGTGAAATGATGCAGAAAAAAAAGGCCTTCATCAGCTGTCAAGCACAAGATGGAAGGTACTATTAATATTATGATTGTTAGAGATAATGATAAAAGGGCCCCCAAAAGTCATACCTTAAAATGGGAAAGCAGTGATAACTGGGGAATCTCAAAACAGCCTGTTAGGAGCCATAGCAGTGAGATCAGATGGAAAATTCTGAATGCCAATGATGTGTCAACCTGAGGAATTGGACTCTGAAGCTTCCTGTGAAAAAGCAGATTTCCAATCAATGCTTTGCCCTTCAAATTTCATAGTGATTTTGGGCAAGATGCATGAGCTCATGGGTTTTAGTGGTTTTCCCCTTGGCATATGAGAAGCATTTGGAGTAAAATCATTCGGGCAGCCCTGGCCAGCTGTACTATCAGATGGCCTGGAGCTCAGGGTTCGCCCCAGCTGCACCCCATTTCCTGCTCCCGCTCCCCTTTGCAAAGAACCCTCCCTCCAGTTCTGAAGCACTAAGCTTGCCTCGTTCCTGAGAGCTGACTTATGCGGCTGAGCCCTTGTCACCACTGTGGACAGAGACGCTGACTGGGCACCTTGGTCCTCACCCAGGGCAGTACGCATAGTGAACAGCCTGCGTTATAAGTGGGACTCTTCCTCGTGAAAAGGCTGCCAAAGCTCCGTAAATGCACTCCTTCTTTCCTGACCCTCTGCCCTTCTTCAAACGAGCTTTTAAACCTTTAAAAAACATGCGGTTTCACTTTCAACTGTATCCGAGCTTAGAGCATGTTATTTTGGCTGGAGGACAGGGCGCTGGGTGGGAGGCATTGATTTCACAGATCTGAGCCCAGTGATATTAATGAGCGGACCGCTTGCAAAGGCCCCCAGAACCACCAACCCACTCTCCGAGGAGTATTAGTTCAGCTGGAGTCAGCCTGCCAGGCTTCGAGCCTTGAGCAAAGCAGGCCTGACTATCTGCATATCATTCTTATTACCCCAAATGACCTCCTGTAGGCCTGGAATTGCAAAAGTATATTCCTGGCCCCTGAAACCAGCAGAGTCAGGTTTGCTGGGCTCAAGCCTTCCAGAATGTAGGGGTTCTTCTTTAAGAAAAATAATTCAAGATTACAAATAAAAAAGTAATTACACAAGTGAATATTCAGAAAACAAATCACAGCACATTGCAGACAGATTTTAAAAAGCTGACAAATGCGACAGACATCACCACATCCACAAATGAACATGATATTTTTACTGATTAACTGCTTGACATGCATCTGTCATACATGTTTTGATTGATTTTGCGGAGGCAGGGAGGCTGCATATTCTTTGATCTTTTCATATGACAATAATTTGGTAACATCATTTTTCTATAGAGAGAATAGAAAGATAGATTAGTATTTCCTTTGGCATATTGAGTTACAGTGTGTGTGTGTGTGTGTGTGTGTGTGTGTGTGTGTGTGTGTCTTGGTAGTTCAGAAAAAAAGTCTTTTAGTTTTGCAATGATATAATTATAATTTCTACCTGACCCATAGATCCCAGCTGCAACTGTTGTGAAATTTTTAAGACTGTTGTGAACAGAAATTCTTGGGAAATTTCTATTGAATTTCTTTTCTATGTGAGCTGTAAGAGTTCAAGGCATTTTCAGTTTTCTTGTGCAATTCGTAAAACGAAATGTTCTCTGAAGTGACAATACTCAATTTGTCATCACTGTTTTTATTTGTGGATTTTATGCTATCATGCTTGATATCAGTTATTTCGTGTCCAACCACCAAGAAAGTTAAATATTTTTGCAATGTGTTAATATAATTCACTTGCCTTCATCATCTGGCCATCAGATGGCGTGAGCCCTTTCCAAGTGCCAAGGCCACCATAAAGGGGACAGTGATACTCCCAGAGTTGTGCAGTGCCTCGTCTGCACAACCAACATGGCATCTGTCCCCTCTTTTCCCAATCCATCCCCCCCACTGTGGCCAGAGTCATTCTGAAGTGGAAACCCAACCGCGCCACTTCCTGCTTAATAAAAACCTCTAGGCATCCTCACTCCTCCCATCGTGAAGCCTAAACTTTGTAACAGGGACGCCAGGCCCTTACGGACCAGTCCAGCCTCATCTATCACCATCCCCTGCACTCATACTCAAAGAATCTTCACAGCTCCAAACCTTCCACTCCACCTAGAATACTCTTCCCCACCTCTTCCTCTGACAGACTCCAGTTCATCTTTCAGCTTGCCCATCGCCTTCTCCAGGAAGCCTTCCCCAAACTGCCTACCCCCCATGCTTGGTTGGTAACCCCTTTTATTTGCTTCCACTGGATCCTGTACTTCCATGAGCGATATCTTGCCAAGCTGTTCTGTCATTTGATGTCTTTTGGCCCCTCCCATTCTATTTCCGGAAGAAGTGCTGGAGAGACAGATGAACAGGACATGGGCCCTGTTCCCATGGAGCTCTGGAAGTAACCGAGAAGGTAGATTTATCACAGCCAACCATAGAGGTGGGAACACTGCTACAGGGGCAAAGAATGAGATATCAATGAAGCACCGGTCTTCCAAAGAGCCCAAGAATGTCCCAAGTTGAAGAGAGGGGTCAGGGTGGGGGATTCTGCAGAAGTGTGTGGGACAGTAGACCCCACTGCCAGCAGAGGTGGCTTGGGTTCCTCTCAGGGAAGGACGGAGGGCAGGAGGCTGCAAAGGTCACCTGGTGCTAGCTGGGACTTCATCCAGGCTACAACTGGTGTCACTGAAAAACTGGGAAGTAAAGAGGAGAAGTGGCAAGGTCACATTTGCGTTTTAGAAAGATGTCCCTGGCAGCCAGAGAGAGTGGTCTGGATTGGGTGGGAGTGGAGGCTAGAAGGCTAATTAGGAGGCTGTCAAAATATGTTAATTCCAAACCAATTTGTCAAACTCCTGAGCATAGGGGAATCTCATTAGTGAAAAATGAAGGGGAATTGCTCCTGCCCACGAGATTGCAAAAAGCCCACATTCAACATCATAGTTCCTTTCAAATATTGTATAGTTTTAAATTTTTTTTCTTCCCCCCCACCCCCACCTTTTGTTTCTTATAATTTCTATCCTTTTCTCACACTTCTATGTCTTTTCCTGGTTTGCTCTCTTTGGCTTTTCAGACATTCTTTGCATGCTTTGTTCACAATTTTTAAAATTTTTGTCTTTCACTATAAGGTTAATGGCTCTGCCATCGTGAGGCTGGACAGACCTGGGTTCAAATCCCAGCTCTGCCATTTGCTCCATGTGCCAGAACCCCATCCCCATCGGTAAAGGGGAGATGTACAGTCCCTCTCACAAAAAGTCATGTGAAAAGAAGATAATACTCGGAAAACATTTAACGAGAATGTCTAAATATATGGTAGTTATGACGATTATTTTTAGTGTTTCGTTTTTTTTTTAAGGCCTGTTTTAATTTTTTAAACAGCCCAGGCAAAGATGAGGTGCTGAACTGATCCACAACAGAGAGAATGGAGAGAACGTATACAACACCTTCTAATAGTTAATTGCCACATCGGGGAAGAAAATATATTTTCCAAATGACACTGTACGTTTCTATGTTACTATCAGATGATGACGCTGTTCATCGAGACAGCTCTTGAGAGGACGAGTGGGCTAGGTGAAAATACCATACATCTGGTTGGGCCTTGTCAGTGCAGATGCTAAGGGCAGTCCCAGTCAACAATGAGTCTTCGCAGGGCAGGGTGAGCTCGGAGAACAGAATGAGAAGATGAAGTCCAGGGCATGGCTAAGATGTCCCAGGGAGACTCTGGAGGCAGAAGGAAAGCAACTTAAGAAGAACAGCCTATAGGATGGCACCCAAAACAGGGGTGCAGGGGCACGGTGAGAGAGAGGTGGGGGAGGAGGTGAAGGCAGGGTGCCCAGTTCACTCTTTCAGGACATTAGGTCACCACGGGAAGAAAAAAACCTATCTGAAAACTAGAAAAAAACCTATCTGAAAACTTGGCCTTCAGACAAGACGGCTATAGTTTCGTCTGTGCCTTCTGGACCCACTCCCTACTCTCCTCCACCCTGACCGGAGGGAGCACAGCAGCAGAGAGTACGAAAGAGAAATTCCTAAATAAATGTCCTCTCTGCATAAGCTTGTGAAGGTGGGTTCTGTTATTTGCGACTATAAACCCTGACTCTCACACTGTCTCATAAGATCATCCTGAAGATTAGAGATAATGATTGTAAATCACTTCGCATGACGCTCAGCACGTGGTAGATAATCAATATATAATTGTTGAGTGAAAGAATGAATTCATGGAAAGGCTGTGGCAAGGCATTTTGCACCTAATAACTACTCACTGAATTGTGTTATTGTGACCATGACCATTGTTATACAATCATAATAATTCGACCTTGAAAATAGGCACCAGCCTATGTGCATCTGGGCCAAAGAAAATGAGAGTAACTATGGTAATTGGGGAGGCTAATCTCCAACTTCCAGGCCCATGTAGAATCGCATCTCTCTGTGCCCTCGAGATTGAGACCAGTTAAATGTATACAAAGGTGGCATACCTTTTGATTGAAAGCTTTAAACTCCAGGGCGCAATCTGCCATGATTCCTTCTGCCTGTACCATTGCAGCTGGTGATGTATGAATGGTGTGGAGTCAGCATAGCTCTCAGCCAACACACGGCAGACCTAAGAGAGGTGTTTATTGGCCATGGGTGGTGGCTTGTGTGGAACTCAGTGGAGCACCAAGTAGGGCCTGCATCCCTTTTATCTATTAGTGTTATTTTTGGAGTGTGTAAAAAAAAAAGTTTGTTCATGAGAAACTTGACTATTGAAAACAGGTGGTGCAGATAAGTGGATGGATATCTCTGTTGGGTGCTTTGGGTATATTCCAGATGTGTCAACTGGTAAACAAACACGGCGTTCTGTCTTGCGCCAGGGATTGTGTGGGCAGTGGGTGTCCTCTTTTGCCATCACTGGGTGGAGAATTTACAGGTCAATGTCAACCAAGTGTCGGCGGAGCTGTCTGTGACCTTTACTCATCTTGGACAAGGTTCCGATGGGAATGGCAGAACTCAGTGGGCATATCACAGTCAGCCTGTTCAGTTTGTGCCTTAGAGGCATCGTGACTAGATTGACCATGGGTGGTGGTGAGTACTTGGACGGTGTGTATTTGTTGAATGCCTGTAAAGGGTCTGAAAAAAAAATGGATTTCAACCTTATTTGAGAAGATGTTCAGGAATTTTCCAAACAGACAAAGCACAGGGCCAGTGGGCCATGATCTTCATGGTGCAACAGCCCCTGTGTATGCTATGAGCCAAAGAATGGATCAAAAGCAAAAATCTCACAATCCGAGGTGAAGACTGTGTGCTGACCAATGGGAGACCTTATCACCATCCATTGGCCCCATTTTCTGACTTCTCCTGTCAGCCTGCCCTACACCACAGTCTTTCTCATCTCAGAAAATGGCATCTCCGCGGTGTAGATTTTAGTTGGGCAGGTTGCCATCCTAAGCCAAACCCCTTGCTGTACTTCTCAGACACTGAAGGGGGCAGTACGAGTGTTTTATGGGTTTGGTTGTGATCAGCTAGTGTGTTCCTGGGGCCCCCTAACTTCACCAGTGCCACTGTCATTTTCCTCGTCAGCCTGCTGCCCAAACGGAACATCATGTGTGAGCGTGTGGTCCGTGCTTCCTAAGAATTCATCTTTTATCCAGAGGTAAACTCGATCCCAGAAGCACAAAGTTTAGACAGATCTTCAAGGTCACCTATGCCCTGCTGTGTAACATCTTGGGAAAGCGTTCGCCTCGAATATGTCCAGTAATGGAAGCTCACTCCCTGAAGGCATCTTCACCTTCAAGGAAATTTCTGTTTCTTTATATGCATCTGGAATTTCCCAAACTTTAACTCCACCCATTGCTTTTAGCTTTGCCCTCAGAGGAGAAGGAACCCTCACTGTCCCTGGTTACGGAACTCTGGTGGCTGTGGGCCTGGGAGAGGCCTCCTCTCTTTTTTGTAGAGGAGGATAATGAGCTGGAGAAGAAGCCATGTGGGTGGTAATTCAATGTTCTTCTACTAAAATGATAGGGGACAAGTTCAAAACCGTACCCCACCTGTTCCCAGACATTAACGCCATAGGAGAGCTGGGTCTTGGTGCAAGCTCTCAGCACACACGTACTCACTGTACCCCACTGTGGTTCTGCCCCAGGGCCAGGCATGGGGCTACAGGGGTGGAAGACACAGGCCTTTCCCCCACAGGGTCCCAGGTCTGGTCAGGGAAAACAATAGGTGTGGAAGGTGAGCAGAGCACTCAGAGAACAAAGAGGAAGTGAATGTAACCAAGAGGTCTTCCTGGAGTTGGTGATAATGTCTTCTACCTCCCTTGACATATGGGCTGATGCCTCATGCTTCCAGCCAAGGGCTCAGCTCTTTTGTTTCCTACATGCCAGCAATCTTCCTGCAGGTAGAGCTGGCCTCTGGCCTCAGCAAGAAGGTGGCCTTGAGGTAGCGCCCTCAAGGGTGATGAGATGTTCTAACCCTAGAGAATGGTAAAGGTTGCACAACTCTGGGAATAGACTGGGTTCCAGTTACTTAGACACTTTAAAGGGGGTAAATGTTATGGTACGTGAATTATAACTCAATAAAAAAATGTTTTTAAAAGAACCTCGCCTTGACATTTTAATCTCTGAGCCTCATTTGGTGCTCACCCAACAAAACCCAGCCCCATTCATCCTAGGGTTCCCTGCCTGAGCCTGCACCATCTCACACGGGTGCAGCGGTACCCTGGTTCCAAGCTGTGCTCACCTCTCTCCTGTCAACAGCAACTTGACCACCACCTCACCCACAGAGGAGAACCCCTTTCCCTGATCCACGTCTGTTAGCTTTATGCAGTTTTGGGGGGCAGTGCTGGAGGCATCTGAACCATAGTTGACTAGGCTTGTTACCCAAAATAAGCCTGCCCAGGAGGGTGTCAGAAATGCAGAACCTCAGGCCCCAGTGAGTGGTCAAAATGCACGTTACAGTGTGAGAAGCATTGATCTCAGGCACTGCTTTTCAACTTAGCCTTTAAAAAGGTCATCGGAATCCCACCCCCAGAGATTCGGATTTCCTTGCTCAGTGTGCAGCCGGTGTTGCGAAGGTGCCCTGGGCCAAGCTAACGTGCAACCAGGTTGAGAGGCCCAGTCCCAGGCTCATAGACGTTTTGCTTCACGTTGTTGTTTTGTCCACAGCCAACCAGAGTCGCTAATCCTCCCTTGGTGTCCAGCCCTCAGAACCCAGCCTGAGAAGCGCTGCTGTGGGTCTTCCTTACACACAGCGCCGGGCTGCCGGCTCATTCTGTTTCATCTTCATGGAGCAATCGTTGCGGTCATTGTTCAACTTGGCCCCGACCACCCCGGGGCTCACAGCGATTGTCCAAATACCCAAATTCAAACAAACAAAGAGAAAATAACATGGGCTAATCCTTTGTGATAAGCCGCCTTTATCAGCCCCGGTTGCTGTCAGCTGGCATTGCTGGTCAGAGGGCTCTCTTTTACACGCTGTAAATAAACATCACCTGTTTGTCCAGGATGACACGGGGGCAGCTCCTGCTCCTGGTGTTATCACAGAGGAAGCACTAGGTTGGGTGTGTGAGTATTTGGACGTGAACTGCAAGAGGACAATAACAGCCGCCGTTGGCCCTGCCCCAGGGTAACCAGATCACAGCCTCGCTGAGCTTGGTTGAGACCAGCGTGGCTATTGCTTCCTGGAAGGTGGACTGCTGAGAAAGGGGACTTTCACTTCTTCCTGCCTCAGTGGCCCCTTTTCCAGCGTCTAGACTTGGCGTTCACAATGGCCAGGGCCTTCCGGGTTCCATTCTTTGTCTGTTGCCAGTTTCCGAAACCGCAGATCTAAATTGGGATTTCCTGGATTCCCAGCGTCTTAGTGTTGGAAGGGGCCCTGGAGTGCGGTGAAGCCTGCCCCTCTCTCTCTTTACAGAAGGGGGGAACCTAAGAGCAAGGGGGCAGAGGTCAAAAGTCACGTGGCTGGTCAGGATGTGCCAGGGCCAGATGAGAATTGTTCTAAACCAAGCTGCCTCTCTGTCCAGCTGGATATGAGCAGGAAACTTCTATCCTGGGACACGTAAGACAGCTCAGGCCTGATATTGGCGTATTGTAGAAGCACTGTTGTTTGTACAAGCCGTGTGGCTTTTGCCATAACTCTGTGGTTTCCTTGTGCCAACCTGGTTGCAAGTCCTCTGACACAGTGTGGAATCTCACTGTGTGGTGATTCTCACGCCTTCAGGTACATTCGTGTCACCTGGGAATCTTGTTAAAATGCAGATTCTTGCTCACTGGGCCTGGGGCGGGGCCTGGGAGCCTCATTTCTAATCAGTTCCCAGACACTGCGATGCTGCTAGTGCAGGATGGCACTTGGAGGAGGGATCCCAGAGTTCATTGTCTTGAAGCCAAAGACACGAAGGGTGGGAGTCCTGTGTCCTTTTTCGCCACTGGATGCCCACACCCCCAAGATGAAGCAACCAGGTTCTTGTTTGCACACTCCCCCACCCCCCACCCAGGAGGTGAATAGAGTCACCTTGATGCTTTTCTGCCTGGGGGACTGTCCCCAAGCCACACCTGCAGGGATTCACATCTCTGTGTCATCCTCCCTCCTCAAACCCAGGCTGGGATTATGGCCACTTGAATTAATAGAAGGTGATGGAAGGGAGCCTATGGCCATTCCAGGCCTATGCTCTAACAGGTCCGAGCAGCTTCTGCTTTTGCATGGTTGGGAGCCCTGAGCTTCCGCATAGGAAGGTCTACCCATTTGCTGAAGAGACCACATGGAGAGGGAGTAGCCCTGAGAGGATATAGAGAGAAAGGCACAAATATCCTGGTGTCCCAGTTGAGCACAGCCCATCAGGTGACCACCCTCAAAAGAGAAGGAGCACCAAATTGAACCCAGACCACACTGCAGAATCATATGTAAATAAGATGGTGGGTTGTGTCAGCCATTAAGTTCTGGGGTGGTTTGTTACACAGCGACAGATAACGAAAATAGCAACCATATAATTTATCATCCAACCAGGATATTTTGAGAGTGAAAGAGGGTACTGTTAATAATTACACCAGAACCACAGCATAAACCAGGACTGCCCCAGGAAAATTAGGAGGTACAGTCACCCCAGGGATGAATAGCGGTGGGACCAATCAATGAACATATCCAACGTGTGAGGTATGATTGAGATTCTTTCAGTTGCAAGTGACAGAAATCAGACTCTAACTGGTTTAAACCACAAGGACCATCTGTGGACTCAGAACTGGAAAGCGCAACAGGAGTACTGCTTCTAGTAGGTTTTGATCCAGGGGCACACACTCCGTCATCTGGGCTCAGCCTCTCTTTATCTCTACTTTTCTTTTTCTAGCTCTCCCCTGAAGCAGCAAGACGAACCCCTGCCAGCATCAAACTTATGTGAAGCTCAAGTTCCTCACAAGTCCTGAAATGGAGCCTGTGGCCCTGATTGGCCACGTTGGCCCACATGCCATGAACCTATCACCCTGGCAGGATGAAGTGATGCACTGATGGACCACACCTGAGTGGCAAGGACACCTGGGATCCAGGGCCAGGTCAGGCCCATCCTTTCATGTATAATAGAACCAGGAGGGGTCAGTCACCACAGAAAACCTGGACTCTTCTAGAACACGGGAATGGAGGAGTGTGGGTCCAGAGGGCAGCTTTGCAGCACCCGTGGTCCCCCAAGTCCCTGAGTTAAAGGTGCCTGCATCTCTCTGGGTTGCTGCTTTTCACAAAGGGTTAATAAACCATTACGACAAAGCTCCCATAAGAACAATGAGCCACAGCTGTGGGTGTGCCGGAGGCCTATAGATGGTGCTAGTGAAGGTCTTAACGAATAGTCACGTTCCGGTGCCTGGCACAGAAGCAGCTCACAAGGGCTGCTACTTAGAAGAGAGATTGTCATCACCGGCATTCCACCAAATCATCAATGAAACCATCAAAGCGTAAGGGAGAGGAATGACCTTTAAAAGTCCTGTCCCGACACCTTCTGGAACACAGGTGAGCCCAACTTCACTCTGAGCCAAAACCTGAGAGAGGGAAGATGGCGCCGTTCTCGGGCTCCTGCAGACTTGCATGGTGAGTCTGGAGTGGGGGAAGGGGTGGAGGACAAAGCTTGAGTCGGAGCTGTGCCAGCACGTTATGTTTCCATCAGTTTCCCTAAACGTTTGGCACAGGGTGCAACACTGAAACATTGGAGGGGTGGGTTTCCACTTCCTAATTTGGCTGTTTCGTAAGTAGAATGGGTGGGTGTTTTGCCTGCAGGAATGGCCTCTCCAAACACTGTGCACCACAGAGGAGTCACTCCCTAACCTGGTACTTGTCTTCTCTCTCCCGTTGGCTGGGGAAGCCCTACCTGTCTCCTTCAGCTGGCTGACTCTCACTTGTCCTGTGGTCTCCACTGGCTGTTTCAGTGACCTGTCTCTGCATCACTTCACGGCCCACCTCAGTGGCTTATAGCAACTCCTCATTGCTCCTGACTCGATTCAGAAGGTTGGCAGGCTCAGCTGGGTGGCTCTAGATGGCAGTTAAGGGGCGGCTGGAGCTGCACCACCCGGAGGTTCACCGTGCCACCCAATCAGGGGGTTCAGGTATATGGCTGGATGTGAGTGGCCCACAGGGGCTCAGCTGGGGCTGCCAGTAGAGGGTCTAACACATGGCCGCTCTATGTGGCTTGGGCATTCCCCCTCACGGCCGCAGGGTTCTGAGAAGGAGCATCCGAGAGAGAGGGAAACACAGCCCTTTTCTAAATCAACTGTGGGTCCAAGAAGAAATCTCCAGAGCAATATTTTAAAAAAATGCATTGATGTGAATGCAAATGAAAGTACAACTTCTCAAAACTTGTGGATTAAGGTGAAACTGGTGCTGCGAGAGAAATGTAGAGTTAAATGCAAATATTAGAAAGAAGGGTCTAACATCAATAACAAAGCTTCCACCTTCGGAGACTAGAGAAGAGGAAGTTAGGCCTAAAGCACACAGAAGAAAAAAATGGTTTTAAAAATTGAGCAGAAACCCATGACATTGAAAAGAGAAAAACAATACAGAAAATCAACAAAATGTAAAGATGATTCTTTGAAAAGATCAATGTAATTGACCAACCTCCAGCCAGACTAACCAAGAAGAAAAAAGTGAAGATACAAATGATCAATCTAAGGAAAGAGGGGTCTTGACTACTAATTCCGTGGATGTTAAAAGGATTAAAAGGAAGAATTCTACAAGCAAGTCCGTGCCCACAAATTTGATAACTTAAAAGACATGAACTACCAGGAGAGGAGGCAGAGCTCAGTTCAGGGCCGGGAATAGGAACAGTTCCATTTCCATCATCCCATTGGTCAAAACAGTTACGGGTCTGCTCAGGTTCAAGGTGGGGAGCAGTAGACTTGATCACTGTGATGAGTGTCAAGGTCCCATCACCCAGGAGCTGGTGGGATGTGAACTGCTGTTGTCCTCTGGAAAATGCAAACCTACCACACTTACATGACACCTCTTCCAGGAAGGCCTCCTTGTCATCCCCCCTAACCACTGCCCTCTTGGTGCACAGAAGGGTTTCATATCTCTACAAGCAGTATTTCTCAGCCCTGACGGCACAGTAATGTCACCTGGGAAGCTTGTGACCAATATCCACACCTGGATCCCACCCCCTGAGGTTCTGACTTAACTGATCAGTGGTGGGGCTGGGATACGTTTTAGAAGCTTCTCAGGTGATTCTATTTGCAGCCAGGGCTGAGGACTTCTGTGGTGAATGAACAAGTTTACAAGTGATTCTGGCTAAACAGTACAAGAACGGCAATTTAGAAACTAAATATTTAGAAACTAAATATTGATGGAGCAGCATAGCAAAGGGGAAACAAAACAAAACAAACAGGAAAAGATGAGTGGTAAAAGAAAATAAAAATACAGAAGGAGGAGAGAGGAGGCAACCTAGGGAAGGACTGTGCAATGGGAGATTTTGTTGTCAAGTGGGAAGAGAAGTGAAATACTAGTGTGTGTGTGTGGGGGGGTGGGTCTCAGAATGCCTGGTGCAAACATCTGAACCAGGTTAAAAGAGAAGAGGGGGAAAAAACCTTCCTCCCAGAAGAAGGCTTGTGAAGGGTTCCCTTTCTTTCATAAAAGTATCACTTAGGTTTCATAATAGATTCAGAAAAATCTATGCCCAACAAATTTTTTTTTCTGTTAGTTCAGCAAATACTTTAAAAATTCAAGATGCTCAAGGTGTTTTTCTTCCTGAATTGACCATCTAAAACTTGGGCTACAATTCTGTATGTGAAATGAAGTGTGTAGAGACATACACACACACATGCACAGACTCAGGATGGCAAAGTTAATGTGGAGAGAAGTCTAGTAGCTTGCCACAGGACTCTGTGCTTAACCCTGCCCTATGTACTATTTTTTTTGTGTGGCAAAAAAAAAAACATACAATAAAATTTACCACCTTAACCATTATTAAGTGTGTAGCAGTGTTAATTACAAGGTATGATCAAAAGATATGGTACATGTTTAAATTTTTTAAAAAGACATTCCTGTAAAAGACACATTGCCATTAATCCCCCTCAAAATACTTCCCCTCGCTTCAAACACACTTATCCCATCGTTCTTGCAACTTTCTGAAGCAGTTCTGGAAGTCCTCTTTCATGAGTGTCTTTAGTTGTGCTGTCATGGCTGCCTTGATGTCCTGAATCAATTCAAAATGTTTTCCTTTCACGGTCATTTTGACTTTGGGGAAGAGCCAGGAGTTGCACGGTGCCAGATCCGGTGAATAAGATGGATGAGGATAAATCATAATGTTTTTATTTGACAGGAATTGCCATATACCAGAAGCGATATGTGACATGGAGCACTGTCATGATGGAGGATGAAGTAGACACTCACTTCTGCAACTGCTTCAGAAAGTGGCAAGAACGATATGTGTGTTCGAAGAGAGGGGGAGTACTTTGAGGGGGGTTAATAGCCATGTGTCTTTTACTGTGATAAATTTTTTATTTAAACATTCACCATATCTTTTGATCACACCTTATATATGCACGTTTTTGTACAACAGACCTACCAACTCTTTATAAATATGTGGCTGAGTTCAAACCATTTCATCAAACTGCAGAATTCACAAAGCCCAGAAGTAATTCTCATGAGATGGATGAGAAAGTAATGATTCAAAAGCCAGTAGACAGTTGTGCCCAATGAATCTCTAAAAACTCACACTTAGAATCTGGTATTTAAGGGTTGCTTTAACACATGTTTATGAACTAAATAAACTTTAGCATTTAGTTGAAGTGAAGGGCCCAAAGTGCTGACATTCCGCAGTACATAAAATCTTTCATTTGGATCTAAACTCTGAAAGATCTAGAATCTAAAGTCTAGATCAATAAGAAAGAAATATCTGGTCTTTTAGAAATTTGCAATATTTTAAGCATACGTATGAGTACAGAGAATAAAGAAATCAATAGCCATATACTTGCCATCCAGCTTTAGCCAACATTTTCCATTGTTTACGTGGATATTATTTTTATGAAAGAAAACATTACAGAGGCATTGGAAATCTTCTATATACCTTTCCCTGGTCGTGTCATCCCTTCTTCCTCTTCTAGAGTTGACCACTGTCCTGATTTTGATGTTTATCATTCCTGTGCATGTTTTTTTTTCTATTTCAGCCACCTGTGGATTCATCCATAAACAACAGTAAGTGTTGTTTTGCATATTTTGTGCTATCAATGGTTCCCTATTGCACATTTTATTCTGCAAATTGCTCTGCTCGCTTCACACGATGGTTTGAGATTCATCCATGGTGATAATG
Source organism: Hipposideros armiger (assembly GCF_001890085.2). Taxonomy (NCBI): domain Eukaryota; kingdom Metazoa; phylum Chordata; class Mammalia; order Chiroptera; family Hipposideridae; genus Hipposideros; species Hipposideros armiger. The sequence continues at coordinate 6,884,856 of NW_017731369.1, read as the reverse complement.
TAGCTCTATGATTCAAGTTCGCCTCTCCAAACTGTGCTACTGTGAATGAATGTTCCCTAATTTAGTTGTCAGTGCTCCTGTCGATGGATGTCTGTATTGTTTCAGAGTTTTTCCTGCCACTCACACAGCAGCAATGGGCACTCCTGTGTGTGGATGGAAGGTCCTCTCTGGTGTAGACTGAGTGTCATCCTCAACTTTAGTAGAGACTGACATTGTTCTCTGGACTGGTGGTGCCAACCTCCAAATTGACAACCCCCAGTTTCATTTCTCCAGATTCATGAATGAGAAAATGGTACCTCATTTTGGTTTGAACTGGTGTTTCCCTGATTACTGGTCAGTAGGGTTTTCTTGTTTGTGAAAAGCTGGTTCATGTTCTGTGTTCCTTGTATCCTGTTGTGTTGTTTTTCATTTACTATTGATTGGTGGGCATTCTTTATATATTAGTTTGAATGCTAATTCTTTGCCACATATATGCATTGTAATTATATTTTCCAGTATGAGGATTATCTCTTCACTTTCCTTAGCACGTAATAATGTTTAATAGCATCATGTTTGACCATCTGATCCTTCATGGTTTGTGAATTTTCAATCTTGTTTAAAAAAAACTCCTTCTGCACTCCCAATACCATATAATCGCCTGCATTTTCTTCTAGGGCCTTCAAAACCTTGCTTTATACATTTATAGGTCTTTAACTCTCTGGAAGTTATTTTTATAAATGATCTGAAGAATCTAATTTATTTTTCCTATTAGATAATCAATGTCCCAGGACCGTTTATACAAAGCCCAGCCTTTTGCCCACTGATTTATAAAACTCTCTCTCTCGTATGCCACATTTTTCATTCTCTCCAATTCTCTACTTCTGTCCTAATTCTTGTTGGTCCAAATAGCAGTATGAAATTGTAGATGATTCTGTAAGCACACTGACCTCTCTAGGGCCTAGACACCTATTCCAAAGTTCTTACCCATGCCTTCCATGATCAAACTCAAGAGCATGTGGACCAGTGACTTATACTCCCCCCTTTAACTCCAAGCATCTCATCACCACCCATTACCTCCAACGTTTCATCCCCTTCCTCCAACAATTCTAGATTCCAGAGTCTTCCAATTCATTCTTCCTACCACTGCTTCAATGTCCCTTAGACTGGCACTCAACAGCCTACTCAACCAACATCCTATAGAGATCCAATAGACAATTCATACTGTCCAAACCAGACTTTGCACTTCTATCCTCCCAAACCTGTTCCTCCCAGTATTTCCCACCATGGTAAAAGCCAAGTGCCACCTTCAGGATAACATCTTGGGGTCAGCCTTGATTCCTCTTTCACCTCCCACCTCCAACAACAGCAAATCCCACCAACCCTACCTTTGAAATCTATCCCAATCTGGCCACCTCCACCTCCCGCTACTACCACCAGGGCCAAGCCATCATCCTCTCAAGCTGGAGAGGACTAACTCTTTTTTTTTTTTAATATATTCAGATATTTATTGATATTGACTATGTTCTTTTTTTAAGATTTTTATTGGGGAATTGGGGGGATGGGAACAGCGCTGGGGAATTGGGGGAAGGGGAACAGACAAGTTGCTGTCATTTTGTTCTTCAATCTAGTTGTGGAGGATGTTGCTTCACTGGCCCAAGTTGGCACCATTATTGCGCTCTTCCCGGGTGAGGCAGATCAGTCGCCGGCTTCTGGACGGCCGCTCACTGTGGCTGCTAGCTGCTCACACTGGCTGCTGGCTACACACGGTAGCCCATGGCAACCCACTGCCACAGGGGCTGCAGCCTACGCCGTCGCCGGCGACTCACGGCAGCCCAGCTCCAGGTTGAGCTGTTGTTCAGCATCTTAGCTGTGGAGGGCAGTGTCACTGGCCCTCATATGTGGGATCCGAACCGAGGCCCTCTGGCATCCCAAGCTAGTTCTTAACCATCGCGCCCCTCGGCCAGCCCGAGGACTAACTCTTTAACAGGACAAAGCAAAGAACTGTAGATAGATAGGTACAATGGTGAGTAAGACTAGATATGATCCCTTGCACTATGGGGATTCCAGTCTAACAAATCTTTCTATGGACCAAAATTGAAAAGGGTCAAGTGATCTCTAACGGCCCTCAAAAGACCTTCAGCCAGGCAGAATCACAGAAGTCCTCCCAATGGTTTCCTGGAGCACCCTTGCACCAATCGGTAAGAGCAAACAGTGGGCATCTCTTCCCTGCTCTGAGTTCAGGGGTGTCACATCGGTCATTTGAAATCAGCCATGGTGGAAGTATTTACACCATGGAAATTGGCAAACTCAAGCCATCAGGGCTTTTTTCAGGGTGCAGGTTATCAAGCACTTATCCTTCCCAATTGTGCTGGAGTCAGGGTAAACAGAATGGAAAATCAGCCAACATCAAAACACCGCGTTGGAAGGGAAAGTTCCTCATGGTCCCAGAAGGGGAGGCTCAGCATTCACTCCCAGAGCCCTGAAGCCTGTGGGTCTGTGTCCTGGTGCTGCTGCTGTGGAAAGCAGCCGTGTGCGAGGTCAGGAGCATCCACCTGAAGCCATAGGCTGGGATGGAATGCCAGCTCTGCTGCTATTTGCTGTGTGACCTTGTGCAAGTTACTTAATATCTCTGTGCCTCATATTCCTCTATAGAGAATGATTATAATAATACCACCCCCTTCATGGAGTTGCTGTCGTGATGAAATGAGGGAATGCATGCCAGGCTCTTAGCAGAATGCTTGGCACAAAGAAGACACAGTAAGTTAGAGCCATAATTATTGTGTTCCCATAATTCTTCCCCATCTGAAGACCCAAGTCCCAGTAATCAGTATGTCTTTGTGACTAACGCACAGCTCCTGGTGATCAAGAAAGCCTCAACAACTGTCAGGATGGCTGAGAATGAATGATCTGAGTCCTGGCAGAATACTTCAGAGAAACAACCCAAATCTCCAAAGTTAGCTCAGGGACGAAGCTTACCTCCTGTCCTTTAGCCAGTGACAGGTTTACCAGGTAATGCTCCATGTGGGCAAGTACCAGCCAAGTTCTCACGGTGACTCATCCCACTGGAATCTCCTCCATGGAGGGCTGGAGACCAGTGATGGTTGTGTTTGATCTCTGTGAGTCAATCGCTATGTGTCTCTGGATAACCGTTTATTTATTTGTTTGTTTGAATAAATAAATAAATGGCTGATTTGGTCAATTCATTTTTCACTGACTTGAACAGGCAAGCTGGTTAACTTGAGTGATCTATTAGCTGACTAGTTCTCCACCCTGACTGCCCATTAGAATGACCTGGGGAGATTCCAGCAAATACCAGTGCCCAAACCCCAATGCCAGAGATTTCAACCCAGCATCTCTGGAATGAGGCCTGGGTCTGAGTCCTTCTTAAAATCTCCCAGGTGATTCTAGAACAGGGGTCGGCAAACTTTTGAGACAGAAGAGCCGCCAGGGGTCGGCAAACTGCGGCTCCCGAGCCACATGTGGCTCTTTGGGTACGTACATGTGGCTCTGAAGTAAAATTGAAAATGAAAATAAAACTATCATAGTTTCATTTATAATATTACTTTAAATTTTCCTTATCTGTAAAAATAAATTTATGGCTCTCTAATAATTTTTAAATTGTTGTGAGGGACAGGATTCGCTCTTCAGGGGTCGGCAAACTTTTGAGACAGTACGTATCCAAAGAGCCGCATGTGGCTCGTGAGCTGCAGTTTGACAACCCCTGTTCTAGAATGAGAGGAGTCATGATTGAAAACTGCTGCATTGGACCAAGCAGCCACAGTGACAAGCTTGTACCTCCCTTTGGAAGATGCCATTGCCACATGAGGTGAGCAGTTGTTGAGCTGTGTGCTGGGGTCAGGGGTTCGGCTCCAACCATTTGATGGCCATTTGGTCCTTTTAGTGAGGAAAGAGATCTGCTGATGCAGTTGTTTGGCGTGTCGTGGGCAAAGCCACTGATTGATTGGCTTCCTTTGCCTGGGGTCCAGATGCTCTGGCCTGGGGTGAAGGCAGCTCCCACTGAGATGCTGACAAAAGAGCAGGGCAAAGAGTGAGATGGAAGGAGTGACTAGGTTGTTCGTGAAAGCTCCAAGATGCCAGATGACCAAAGAGAAACTTGACAAAGGACAGAGCAAGGTAACACACCCGTGTGTGCCCTTTAGAATGTGCGCAGCTCTCAACAGTTTGCAAACACTTTTCTAGGCTACCTCAATTGGGTCTTTAACCCTGAGGAGAGGTGCCAGGGCAGTTAGAATTCTTATATTTGTTTTGCAAGTGACAACACTGAAGCTCTGTGATGCCACATGATTCCAAAGAGAGGACTAGGACGAGAACTGAGTTATCTGTTAAATATCCCACACACTGAGTATCTGAATCCATCTTTCTAAAAAATTTAGAAACCAAAGTCAATTCTGAACTGTTTTCACTGTGAACACACTTTGCAGCATGGCCACACCAGGTGCCACCTTCCTGCCACCTCTTGTTTGATTCCAGTTTGGCTCCTGGAACAGCTCTACAGGGGACTAGAAACAAGTAACAGTGGAAAGAAGACACCTAAGACTCTGATGTGTTCCCTTCACCATTTCCGGCAGGAGTACCTGGTTGTGGCTATAGCAAAGTTTTAAATCAGAGTTTCCTATCCTTTTCAGGTATCAAGTCAAAAAATATCACAGACTCCTCAGGATAACCGTTGTACTTTTACTGTCTGTGGATTAAGAAAATATATTCTGACAAAATTTCCTTCTGTGAATTTCCAACACACTTAATTTTAGAAAATTGATCATTGTAACAGCATGCACTTAAAAATAATATTCCAGGGGCGACCGGTTAGCTCAGTTGGTTAGAGCACAGTGCTCATAACACCAAGGTTGTTGGTTTGATTCACACATGGGCCACTGAGATGCACCCTCCACAACTAGAATGAAACAACTACTTGACTTGGAGCTGGTGGGTCCTGGAAAAACACACTGTTCCCCAATTAAAAGGAGAAAAAAACCAGAAATAATTTTTTAAAAAAATAAATAATAGGGCCAGCTGAGTTGCTCGTTGGTTAAGAGTTGGCTTGGGACACCAGCTCTTAGCAGCAGGGCCCCGGATTGGATCCCACATTAGGGCCAGTGACACTGCACCCTCTACAGCTAAAATGGTGAACAACAGCTCAACCTGGAGCTGGGCTGCCATGAGTCACCGGCGACAGCGTAGGCTGCAGTGGAGCTGCAGTGAGCTGCCGTGAGCTACCGTGAGTGGCCGGCAGCCGGCGTGAGCTGCCAAGAGCCGCCGTCCAGTGACCAGTGACCAATCTGCCTCACCTGGGAAGAGCACAATGCTAACACCAACATGGGCCAGTGAAGCGACATCCTCCACAACGAGACTGAAGAACAAAAGGACAGCAACGTGTCTGTTCCCCTTCCCCGATTCCCCAATAAAATCTTTAAAATAAATAGATATAAATAAATAAATAAATAAAAATCCAATTCATATGGGCAAGACAGAGTATTTTCTCCAAAGATGCTTTTGCTACTATTGTAAGAAAATATCTATATTTTTAGAAGAGGTCTATTGAAGTATGTAGGAAAGAAATGACATGAAGCCTGCGGAGCCTGGCAAATTTACACTGTTGAATGTAGTTGGTAGGTATCTGGGAGCTCACTAGACTATCTGCCTATTTACATAAATTTTCATAATAAAAATTTCCATAAAGGTAATACTTGGTCCAATATGAATTCACAGATCCCTTAAAATCATTTTCCCCTTCCCCATTCTAACATCTGTAACCCACAGGCTGGAACCAGTGGTTTTAGATTATTGGTGAATGCCTGTCATCCAGTTTTCATTTTTGTTTGCAAATCTCTTAGGTCAAAATGGCACAAAGTGGTGATTGCACCTGTAGTTGCTCATAAACCCAGCTTTTCTAATTGCATTCTGCACAGATGATTGTCAACAGCCAATCAATCAATACCAATCAATCCCCTACCATGTGTTAGGCTCTGGGATGGGTTTAATGACTCCAAAGAGATACAGACCTGCGTCCGCAGCACCCATCATGGCAGATGGGTGCTGCTCAATTAATGGATGAATGCAACATGTTGAAGGAAAGGGGCAGGTGCTGCCATGAGCACAGATTGGGGGACACTCATGGGTCAGGTGTCAGGGGGGCTTTCTGGAAGAAGTGACATTTCAGTTGAATGGTCAGTGGAAGCTCATCAAGCCAAGAAGCAGGTGCAGGGCCTTCCTTTGCTGGCATTCCAGAGAGCCCCAGGCCCCCAGCTCCCGAGCTGTGCATGGCACCAGGCTCTGGGGTGAAGGAACTCGCTGCTTAGCATACTCTGATCCTGGAGAAAGCAGCAGGGTCTCTGCTTGCCGCCTTCCACCCTTCCTTGTCAACAGCTGGCCCTTAACAAGTGACTGATCTTTAGCATGTTTGATATGAAGAAGAACAGCAAAAATAATCACCTGCCAAGGATTCCATCTTCATAAAAGACACGGTGACGATCGGGTTTCAGAATGTGTGGGCGGTGTGAACCCTGAGGAGCTCACCCTTCAAACAGGACATTGATCTTCTCTGACTGCCTGGGACGGCCTGCATCAAGACACAGCTCATATTTCCCAGACCTTTCACTTGCGAGATAAATGCAAGGAGGCTGACAATAAGAAAAAGATAGTGTGGAGCAAGGCAAGTAGTGGGGAGCCCTGTCCACCACGAGGTATTCCACTATCGGCTAAATGGTTAATATTCTTGAGTATGTTCCAGGTGCCAGGCACCCCCCTCGGCACTGTATCTGCGCTGTCAGGTGTACTCCTTCAGATTCTTGGATTTAGAGATATCTCATACTCAGTCCTGAACTCTTGTTGCCCCGCTAGCCCCCAAAATGCCTGCTCCTCTTGCATTCTTGCCAAGCTGCTTGGGTCAGTACCATGGCGGTCACTTCCATAGCTCGCTCTGCCCTTCCCAGCCCACACCCAGTCCATTAGCAAAGGGTTCTCCTTCCATGATCTGATATGACACCTACATCGGGCTAGTAAGTTAGGAAGGATGCACCCCGCTGCCCTCACTGTAGAGATGACAAAAGGGACTCTCGGAGAGGTGAGGCCACTCACCAGTCACCAAGCTCATTAGTGGTATGGCTCCAGGCCCCAAATCTTGGTCTGTGCCTTCCTGTGATGGGACACAGGACACATAAGTGTTGATTGGGGCGAGAGGGGATATTTCTGGGGGTGGGGGGTGAGGTGGATGGGATGTGGGGGAATGAGGAAGAGGGGCTGTCTAGGTACCTGGAAAGCTGGGATTTATGAAAACATGACTTGGAGCCCTCCCATGATAGGGGTGTTGTGTCTGGTCACCATTAAGCCACAGAGGACTCAAGCCCACAACAGCAAACAGACAACATCCTCCAAAGATCCGTGAGGGACTGACCAGACTCAATCTCAATGGTTCCCTGTGGGATATCACTTATCTTCAGACTTGGGCCCAATGTGCCCCCTCCAGCCCTTCTCACTCCAGCCTGCCTCCACAGTGAATCCCTCCTCTCTAATCCCACCCTCAGCTCAGCTGCTCCTATCTTTATGGCAATTATTTGCGGTCATTCTACCCCTAGTATGAGCCTCTGAGAGGGTGGCACCAGGTCATGTTTCTCCTGACATCTGTGTCGGCCAATGTCAGCTGATCATTCTGGTAGGTGTTGATATGTGTGCCACCGAGCTCTACGCTCCATACTCCAATTGACTTATCATTCAAAAAGCCAGTTCCTTTGTTATCTGCTGAATCGTGCACTCCGCCCAAATTCATTTGTTGCAGTCCTACATTACAATGTGACTGTATTTTAAGATGGGTCCTCTAAGGAGGTAATTAAGGTTAAATGGGTTCATAAGGGTGGGGACTGGTTTGATAGAATTAGTGTCCTTTTAAGAGGAAAGAGACACCAGAGAGCTCTCCCTTTCTTTCCACCTTCTCTCCTTCTTCTCCCTCTCCCTTTCCTCCTTCTCGCCCCCCTCCACGCACCAAGAAAAAGCCATGTGAAGACACAATGAGAAGATGGCTATTTACATGCAAAGGATAGAGTCCTCACCAGAAACCGACCCTGCCAACACTTTGATCTTGGACTTCCAGTATCCAGAGCTGTGAGAAAATACATGTCTGTCGTCTAAGCCCTCAGTTGGTGATGTTCTGTGGTATTTTGTTATGGCAGCCTCAGCGGATTAATACATCCCCCATGGTCAATGAATGGGTGTATCGCTCACTCCAGCGGGGCCATGCTGCCAGGCCCAGCCCTCCCTGGAATTTGAGTCTGGTGTCCATTGACTCAAAGGCTAGAAATGGTTGGCATGCACTCACGCTGACCATGGCCTCTGAAAACAGACTGCCCACCAGGGCCCTAGAGCTGTCCAGGTTTCTAACTATTCTGTGACCTGGTTCTGGAATTCTCCTTTCAAGCCTCTGAGCTATCTCAGAGCAATCCATGAATTCCTTTTTTTTCCCTTAAGTTACAAATGTTTTTACTGCAACCAAAAATCCCCAAGTAATGGAACTTTCTTTTTATCCTTCCTGGTAGTAGAATGTTAGTAAACCCGCCTAAATTGAAATGCCTTTAATTTAGAAAAAATGCTTTCACTCAGTGTGTCTGGATATGCAGAAGGAGCAATGCATGGGATCCCCTTAGTATGATGTTTTATCCCCAATTATATTCTCCCCTTCACTCATGGAGACAGGGAGAGAGAGAGATGGATGCGAATGATTCATTCTCCGCATGAGCCTGGCTTCAGCCTCAATGGCAAATACGTGGATTTTGTCCAAAACTAGATGAACACGATGGCCTCACATTTGGGATGAAGCCAGAAACGCCCTTGGAACAGGGCTGTTCTGCCACTGGGACACAGGGAAATGACCATCATTTTTATTTTGCCAAGGGATGATCGCTAATCATAAAGAGCTAGGGGGCCAAGGGAAGTTCATTCCTCGTTGCTATTTTGCTTTGCAGTGCTAAATTAGTAATGGAACAGCCTGGTCCAAGAGTTTTCCTCCCAGAATTTAATAAAAGGCACAGGTGTGGCTGAGGGGCACTCAGCCATGTGTGGCTCAGGGCAGTAAGGAGAGCTGGTTCCAAGAGTTCCTATCTACACGGAATCAGTCTTGTTTTGATTTAAGACGAATTCGTTGCCAAGGAGCAAAACACAAAGAACCCTTTTCTTTTCTAGTTTGGATGCTTTCTTGGGCTGTGCATGTGTGTTGCTTTTTAATAAAGGCCTAGTTGAATGCTGATTTCAAACCCTTTGGCCAAATCGAAGGGAAAGTGTTGAACCTGAAAAAAAGGGAAAGTGGGCATGGTTGTGGCATTCCTTCACTCCAGTTAGGATCATTGAAGGGTTGTTTCCAAGGATGGAAATAGATGAAGGAAGGGGTCTGCAGTGCCAAGGAGTTTTAGGGATCACCATCATCATCACCGACATCACTACTATTATCGTTGTCATTATTTCCACAAATATCATCACCACCACCACCATCTCCATCATCATCATCATCATCACCACCACCACCACCACCACCATCTCCATCATCATCATCATCATCAT
>NW_017731369.1:6864888-6875283 GCF_001890085.2 Hipposideros armiger | reverse complement strand
CACCACCACCACCATCTCCATCATCATCATCATCATCATTACTACCACCATCATCATCATCATCATCATCACCATCATCATCATCATCTTCATTTGACCACTTATTATGTGCCAGTCACCATGCCAACCCCTCAATGCGCATTTGTGCCTCCCTCTTCTTTTTTTCCTTTCTCTCTATTCAGTTTTTCTTCATGGCATTTACCTCTACTGGGCATTACATCATGTAGCTCTTTGTTTATTGATTTGTTGTTTCTTCCCTCTCTCTCCTGTCCAGAATGTAAACTCCACAAGGGATTTTATTTGCTTTGATGAGAGGACTCCCAGAACCTAGTCCGGTGCCTGTTCACATAGTAGGTGACTGATAAATAGTACTTGAATGAAAGAATAATATTAATGACAATTCCGTGAGTTCGATATCACCATTACTCTCATTGTCAAGATGAGGGGAATGACGCTCAGAGAAGCTAAATAGCTCGCCTGAGGTTTCTGGTACCAGAGTTAGAACTCGGATTCAGGTGGTTAACACAAATCTCAGGCTCTTTAACCTCTAGACTAAGTTGTGACTTCATCTTTGCCCTGGACTTAACAAGACATAGATACTTCAAGACTTTTAAACCTCCACATCTCTGGGGTTTTTTTGTTCTGTTTTGTTTTGTTTTTCCCAGATGCAAATGGAATGTATCTCCACTCTCCAAAAGAAGGAGAGAAAAAAAGTCCTCTGAGAGTGGAAAATCACCCACATCTGCTTCTCTGCTTGACATAAAAACCTGAGCTTGTGTCCTCCAAAACTCTTAATTAATGACTTGCCAAAGAACCATTTGCCTAAATCAAGGCAGGGAATCCAAGTTGATTGACAAGGCTCTAATTAAACCCCAATTTATAATCTAACAGCCTGAGATCTTTGAGGTCAGAAAGGACTTTGATCCTAGAAATTGTACTAATCAGGGTTCCCGCACCCCCACCTCACCCATCTCTGTCTGGCTTCCCTGACTTCAGGATGGATGCTGCAGAGGTGGGGCTGCAACCTTGTTGAAAAGAAATTAGTTCCCTGCAGTGGCTGAATGAGGTGTCTTTAAAAATAACAGCAACACAACATGGGGTCTTGAGATAGCAATCTGGCCATGGGCTCCCTCAGTGGGGATGTCCTTTGCATAGTGATGCATGCCAGATGGTTCTGAGACAAATTCCAGTATCTGTGATGATGGAGGAGCTGCCACTGCTTTGGCTGGGGGAGAGCTGGGGATATGCTAATTGTGTGTGTGTGTGTGTGTGTGTGTGTGTGTGTGTGTGTGTGTAGGGGGGTGGGGGTGCTGCTCTTGTGAAACTCAAGGGGATTGACCCTCTCTAATGGTTTGCAGGGAGGGAGAAGCCGAGTTAAAAACTAGTAATAGATAATACTATTTAGAAAATAATAATTCAGCAAGACTGGAGGGATGGGTGGCTCTGAGCATGGTGTGAGTGGGTGGCAGCCAACAGGATGATACCCAGGGAGTGTCCTTTCCCTGGTCCGCTAGAGAGGTACAGATAAGTAGGCCCAGAATTTTTGTTTTAATCAGGTGGATTGATATAGTCTCATCAACTTTTATTGTGTTAATTAAATACTTGAAAAAACAAACAAACAAGCAGATTAACAAAAACAACAAATCAGTATCATCTACCCCATAGCCAATCAATTTATTTTAAAAAGAAGTTTTTAGCACACACAAAAAGTGGGAAGAACATCATCATCAATGAAAGATAGACCTTCCCAAGAAAAGGACAGTTGAGGATCGTGAATATATTGGTACATACTGACACTGTCCTTATTTTTCTCATTTGTCCTTTGGTGAATTTGTCATAGATCAGCTGAGCCCAGGTCTGATATTTATAGGATGAGCATAAGTCCCAGTTTGGCTGGGACTGTTAAGTTGAGGCAATTGTTAATTAATTGATATCTACTAATTATCTTTAATGTCTCCCATTCTCTCTTTTTTTTTTTAATTAAAGTTTATTGGGTGACAATGGTTAGTAAAATTACATAGGTTTCAAGTGTACAATTCTATAATACATCATCTATATATCGCATTGTGTATTGGGTCCTTTCATTCTCAAATGGGCTCCAATTTTCAATTCTACGGCCATCCTGAGAATTTAAGGACCTCTAGTGCAATCAGCGCTCTGGACTTTGATTTTACTCCATGGTCCTGTGGACATATTTTAGTGCTCTTTCAAAATGCTTTTTTGTTCTAGATTTCAGTAGCAGGAAGTGGGAACCTGGTGCTCTGAGATTTGCTTCTCTCTTTATCACCACCTTTCTCTCTCTCTTTTTAAATAGCTTTATTGAGATATCATTGACGCATAAAAGTTACATCTATTTAAGGTATATAACTTGATGCTTTGATAGACATATACATTGTGAAAAGTCTTCCTTCTTTTGTTCTACATGAGGGTCTGAAAGGTCTCTGTGTAGATGAGGAAGAAATGCAAGAGAGATTTTTTAAAATATGCATACAATTCTGTCAGAATATATTGTATTGGCTTAAAAAATAGAGGGAGAAATCAACACACACACACACACACACACACACACACACACACACACACACACCCTTACCTGCTAGTGTGCATAAAATTCACTGGATGCTTGGCATCTTATTTCAGCAAATGTGGACATCCCACAAACAGGCAACAGGATGTGGCCAAGACAGGTCATTACTTGTCTGCTTCCTTGATTGTATTTTACACTCACATGTTGCATCTTGCCTGCAGAATCACCCATGAAATGATAAAAGAGACACCTCATTCTGTCATCGTTTTCCACACTGTCTATAAACTGTGCATGCACCCATGTGCTAATGGAGAAAGGATGGGAATTTGATACACAGAGGTATTGTCGAGATGAAAACCAAAATAGACAACATAAAGCACATTTGTTGTTGTTGTTGTTGTTGTTGTTGTTCACCAAGTGAGAGACAGTGTGTCACTCTGGAAGGACCACTAACCATCCTGAATTTTAGCTCTATCTAAACATCCCAAAATACTAGATGCTGATGACGATGATGGTGGCAGCAGTTGAGACAGCCACTTGAGGGTCCACGGGGCATCCCAGCCTGGTTAGTGCTGACTTATGTGTACATGTGTTTCACATAATGTGTTGGAAAGTGAGGACAATAGACACGGGTTGGTGCCCATTCTCCCCAATGAACACACTATCTCTAAGAACATTAGTTTTAACAGGAACTTTCAAGATCTTCTGGTCCAATTCACCCATTTTATAGGTGAGAAAATACTGCAAGTCTGGTGAAGAAACACTTACTTAGAAAGAGGGTGCTCATTGTGTTTGGCCAACCAAACGAGTTCCCCAGTGATGTGGTCTTCATCTTCCTCTGACTGTCCTGCCCACACAGGGTTGAGGCTCAGTACGCCTGTGTCAAGCTGAGCTAAACCTGTCCTCTGCCAGAGCTTTACATGGGCCCAGCCTTTTGCCTCCTCAGCCATCAAGGACCCACTTCCAGTGGCACCCACCCCCATGGCAACTGGGGGAGCTGCTGGTGTTGGTAGCATTAGGTCCTCCTCGAGGGGAACAGCTGGGCTCATAGGCCTGAGTTCTCATTTCTGAGTGACCAGATTGTTGAACAAGAACAAATACCTGCTTTGTGCATATTTATTTCCTTTTGGAGGGGGGGGTTCAGGAAGGATTGATGTTGGAGACAAAGTCAAAGACGCTGCCAAAACAATCAGAAGCCCTCTAAAGGAAACGAAAGCCAATTGCCAGTATCCAAAGCTGCAGCCAAGATTTAGGAAGCTTAAATACCTGACCTGACTTGATTTAGGGCCCTTTTAGGCTGACATTTAATATGTGACTTGCCTGGTGGGCAGGCTTCTTGCAGTGTTTGGGAAAGGCCAAATGGGATTGGAATGGCGATGACCTCATCCGACATTTGGCACTCTTTGGGTCTGGTGCCATTATTGAGCTGAGAGCAGCTCAGTTTGCATAACTCCAGGGCCAGCCCCCATTCCCCGTGGGACTTGGAAAGCCCACTGTTTATCCCTGGGGTAGAAAGTGGTGTTTTGGTGGGAGAATTCAGGCCCACCCAAGGAGATCCATGCAGACCACAGAGCAACCATTGGTCTTATTGTGAAAATGACACACATAACGTTAAGCCAAACTACAGGGCAGATGTAGAACTATGGGATGGATGTTCTGGGAAATTATGTTCCATACATCAATACAGTGTATAACGACACGGATGGTCCAAAATGGAATACCCCGATTGAAAGATTGGTCTATTCAGCATGGGAATTGTCCAAAGAGAGGTTAGACGGCCACTTGGTTGGGGGGTATTGTTGAAGGATTTCAAATGCTGGGGAGGGAGAGGGTAGGGGATGGACTAAATTAAATCTAAGGTCTGAGGGTCAATTAATTCATAAGAAAGAGGACACACAGTCATCAGCTCGTGTTTAAGGGTCTCGGGTACATAGTAACACCTCACATAAAAGGAATTTCAAATGTCAGGCACTCTTAACCAGCTGACAAAGAATCAAGAATTAGCAAGACAATACAAAAACAGCTCTAAGAATCCTGAAGTGGTGCAATGGAGTGGATCATTTTATAAGTAGGAGAGCATCGAAGGTTCTCATTCGTGACCTAACAACTCCTATTTTAGACACAATTCTAATACATTTGTGGTCTGATTTGCCTGGCAAGAACCCAAATCACAGTCCTAGGAGTGCAGGTTTTTTTTCTTTAGTTTCCTTAAGTGGGGTGCATTGGGGACCCCCAGTGTGATGGTGAGAGCGGTAACTGGGCTTCGGGAGGCGAGATACCCATCCAAACACAGCCACACACTTGCTGTGTGATCTTGGCCACGTCATTTCACTCTTTGAGCCTCCAGTTCCTTCTCAGGAGGACTTTGTCTAAATCAGCCCCCCCTAACACCTAGACTACTGCCTGTATTTTTTGAATAAATGAATGAATGAATGAAAGAACAAATGCAAGGGTTACTTTAAACAACCTAACTTAATCCTGGAAAGGCAACATCCTTACCTGCTTGAATCCTTTGTGGCTATAAGAATTTTAAACCCAGACTTCTCAGAAACTCTGTAACCAAACAGTTCACATTTCATTGGGTGATAGAGTTAGAGGATGAGAAGGTGCTGTTGCCATATTTTCAAAACTTTATTTCATTTGCAAAAACCTCAAAATTTACAACCCTAAAAACCACCCTTTTCACCATTGGCTTGGAACATCACCAACCTGCCTGTTTCAACTGGTATTTAACTAGCTGTTTAAGCTAGTGTGAAAACAGCGGGCATCTCAGAAAGGTCAGCCTCCTTCGGACCAATTGACCCTTTTGGGTTTTTGCAATTTTGCAAGAAGGGACGTGGGGCCTGACCAAGACACAAACTGTCTGATTTGAGCCTTTTCCCACTAATTAAATTCAAACCATTAATCAGATGAGAGACTGGTTTCTTTTTTGCCTTTGACCTCAAGTCTCTTTGCTCTTCGGATCTGTCACCCGGGAAATTTTACCCTTCTGGGAGAGGGCTTGCTCCAAGCTTTTGAAGTTGGCAGAGAAGAGATAAGGCGACCAAGGCAAGCAAGATTTGCTTTATGCAGAGACTGTGAGGGACTCCTGTAAAACCATCTGTCTTAGCTATGTTATCCCTGCAGCCAAAGAGATGCGGCATTATTGTTCAATTTTCATTTGTTGGCTTAACCAACCCGGATTTTGTGTTATATATCCAAGGATGAGTGTAATTTGTCTTTCAAAAGCATGTTTCTCTTAAGTGGACACCAGTATCTTTCTTACCTGATTGGTTTATGGCAGTTACTGCCTGCCAGAAACAAAAATTCTGGACAGATTTCAGTAGCTATTTGTTTCTCGCCTGAAAATCAAGTTAGGCAAGGTAAACTGGAAATGACAACTGACAAATAAACACCGGCCACTTGAAGTGTGTCCTCTAGTTTGCCGAAAGGCAACACTGGCCTAAGGGAATGAGGCGAGGTGGAGGTTAAACAGCATCCCACCAAAAGGGCAAAAAAAAAAAATCTAGAACAAAAGTCAGCCTCTGGGATTTGAACCCAGGGACTGGGGAGAGTTCAGGGCACAACCTACTGCTTGACATTGCTGTGTAATGATCTGCGGTGTCTGGTTTCCAGAATGTCATGGTTATCAACGGCGGTGGCTTATGTGGATTAACATCTGAACGCAGAGGCCAGTCCTGTTACTTTGGTTTGCTTTGTTTGCTCATGCGAATTGTATCCCACGCTTACCCATCAAGAAGTTACTAGAGCCAGCCAAACCCAGTGGGGAATGTGTCCATTCCTGAGCTAAGGCGGCTGCTCTGGCGAGCTCTGTCTCTTATTCTGGGGTTATCAGACTCTGCCATAATTCTGCATCTTTTAAATTCGTGTGGGTTTCAGGCTTGAGCCTCTCTAAAAAAAGATTGCATTAGCTTCTGATAATGTTCTCCTAACGCAAGCTTCATGCTGATAAACCTGGTCATTTCTAAATGGAGGCATTCATCACAAACATGCCTTGAATAACAGGCTGTTGGAGGTGCTGAAATGTGGTCCCCAACCTTGAAAGGTCATCTCTAATTTTCTCTCTCCTCTCTCTCTCTCTCTCTCTCTCTCTCTCTATCTATCTATCTATCTCTATCTCTATCTTTATCTCTATCTCTATCTCTTTCTCTCTCTCTCTTATCCCAAGTATCAAATGAACAGAAACAAGTTTGAGACATTTTGAAGGAGAGATGCTCATTGGATAAGAAGATTCCATAGAGGTGCTTAGGCTTAAAGCACCTCCAATCTCATAAAGAAGATGTGGTATATATATATACACAGTGAAATACTATTCTGCCATAAGAAAAGATGAAATAATGCCATTTGCAACAATATGGATGAATCTTGAGATTATTATGCTAAGCGACATAAGTCAGACAGAGAAAGTGGAGAACCGTATGATTTCACTGACATGTAGTATATAAAACTGAAAACAAAAAAGGAACAAGACAAACAAATGAAGAGACAAAAACTCATAGACACAGGCGATGGTTTAGTGGTTACCAGAAAGTAAGCGGGGAGGGGGGTGGTAGATGAGGGTAAAAGGGATCAAATATATGGTGATGGAAGGAGAACTGACTCTGTGGGTGGTGAACACACAATGTGATGTATAGATGATGTATTACAGAATTGTCCACCTGAAACCTACATAACTTTACTAACAATTGTCACCCCAATAAACTTTAAGAATAAAGATAATAATAGCAATTTTTAAAAAGCACCTCCAATCTCAACAGGAGCTTTATAAATACACAGGTACTGGGACCTCACCTCAGACACTCTAACACACCATTCAAGCATCATCAGATGAACCTGAGGCAGAGCCAGCGCTGAGATCAAAGCCATCAATCTCATATACTTACATAGACCACAGGGTTTAGAATCCGATAAATACCTGTGAGTGAGTGAATAAAGCTTCTATTAATAAGGGAGCAAATATGGGAACTCCAAGGTCTATAGTGGTTGGACCAGCTAATAGTCAAGCTGGAGCCCCATTCACGTAGTCACACACATATTCTCACAAATCATAAAGGAAAACTCACCTCATGACTTCATGCTCCACTTACATTTTGAGAGGAGCAAAAAGGGCTTCCTGGCATGAGGCGTGAACTAGGCAAAGATGCAAGGGTTGGATGCTGTCTGGCCCAGCTAGAAGACAGTGGATGAACCGCACATCTGTATCTTGCCCTGCACCAAAGGCCACCCTTTGATGGGAGAAGTCAGGGTTTGCTCAATGCATAGAGATAAGTCACTGTTATTTCCCCTTGTGACTTTAGTCCAGGCGTCCTCAACTGCTGCAGGCATATTTTGTTGGCCCACGATGTTTTTTAAAAATGGGGACAGTTCACATATAAATCCAGGCATCTGGTTGCTCTTAATAAACTGAAAAGATCTGGCTACACCAGGCCAGGGCTCCCCTCTGGAAACAAGCGCCTGCAGTGCAGCTGTGGCTGCCAATTCTGGGTTCACAATTTGCCACTGTCTCCACCACTCCTTATTGCCTGCCCCTTCTCCCCCCGCACCCCACATTATCTTCACTAGTCCACATTACTTGCCTGGTCTCAGTAGGCAGTTAGGTTTGTAAGGCTTCAGACAGTTGGGGGAAATGTGTCCTCTGCAACGTATTTACAAATAATGTTGAGTAAAGTCATCCACAGTTGAAATTCTTTGCAGGGAGCCTGGATCAGGTCACTGATGGGGGAAGCCGATAGCCAGTCACAGGTTAACGAGCCTTTTGCTCTAGAGAGGATATATAAATATACCCCAGAGGGGACCTGAACTTTCCCCCACCTATCTGATCCGTCTCTAATTGTTACCAATTGGTATTCCCTTACGCCCATGCTTTCTTTGTAATAGAGACGTTGTTCTCATGTTCCCATTAGAGTGACTCTGTATTCCAACTGCCCATCCACAGGGGTCACGGACTTCCTGGGACTAAAATTTTTGGATTTTTTTTTTTTGGTGTTTAAAACATCCTATGTTTTTTCTTCCCTAAACCAGTTGTTTATTTTAAATCACCAGGCTCATTGACACCCTTGAACGCTACTCTTACTACATTCGTATCCCTGAGCAAAGAATTTCATGAGACACACTTTTTATTTTATTTGTGCATTTCTAAGAAATGACACATTTGCAGGACACTTGTGGGGGCTGGATTCTGTCTTTGCTGGCCCTTTAACCTGCAACGTCCTAGATAATAATCTAGAGAATTGTGAGCCGGTGATTGGTTTAAATCCCACGCCACGCCCTCTGACCTCTGACATGGTGCATATTGCAGGTTAGAGTGAGTTCAGCTCCCAGGCCTGCCCTGCAGGCTGAGCTAGATTAAATGTGTGAAGCAGGATGTGTCTGAAGCAGAGAATGCCCCACTGTCTGAGCAGGTGCCAACCTGTGGACTCCTTCGTGTTCACCTGATCCTGGTCTGCTCAGGGGAAGTTCAGCCATTTAAGCAATGAGCAACAGTGGAGAAGAGCAAAGAAAACTGACTCACCTTCTCCATTCCGTCTCCTCCTCCCTGGGACCTCTCAGCCTTGGGCACAGGGAGAGGCAGGTGAGTGATTGTCGGGGGCGGAGGGAAGGAGAGACTAGGGAGTGACAGCTAGTGGGTCCAGGACTTCCTTGTGGGGTGATGAAAACGCTCTGGGACTAGATCGCGGGGATGGCTGCACAACGTTGTGAATGTACTGAATACCACTGAATTGCACACGTTTAAATGGTCAAAAAGGCAAATTTTATGTGATGTCTGTTTTACCACCACCACAAAAAATAAATAAATAAATAAATAAATAAATAAATAAATAAATAAATAAATAAATAAATGGCGCCAGGAAGGAAAAAGAAACAATTCCAGGAGAAGACATTTTTTAAAAAGAAAAACAACCATTAATAGCCTCAGAGAGGTAAGGGAAGGTATCATAATCGTGATGCAAGAACATAGGTCTTTCATTGTCCTTGTGGAGGATAATTATATGTGCCCATCACTCACACACACACACACACACACACACACACACACACACACCACACCATGCCATGCACTGTGCCCTGCGAGCCCACGTCTAAACCACAGCCACTCAGGTTGTCATTGAGGCACAGACATCCTGGGGTGACCTGGGCCTGTGAGTTTCCTCACCTGCAAATGGAGACCAAGGTTCCTCTGAGGATTTGGAGAAAATGCTCACTGGGGTCCAGTGATCCCATCAGGGTCCCAAATGTTGTGCTACCCTGTTTCCCCGAAAATAAGATGTAGCTGGAAAATAAGCCCTCGCATGATTTTAGGTGGCAAAATATGGCAGCTGGGCATACTGAATATTTTAAGCGGAAGGAGTTTGTGGAAAAGGCACCCTCACCCTGAAACAGGTCATAAAACCCTCATGGGAGGGGTGTGTGGCCTCCATATTCCTGGAGGAAACATGCTAGGACTTCTTCTCCAGCTAGGTCTTATTTTGGGGGAAACACAGTACATGAGCATTGCACCTGGGTTTTCTAAAGCCTTTTTTGGAACACCAGACATGCTCAAACCAAAGGAAGTCTCCGAGCCTCCTAGCTGCCGTCTATCATTAATTACACGGAGGGGCAGGGGGTGTATTTATTTCTCCCAAATGCTGAGCTTTCAGGTCATAACTACAGCCAGGACTGGGTCTGACCCAGCCTCCTGGAGGGCAAATCCACGCACAACATGCCTTTGATGTCCGGTCAGGACTGCCGCCGGGGATTGGGGTTCAGATGGAGGGCACGCAGGATTTGCCTAGCAGCTCCAAGGCGAAGGCGGTGGAACTCAAGGAGATTCATCCAAACCCTGTAGATTCATTTGCTAGGGCCGCCACAACAAAGTACCATAAACTGGG